>NW_026262674.1:1866944-2194444 GCF_021869535.1 Mytilus californianus
CCAGCTAGGTTTGTGCATATATGCTCATAGTATTTTAGGGAGCTACCATTTGATTTTTATGGGGGGGGGGGGGGGCAGGGTGAAATTTGAAAAAAAATAGGCAGGACAGGAGTTTTGAGTAAAAAAAGGCAGGATGAGACACTTTGCAAAAAAAAAAAAGGCAGGACAGAGATTACAACTAAAAAAAACGCAGGACAAAATTTTTCATCCAACCCCCCCCCCCCCCCCTCATAAAAATCAAATGGCAGCTCCCTTACTTAAATTGTCTATCTACATACATAATTACCATGTGTGTCTAGATTCCACCTTGCCATGCAGCACCGTCCCTCAAGTCACATATAATTATGCACTATAAGAATTTTTTTCATGTTGGGGTGTCCCTGAGAAGGAGATATTTCACTTGTATAGGGGTAAATTCAGTAAATATAAACATGATAAATATACGTCATCAAGGACCGCTCATTTGGGGGAGAGCTTTCTGTATAACACTGAAGTCTTATGCTCTTCTGATTGGTAGATAATGTTTGTAATAAATATTTTTTGAATATGCACTTTGTAATTTTAAGTCAGTTAGGGGTACTACTTGTACTAGTAATTTTTATTTACTTGAAGAAGTAAATAAAATATATACTTATATAAGTTAATTTGTAGGATACTTATACAAGTGTATCTTATTTACTTGTATAAGTAAATTATTTTTTGGCCTAGTTACAAATGTATGTTCCTTAGACATTCAGATTTTTTTACTTATACAAGTAAAAAAGTCATCCTATCTTCTAATTTCTTGAATTCTTAGAACTTCTTTGCTCTAACAGAATTTTGAATTGTCTGTCCTTTGCAAATGTCTTTACTACATGTAATCATTTAAACATGTTAGCACATACTTACAACTTCTCGTCCAATCAAATTGCTTATATTTGCCTTCTAATTTTCATAGTACATACTTTTCCCGTGTACTAAGTAACTACACATGAATGACCACAAGGGTAAGATTTCATTGTATCATAATGAAGATATTTAAAACAAAAATTGCCGCTGGCTGTTTTGAAATAAAATGCTGTGTTCCAAATTAAATTAAATAGTTTGTAATTAGTTTTCACGTTGATTTTTAAATATCCTGCTATTAAAATCTTTGGATCTAAAAAATGTTTTTGATAATTGCTATTTCTTTCATTTAAATAAAGGGTAATACATATGGTTCTTTATACCTTGATTAGAGTACAAGGATATCTTAAAATTATGATAATGTAATAATGTATCATCCATGCAATTACTTTGTACACAAAAAAGTGTGTACTATGAAACCTTGTGAAGGGAAGTTAAAGCAACTTGGTGATAATTTTTTAAACTTTCTTAAGGAAGGTGATCTATTTCGTCATGAATTGATTGATTTATTGATTATCGGTTGCTTAATTTCCAGTGGCAAATATTTCATGCATGTTCAGGACGATGTCATGAATTGAAAAATTGTGATTATGTCTGAAGATAATGTGCCAATTATATATATAAACATATTCTGATAAATCTTTTAGTTTTTACTTTGAAATAATAAAAAAAAACAAAAAAAACACACAAAACCTATAATCTCTGATCTATTGATAGTTGCTTTTTAATGCCTATCTGCTAGACTATATCTATGAGGACAAACTATCTATATGTTTCAAATTTATTATAGCTTTAGTTTTTAGTGAAATTAAAAAATGTTTTCAAAACATGTAAAGCTTCCACTGCAATTTAATTATTATCTGCTTTTGGTCAATTTATTTGGTCATCTTACCATGTAAGAAGAACATGTATAGTGAAACACCACTTTATATCAATATACATACTTACACCAGCAGCTACCATCTTTTCATTCTGGAGTTAAGGGCCTTTTGAAATCACATATTTTACAATGATACTAGTGAGTAGATTTACAAAACTTCGTTAATGAGCTCCGTTTTACAAACACCTGTGATACAAGTAGTCAGCCAAAATAAACTATCAATAGACCAATTAAAAGATTACTCGAGTTGTAAATATGTGCTAAATTGGATAGTCTATGAAAAGGTATATACTATGAAATTAAGAGCTCGGGGCAAGCCCCTCGCTCTAAATTTCATAGTATATACCTTTTTATAGACTAACCTAGACTTAAATGTAATTTCACGGACAATGAAAATCTCATTTGTCTGTTATCTTCAGAACACTGCTCATTTACAAGCCCCCAAGGAGTAATTTTTGAAGGCCTTGTGCAAATACTTAAGATCTTTGAGCAATCAGTTTCTTTGTTGAATTAATGAGATGAAACAATTTGAACTCTTATCAAAAATTATGAGCTAACCTGAGAAAAATTGTTAATGGCATGATTTTACATCTCAAAACTTCATGAACTTCAGAATTCTTGTGGGATTGTAAAAAAAATTTACTTATACAAGTGAATTTTTTAGAAAATTAAGGGGAGATTATTCAAACATTATAATTAACTTATATAAGTATATTTTATTCACTTCTTCAAGTAAATAAAGATTACTTGTACAAGTAGTACCCCTGACTGTAAGTAGTAAGCTGGAAACTATTGCATGGTTGTCGATTGCATTATATTTATAGGATCACAATATTTCTTACATACCAGATATCGCCAGACTATATAGCTAGGCGACTCCTCACAAAGAAGCTAGCCCAGCCTGAAACACCTATACACGGATGTGATCCCTCATTATAGAGGCTCATGAAATATGTCAGATGAAGTTTTATTATCAATGGCAGTCACTATCAAATATAAAATATTTCATATAAATGTAGGATAGCGACCACCATTAACAGTAAAACCTGATCTGACCCACAATGAGCCCCTGCGAGACTTTCAACAAGGTAAATAATGTTTTTCCAAACCTGTTCAATGGAATGAATAAAATCATGAAAAAATTGTTAAATAATAAATACTACTAACCGATCAGGTTCCTCTTCAAGGAGCTTTACTAAAATATCATCAATAAGAGCTTCAAACTCAACACAGGGAACATTCCTAGGTAACAATTTCAATTTTCTAAAAAGTGCCAGGTTTATTTTCTCCAAATGTTTTTTTATTATGTCAGCATGTTTCACCTGCTCATCGGTTAACTGCCCAATACAACTGAGTTTTTCTAGAAGGTGTGTTGATGAAGGTAACAAATCACTGTTGTAAAAAATTCTAAAATTACTTTCTACATCCATGCTGGGAACAGTATATCTAAAGTCAATATATATGTTCCTGATCCATGATATCCCATTCTGAAACAACGTTGCTGATCTGTGGCGATGAATATGAATTTGAACTAAAGCTGCATGACCTAGTTTTAATTGCTTCAACATTGTCAATACGGTCTACGTCTTCCATGATATAAATTCCGTAGATTTTCTACAGGCTGTTTTTTCTACTGGTGTGGTAGTAATAAAAGGTTCATTCTACAGACGATGGCCTAGGTCAACTCGTTTCTCTTCCCGTAGTCATACCATATCGACTAGTGCAAACTCGTCCCTTCATTGTGTCGTACCAATTGACTAATGCTAACTCGTAAGCCTATCGATAAGTCCTTTTTCACCTATCCATACATTTACAAGATAACAATTCAAATTTTGTTATTGACCTAACCACAGGACAGTAAAAAAACAGAAACATCTGGTGTTTCACCATTAAGAGGAAAGGATGGCTTATTATATAGTGAGCCGAATACACAAGCTAACATCCTAAATGAACAATTTAAAAAGGCTTTTACTACCGAAGATACATCCTCTATGCCAAATAAAGGTACAAGTCCCCACCCCACTATGCCAGACATATTTATTAGTAATAATGGCTTATTAAAGTTACTTAAAAACTTAAATCCACACAAAGCCACTGGCCCTGATAATCTGCCAGCATATTTTTTACATAATTTTGCAGAAGAATTGTCTCCATTTTTGACATTCTTTTTCCAAAAATCTATTGATACTGGTAAAATCCCAATTGATTGGAAGCAGGCTAATGTTGTACCAATATTTAAAAAAGGTGACAAGCATAATGCTATCATAATTATAGACCAGTTTCACTAACTGCAATATGTTGCAAAATTCTAGAACACATTATAACAAGCAACATAAGGAAACATCTTACAATTAATAACATATTAAATGATAGTCAACATGGGTTTAGAAGTAAAAGGTCTTGTGAGACCCAACTTATCATCAGTTTACAAGATCTTGCAAAATCATTGGGATATGGTAACCAAATAGATGTTATACTTTTAGATTTTTCCAAAGCTTTCGATAAAGTCCCCCATCAAAGATTAGCCCAGAAATTAAACTTTTATGGTATTAGGAATCAAAATTTAAATTGGATAAATGACTTTTTAGCTGACAGGCAACAGCAGGTACTATTAAATGGTGTTAAATCTTCAAAATTAGCTGTTGATTCTGGTGTCCCTCAGGGAACAGTTTTAGGCCCAACATTATTTTTACTCTTTATTAATGACCTACCCGAACATGTAACTTGCATTTGCAATGCAAGACTTTTTGCAGATGACTGTTTATTGTATAGAAATGTTAATAATAGTTCTGATGCCAAATTACTTCAAAAAGATTTATCTAGTTTAGTACAATGGGAAGAGGACTGGCAAATGAATTTTAATCCTGAGAAGTGTTATGTTATTCATATTTCTAAAAAAAGTAAACCTTCCACTTTTGATTATATATTGCACAATCATGTTTTAGAAGCAGTAAAAGATAGTAAATATTTAGGCGTAACTATAAGCCATGATCTTGATTGGGGAACACATATAAACAATATTACCTGTAAGGCAAATAAAACCTTAGGTTTTCTTCGTAGGAACTTAAAAAACTGCACACGTAAGGTTAAAAACCTTACGTACACATCACTTGTCCGTCCAGTCGTCGAATACTCTTCCCCTGTATGGGATCCGTACAAAAAGCAACACATCACTCAGGTTGAGCAGGTACAGCGTAAGGCAGCCAGGTTTGTCTTCAATGATTATAAAGACAGATCACCTGGAGCAGTTTCAAATTTAATTAAATCATTGGAATGGGAAAATTTAGAAATAAGAAGGAAAAAAGCTAGATTAACTATGCTATATAAAATAAATTGGGGGTTAGTGGAAGTTCCTAAGGACAATTTAACAATATCTGATAGACGTACTAGGGGGAAACATAAATTTAGGCAAATATCACACAAATAAAGATTTCTATAAATTTTCTTTTTACCCTCGCACTATTTCGGACTGGAACTCACTACCTGAAGCAATAGGTATGTCTGACACCCTGGAATCCTTCAAAAGTGGCATATCCACTCTAACATATGAAGGAGCCACAACAACTTATTAAACTACAAAGCCACTGTACATAATGTATATATGTTATTGTTAATGATTTTTCTTTGTCATATTATTTTTAAATTAAGTCCATATGTACATAGCACACAAGTTCCGGGAAGTTTTACACTCCTACCTAGGAGTCTACTCCCGTATTCGGAAGAAGAAGAAGAAGAAAGGACACAGACAGTCATATAAATCAACAGTTAGTCAGAAAATGTCACTACTCGTGTTTATAGAAGAAAAAACTGACATAAACAAAGACGAGTCAGTCCCATTTAAAGAGGGATAACTCTAATATTTCTTTTCAATTTAAAATGTTTTTATGAAAATTACATACAGGCACTTGTCTCAGGAATTTGTTTTTCCTATATATTCTTGTTATATTAAGGTATATAGGGGAAACAATTCTGATACAAGTGCCTGTGGGTTTTGTTATAACTTTTATCAAATATAATATCTTGTAATAAACAGAATATTTAAACTTGAGTCAAAATGATAAGGACTTTTAGAACTATATGTATTAAATAATTTACTTTTAGTGTTCTCATATTTCCGGGGTAGAATTGATGTTCTAATATTTTCTTTGGTAGAGTTGGTGTGTTCTAATATTTCCAGGGTAGAATTTGTGTGTTCTAATATATATACACGAGATAACGGATTAACCATATTTTAATGATTAATACCAAGGATTCCTTAAACATGTTACAAATAACATGACTTATAATCAATAATTTCCTGGTAAATGAGAAATACTATACTTGGAATAAATACTTTGTATCAGAATACACCACGACAATATAACGTGACATGAACTAAAAAACATCAGTATCAACAGTTACAGTGTAACAATGGAGTTCTGGAAAGTTGTTGTTGTTATTTCTCTAATGTCACGTGTTGAATCTGAGGGTGAAAAAACACAGCTTCAGAGTAGCCGAGGTTTATCTAGTAACTATGATAACCCTGTTTTATGGATGTTGATGAAACAGGTGGACAGACTTGAAACAAAACTTTCTCAATATGACGAAAAAATTGAGAAATGTGTCAAACAAGGTAAGTCTTTTCCTACTTTAAATTTTTAATTTTTATGTCATTTTTTTCTATATTTATATTATTGGTCCATTGTTCTCTATTCCTTCATATTTCAGCACCCCAGAATGAACTATTCTTTATTTTTCGGCATATTTTTCTCTATAAGTTATATTTTGGCATTTTTTCTGCAGTATTTGCACATTATTCTCTATTTTGTAAACCCCGTCCAGACCCTCTACCCACGGGCCGGGGGTTACTTCGATATTTTCTTGGTAGGGGTGTGCCATTTTTGCCTCAAACAACGTACCCAATTTAATATAACATTCACTAAAATTCAGTACCTATAGTTAAAATATGACACATGCTTATGCACTAAATAAATATTATCACTCATAATTCATAAATATATAGCTACCCATAAGTTATTATATATGAATTGACATCGTTTGGTGCACACATATTTTATAGTTATATATACGCATGGTTGTTGAACTTTCAAATGAATTGATTTAAATTAATATAATAATTGACCATTAATAGTGTAAGATTCTCAATAGCATATTCATACACAAGGATATGATATGTAGATTATACCCCAAATCAATATACAGTTATCAAACGTAAATGCATTTCAATATAAGATGTCATTAAAAAGGAGGGTCATTTTTATATATTTTTAGCACATCCCCGTATACCCAATAATAGGAAGTAACCCCCGTGCCTCTACCATGTAGTGAGAGAGCAACCTAACAACCCAATATTCCAAGAGACATCTTGATTAGTTTATTTATTGAAAATAATGTATAGTTATACCCCAATGGAGATGATGGCATACATGAAAACAAAATAACACATTACATAATCCATCACAAAAATAATAAAAAAAGATATAAATTATATTTGTACATAAAGTCAATTTAAAGTAAACACAGCGTCTCTGTTACAGTCAACGCAGAGTCACCTTTAAAGTCATCACAGAGTCTATGTTAAAGAAGTTTGATTTCGAGTTGAACATCTATTGAACAATTACAGACTGGCAATAAATCTATAAATTTACTGCCATAAGCATGTGTAAATGAATGTACAATCACTTAAGGGGACGATCATTGGGTTTTATTTGAAGGGGCAGGATAAAAAAAAAAAAACAAACAAGCATGTAGAAACAGATAAAAATAAATGATCTATTTGGAAACAATTCCCCCTCCTAGAATATCAAATGGTCGTCCCGTTATATGTCGATTTGTTATTTGATAATTGACTGGTATAGTTATTCTCAGTGGCGGATCCAGAGGGGGGCGTAGAGGGCGTACGCCCCCCCCCTTTGCTTGCACTTTTTTTTTTTTTTTTTTTGTAAAATGATTAATCAGACTAGACTTCGTGAACTTTGCCATTTTCCGCGTATTTAATTTTTATGCGACAATTCTTTACTTATAAAGATATGTTTCGCTCGTATTTACTGTTATGTATTATTGATTATGTCAATATCATGTGATTCGCTACGGTGGAGTTGACCAGTGCGTCGAAAAAACGTCACTCAGTCATTTTGAAATTCAAATTAAGTAACACATTGCTTAGGCTGAGGATGACAAGCATGAAACCTTCAAAGCGACAAAGGATTGAGCAAGAACGTATTTTTTGACTTCTATTTCACAATTCCACCGAACAGAAAGTAATACTCTATTACACTTTCATGAAAAAAAGTTCCATAGCAATATTATTTACCTACGAAAACTTGTTTAACCCAACACGCCCCAGCCTATTAATAACATAGCTGAATAATAATCCCCAGTCAATAAGCTCTAGATAGATTTAAAGTCTAAGGTACGGACCATTTGATTTGAGGGGGCAGTCTGAGATGTTTGAGAGAAAAAATTCTGACCCTGATTTTTGCCTTAACAAAAATTCTGGCCCGTATCTGGATTGAAAACAATAATCTTTTGCTATTAGAAACAAAAATTTCCAACAGAATTATTTAGCATTAAATGAACATGATGAATAAAAAAACGGGCTTAATTTTTTTGGGGCCGGGGGTTTGCATGTAAATCCCATATCTGACCGGAATGTCTGTTTCCTCGAACTGATAAAATGAATACTTTTTCAAGGCCCGACTGCAACCTGCCTGCTGGGTGTGGCCTTTATGTCTCCATTTGTCGACCGTCATTCATATATTCGTTGTCATTTCAGACTCATTCGTAGCCTTTGGTTGATTTGAAACCCCTCACTTCCCTTGTTGGGTGAAACATTTCAACCAAATATTTGGATAAAAATTGCTTGTTTGTCTTTCTTAACTCGTGTCGGTCGTATTGTAAATTTCATTGAATAGCCCGGCGTATTTCTTGTTTACAACAAGAAATCCGTGACGTTATGCTAACTAAACATACAACAAATGAGAATTTTCCATGTCAATTTTTTACTGACAAGTCCCACATCAAATATATTAGTACATAGCTTTGGATCCATCAAATCATTTTATAATAGACAATTAATGGGGAGAATACGGCATCAAAAATGTCCAACCCCTACACTTTAACTATAAAATATACATGCCTTACGTCAGGAACCGTTAAAAAAGTGCATTTTACACTTATTTTATGTTTTTTAGCCAAAAAAAGGTCCAAAAAAATTTTCGACTCGCTCCGCTCGGCGATCTTTACATACTTCGCCCCCCCCCCCTTTCCGAAATCCTGGATCCGCCCCTGATTCTGCCTTTAAATACGAGGTATTTTTTTTATTTTTCAGATAAAAATGGACTAACTCATGTAACACAAGTTGCGTTTCATGCACGTTTGGCAAAAAGTGTTAAGCTTCATGGTGGACAGACTGTCATTTTTGGCATTGAGATAACAAACATTGGTAAAGCTTATAACCCACACACAGGACTATTCAAAGCGCCTTACGCCGGACTTTATTTCTTTTCGTGTACATTTCTAAAGCAACATTCTACCTACCTGCGTGTTCAGCTGATGAAGAATGAGGTTGAAGTACAATTAGGACATGCTGAAGACAGCAATGCAGATGCTGGCTCAATGATTGCAGTACTATATCTTAACGCTGGAGATAAAGTTAGAGTACGTCATCATCCTACCTTCGGACCAGAACAGATGCACGGGCATTGGAGCTTTTTCACAGGATATCTTATTCAATAAATATATATGCTCAATATGTCAAAATAGTTCTTGTCCTTTTATGTAAAAATAAGAGTGCACACGCTGAAATGTCTCGCCTGCTTTTAACCATTATATTTTATCTTCATCAGACATGCAAAGGTTTGCAATGCAAAAGATGCATAAAAGTATCGGAAATAAATGGTTAAAAAGACCTAAAAACTGCACCACAACTTTTCCTTTACTTATATCACGATGTGAATCACTGTTTTCTGTATTCGTTCGGTATAATTGTTTCGATTTTTTGCAGTCTATTTTTTCCACCGCTAAACCATAAAATTCGACACATCAGTGAATAACGATTCTTAAACGGCTATCTTTGGCAGGATTCCGGAATTTGCCGAGGTTTGCCGATTGAATTGGCTTTCTACATGTAGGTGTAACACCGCTAATTCGGGTCCGGTCAGAAAGCACATATACCAGAAAGTAGTACATATTTAAGACAGAATAATACATACGCAGGGATGTAACTTTAAAAATGTGTAGAATATTTTGGTACTTTTGGTATCAAATGGAAGCTGGATTTTATTTTGTTCAATGAATTCGATGATTAATAATAATTATGATTATCGACCATATTTGAGCTGAATTTATATGCCGTTTTGGTCATTTAAATTTTTTGTTGTTGGATTCTGTACGTCTTATTAACTATTAACTACAAGCTTCTGACACCTGGCTTTTCAAATTGTGTTCTTAATTGTACCTTAAATAAGAGTGCACACGCTGAAACGTCTCGCCTTCTTTCCTGGCCATTGATTTTATGTTGATAGTCCTAAATATAAAGCTTTACTTTAAGTATCACATAAACTTAACATGATCCAAGAAAATGAGGTCAAGGTCAGATAAACCAAACCGGAAATACATGTACACCTTACAATCATTCAATACACCAAATAAAGTTGACCTATTGCTTATAGTTTCTAAGAAACAGACTTAAACAGGAAAACTTAACATTGACCAATGAACCATGAAAATGAGGTCAAGGTCAGATGAACCATGCCAGACAGACATGTACACCTTACAATCAATCTATGCATTAAATATAGTTGACCTATTTCTTATAGTATCTAAGAAACAAACTTAACCATGAAAACTTAACATTGACCAATGAACCATGAAAATGAGGTCAAGGTCAGATGATACCTGCCAGACAGACATATACACCTTACAATCATTCCATACAAACAAATCTAGTTGACCTATTGGTTATAGTTTAAGAAAAACAGACCAAAACACAAAAACTTAACACTGAAAAATGAACCGTGAAAATGAGGTCAAGGTCAAATAAAACCTGCCAGACTGAAATACACCAAATACATATAGTATTAGAAAAAAAAGGCCAAAAGCAAAAACAATTAGCTTTAACCACTGAACCATGAAAATGAGGTCAAGGTCAGATGACACCTGTCAGTTGGACATGTACAATTTACAATCATTCCATACACCAAATATAGAAGACCTATTGCTTATAGTATCTGATATATGGACTTGACCACGAAAACTTGTTCACTGATCCATGAAATGAGGTCGAGGTCAGATGAAAACTGTCTGACGGGCATGGGGACCTTGCAAGGTACGCACATACTAAATATGGTTATCCTATTACTCATAATAAGAGAGAAATTAACATTACAAAAAATCTTAATTTTTTTTCAAGTAGTCATTGAACCATGAAAATGAGGTCAAGGACAATGGACATGACAGACGGAAACTTCATAACATAAGGCATCTATAAACAAAGTATGAAGCATCCAGGTCTTCCACCTTCTAAGATATAAAGCTTTTAAGTAGTTAGCTAACGCCGTCGGATCAATATCCCTATGTCGAGCTTTCTGCGACAGAAGTCGCAGGCTCGACAAAAATAAAAAAACTGTGCGCACAGTTTCATATCTTTTTCTTTAATGCTTTACCAGAATTTTGTACTGTTTCGGTTTCAGTAAAAAGTTCTGGATGAGACAAAGAATACGTAATGGGCCAGCAATTAAGAAAAAAAAACCAGACATAACAGACAAAAAATATAAAGAATAGAGAACAATGGGGTGTTTTAATATAGATTTATGGACCCCAAAAAATATAGAAGAAAGACAATTGGTCTATGAGTTTACAACAGACAAACAAAGACCCCTATCCCTACCCCCCCCCCCCCCCCCCTTTTCCAGAGGAACCTCAGTGTTTGATATGCAATCTTAGCACAACTGTATTTTCTCGCTCAATGGTATAGTTTCGTTTATTAACGTACTTAATGGCTTTCTTTCATTATTAACGTACTAACATGCATTGGTTTTTATTTCATTTACAAACGTACGAAGCTAGTGAACATAATAATAAGAATTATGCATACAAGAAATTATATTTTTAGACTCATAACACTTTTATACTACAAAAAATTTAATAATCGTCAGCTGGTGCTATGTGTTCTCATGTATCTATGCAAATCTCATTTTCGACGGCACTCTTTACTACACTCCTCACGTTTGTAAGGATTTCACCAGTGTGTTCTCATGTGTCGATGTAATTTCATTTTCGACGGTACCCTTTGCTACATACCTCACATTTGTAAGGTTTCTCACCAGCGTGTTCTCATGTGTCTATGTAATTTTATTCTCGATGGTATTTTTTACTACCTACCTCACATTTGTATGGTATTCGCCAGTGGGTTCTGATGTGTCTATGTAATTCTATTTTCGCCGGAACTCTTTACTACATACCTCACATTTGTAAGGTTTGTCACCAGTGTGTACTCATGTGTCTTATGTAAGTTTATTTTCGACGGAAGTCTTTGCTACATACCACAAATTTGTAAGGTTTGTCACCAGTGTGTTCTCATGTGTCGATGTAATTTTATTTTCGACGGCACTCTTTGCTACGTATACCGGTACATACCTCACATTTGTAAGGTTTTTCACCAGTATGTGTTCTCATGTGTCTATCATGTCTATGTAAATCTCATTTTCGACGATACTTTTTACTACCTATCTCACATTTGTAAGGTTTTTCACCAGTGTGTTCTCATATGTCTATGTAAATCTTATTTTCGACGGTTCTCTTTACTACATTTCTCACGTTTGTAAGGATTTCACCAGACTGAGTGTGTTTTCATGTGTCGATGTAGATTTTATTTTCGACGGTACTTTTTACTACATACCTTACATTAATTTTGTGATGTTTTTCAGTATGGTCTCGTGTGTCGATGTAAATCTCATTTTCGACGGTACTCTTTGCTACATACCTCACATTTGTAAGGTTTTTCAGTATGTTCTCATGTGTCGATGTAAATCTCACTTTCGACGGTACTCTTTGCTACATACCTCACATTTGTAAGGTTTGTCACCAGTGTGTTCTCATGTGTCTATGCAGATTCATAGATGTTGCAGACTTTGAACAGACACACAAAATAAGGCTGATCGGTAACGTAAATAATAAATTCATGCATATTCCAGCGACCAATCCATATCACGCTATATTGAAGTGACACACCCTTCAATAAAATGCAAAGAAAGTCAAAATAAAAATGCTCAAAGGATACAGTTGCGCTGTATTGTCATTTTTTCTACACATTAAGTACATCTTATTCTTAACTTTTTCGATGGGAAAATATAAAGGTAGCAAAACTATTGTCGTGGCTTAATTACTCTTACACAATTTAAATTGTCCAACCCATTAACAAACTTAATTCCCGTAATAATCACTAAAATGTGGTATTATTCAAGTTATATAAAAATTATGAAATATTTACTGATGTCAATTTATTTTTTAGAACCAAAGTACTATTGTGTGTCCTTAAAATGATATCTAAAAAAAAGATTTCGCTTTTTATCCAAAACATTGCTATGCGTATAAGCATAAATACCACATACTTGCGCGACGCCTTTTAGTTTTACTGAAAACTGCGCAGGCTATGACATGTTTTTAACTGGTGGAAAATGTTCCTTGATAGATATCCTTTTGTCAGACACTTTTCTTTTTTTTGATTTGGTTCTTATAATATGCCAAAAATCTGTATATTTAACAGAGTTTAACATTAAATTGAGCGTTTTATTCATAACAGACGTATAACCGACCCGATTAACAAACCAACCGCCCATATAGCCGCATACTCAATATAGATTAACCGACCAATCTCTCGGTTAGCCGAGTTACGGCCGTGAAACCGCACTTGTTTAAATGGTTTTATCATTGCTATCGTATTCAAAATAGCTTTGATAACTACACATATGCGTAGGAACTAATTTGTTTTAAATATATACTACGTTCCAGTTTGTTCTTTTTGACCGGATCCGATTTGGTATTGTTACATCTTACAAAGTCTATACGAATTATTTTTGCAAAGAATTCCGCTCAAGCCAGTGCTAGGGGCCGTCTTAAACTTGCAGTGGTGCGAGAGTTTGTTTTGCTCCATGTTAAAGGCTTCACTGTGACTTTGAGATGAAGAACAGTTCCTTTGCTTTTTGTGTGTTTTTTGCTGTGCATGTACTGATTTTGTGTCATGGATGGATACCCCACATCCTTTGATTTTCTATAGATTTAAATTCATTCATTAAACAGGCAACCATTTCCAATCAGGTTTTTATTTAAAGAACCAGACGTAGATTGCAACCTCAATTATATCATAAATTCCTCACCAATGTGTGTTCTTACTAGTATACGTTTCAGAGAGTTTTGATATGTATTAAACATTTTACCACATAAAATGTATATCACACTGATAAGGATTATCACATGCACAAGGAGATGTCTCTTAGAAACATAACATACTAAGCTTTAACCACATACATCACATTCATTAGGTTTATCATCAGTTTGTGTTCTCGTGTGAACCTGCAAGTCACTAAACCGATTAAAGCTTTAACCACATGCATCACATTCATTAGGTTTATCATCAGTGTGTGTTCTCGTGTGAACCTGTAAGTCACTAAACCGATTAAAGCTTTAACCACATGCATCACATTCATTAGGTTTATCATCAGTGTGTGTTCTCGTGTGAACCTGTAAGTCACTAAACCGATTAAAGCTTTAACCACATGCATCACATTAATTAGGTTTATCATCAGTGTGTGTTCTCGTGTGAACCTGCAAGTCACTCAACCGATTAAAACTTTAACCACATGCATCACATTCATTAGGTTTATCATCAGTGTGTGTTCTCGTGTGAATCTGTAAGTCACTCAACCGATTAAAGCTTTAACTACATACATCATATTCATAAGGTTTATCATCAGTGTGACCATTTTGATTTCTCATGTGTACTCTTAAGCTACTTTTCCAACCAAATTCTTTACCACATACATCACATTTATAAGGTTTTTCACCAGTGTGTGTTCTCATATGTTGTGGTAAAACCCCGGAACTTGCAAATCCTTTACCACATATATTACATTTATGCGGTTTTTCACCAGTGTGTATCCTCATGTGTTCTTTTAAATTATATTTCCGCCTAAATCCATCACCACATATATCGCAATAATGAAGTGTATCAACCGTATGGGTTCTCATGTGTCTCTGTAAGTCCAGACTCTTGACAAATCCTTTATTACAAATCTCACATCTATGAAGGTTTTCATCAATGTGTGTTCTCATGTGTGTTTTTAAGTTTTGTTTCATACTAAATTCTTGTCCACAAATATCACATTTATATGGTTTTTCACCCGTGTGTATTCTCATGTGTTGTTTCAAAAATGCTTTCCGACTACATCCTTTTCCACATATATTACATATATAAGGTTTCTCACCAGTGTGTATGCTCATGTGTAGATCCAAATGTGCTTTCCGACTACATCCTTTACCACATACCTCACATTTATAGGGTTTTTCCCCAGTATGTGTTTTCATGTGTCTTGGTAAATCCCCTTTATATAAAAACTTTCCACCACACATACCACATGCATAAGGCTTATCACCAGTGTGTGTTTTCATGTGTATTTTTAAGTTATAACTCTGATTAAATTCTTGACCACATACACCGCAAGTGTAAAATTTAGCAATATCCTGCATAGTATGTTTTTTCATGTGTCTCTTTAGGAGCCAATTCTTACTAAATCCTTTATCACAAAACTCACAATTATGAAGTTTATCATCATGATCATCTATGTGTATTCTCATATGAGCTTTTAAATTTGATTTCACACTAAAGTTTTTACAACATACATCACATTTATAAGGTTTTTCACCAGTGTGTGTTCTCATGTGACTTGGTAAATTCCCTTTACATGAAAATCTTTTTCCACATACACTACAATCAAATGGCTTCTCGCCAGTGTGTGTTCTCATGTGTGCTTTTAATTTAAAACTTATACTAAATGTTTTACCACATATCTCACAATTGTGCCGTTTATCATCAGTTTGTGTGTTCACGTATGTCTGAAAGTTCTCACTCTGACTAAACTCTGTAAAGCATGCATCACTTTTGAAATAATTATTTGTCATAGACTCTAAATTCGTAAAACTATTCCACTGTTTGTCACAGACATTCCAAGCATAATCATCTCTTACAGTCGGAGATCTTATGTGTACCTGCATTAATTGATCCGTGGCCTGATCAGCAGTATTTTGATCCGTGGCATGATCAGCAGTATTTTCATTCGTGGCTTGACCATGGGAGTTAAGGGCAGAAGAAGCATTTTCATTGTAAAATATGTTGTCCATTTCTGTCCTTTCTTATCCCCTTTAATTTTGTATTACTGGCCTGGAATCAAATCAAGACTGAAATCGTAAAAAAGGCTGCATTAATAATAATCTTATTATGTAAAAAAGTGTAAATTAGACATGTTTATATATAAGATTGGTTTGTTTTATCTGTCCAAGTCATTAATTCTTCATAAATGGTCAAAGCAAATTTATTCAATTGTTTCTGATTGGAGTATGCTGAATAGTCACACAAAATTGCGAAAGGCGAAAACGGCTTGGTGAAAGATCCAGCTATACTAATAAAACCAAATATAACACTACACTGCAGACAATTTATAATTGATCCGAGTGTTATTTAGGCGTTCCATAGAAAGTTTGTAAACAAAGTAAATGTTTTCAAAACAAATATTGAATTCTTTATTAACGTTCTTTATTAAAGTATAAAATATACACGGTAAATAAATATAACAAGTAAGACGGATTAATTACGTGTCAAATGAACAGTCAGAGTGAGATGAACTAATCGTATAAGTTCAGAGTTCAAAGAATCTTATAACAGTGAGTGTATATATTTATCTTGTATTACTTATATCTTTAATAATTATGTAGAAGGGCTACTGAAGAGAAGTTTAATTTATATAATTATATGAAGTGCGATTGTAGGGTAAATAATTTGATATTAACATTATCTTCTTACTTTAAAACTGTCTAGTTTCAACTTTCTTTGTCCGGCAAAAAATATATTATGGTGATAAGGGCGATAATCAAACCAAGTTGCTGTAAAAAAGCAATCGTGAACGGCCTAGAACGTCATAAATTTCAATTTTGAATATGAATTATATTGACATATGGGTCATTTTCAAAAAATGTCGAATTTTGAAATTGAAAAATTTATTAAAAGTTACTTATTCAAACAACCCTCTACATAGGCAAATCAAAACAAACAGTACTTATAGAACAACATATTAAAAGATGCAATCTTAATAATGTCATACAAGAATATCTTGAAACATTTTTTGATAGGTGGTACAATATTTTGTCTCTCCTGTTACCATTTTCAAAAGAAATTTTGGGTTATAAAGAAAAGGTTTGGATAAAATTTTAAGCTTCTTTTTCGAAGCCAATTAGATGGTTTTCAAGAGAATAAACTTCTATATATATTCATTTTGTGAAATAATAGATTATTTGCCAATTTTCCAGGTTGTACTGAAAAATGCCTCTAAAAATTGGTTTTCAAAGGTTGTAAAAATTACCACCAGTAATGCAAGTCTAAGATAGCAATTCATATTGATCGGCATTTTTTCTCTCTTTCAAATAAACCCAACATCAAGTAAATCCTTCACATGTTAGTTTACTTTTGTCTTTATTTCATTGGTAACAGGAACGTACGTTAATGATATATCACTATATAAAGTTCTATCCTGTTACCGATATCAGTTTTGCACCTGCCAATGCTAAATTGGGAAGATTAAGACGTTATAACCTTAAGATGAGTTCAAACAACGAAAGATTTCATTCTGCTTGCAACTATATGTTATGATAAACTTTTTAACGACGTTTCTGTCTACAATTGTCTATCCTGTTACTGTAACCATAGCAACCATAGTAACAGGATAGACATAACAGGATAGACAAATTTCTTCATTTTCGAATGCTGTTGTGAAATAACTACTCCCTTTGGTGAGGTGATAATGTTTTTCTGTTGTGAATTTGGTTTCCAACACGTTATTGCACTTTTTACAAGTATACTTTTGGTGTAATTAATCAAAATTGTTGGTAACAGCATAGACATGAAAAAAAGTACCCTCTATTTTTTTTCACTAAATGTCTTGAAATTTCTTTTCTCTACACTGTCGTTCAAGAAACGTGCTGTGTTAAATGTAAAGGTTACTTTGCACTTTTGAAATCAACACTGACTAATTCAATATTCATAGGGAGAATAATTTAACGGCTGGTTTAAGTAGCGGTAACAGGATTGACATGAACTTCATGTACGCGGATTCAATTAAGTTTGTAGATAAAATGTTACATATAATGATAAAGAAGCTACGATTTTTCGTTAGAGTAATTAGTAACGTTCTTAAAAATTCCCTTCTGCAGATATCAAGGCGATCAGAAAATCGGAAAAAAATCATTTGAAATGTGTTTTTCTGAAACTGTACGCAAACAAATTACCCAAAAATCGGACTTAAATACATTTTAATCTTATGAAAATAGATGTAAATCGTGTTTATTATTAATGTTCTGAATCATAAATCCTACAAGCTTTCATTCAAACAATTACAGCTGAAATTTCCATTAGAAATGAAAAAATTAGCATGGGTGTACTGAAAATTCGACATTTTTTGAAAATGACCCATATATACTTTTTAGGCACTGGCTACGGTTACATTGAAATGTAACAATAATAAAAAAGTTATTGTTACATTGAAGACTTATTTCCAAAATGCAGGGTTGGGTAAGGAACCGATTAATTACCAATGTAACAATAACATTTGCATCTACGGTTACGTTGTGTTATTGTTACGTTAATGCACTTCAATGTATGCTGGGACTAGTATATGTATTAAAATAGAACTTGAAAACTTTTATTTAAATTTTAACAATATTGCATACAACTTTTTAAAATTTTCATTTACAGTGGCAGTTTCTACACATCCAGGAGGGGGGTTCGGAGGGGTCCTGATCCCGAAATCCCGGGCTTAAAAACATGAAATCCCGAGGTCCCGAATTTAAAGAAATTTAAATCCCGAGGTCCCGAATTTAAAGAAATTTAAATCCCGACATCCCGAAATCCAAAAAAAAGAATTCCCGGATCCCGAAAGGATCAATCCCGAAATCCCGAGCTTAAAAACACCCGATCCCGGAGTCCCGATAAAGGTCCTACCCCCCCCCCCCCCCCCCCCCCCCACCCCCCCCCCCCCCCCCCCCCCCAAAACCAACCCCACCCTCCCCATCCAGTATGTTGTTTTGGGAGCATGTTTCAGTCCGACGCGTTTTTGGTGAAACCGCTCTAGGCAGCCATCAAAAACGAGTGATGCAGCAATGTACACGTCGGGTTTGCAGACTATACAGTTCCACTCTGCAATTTCCCTTTTTGAAGTTATATATTTTGTTGGAACCATGTGAGGACGTTCGCTCCTCTGTTTCAAAATAACAAGGTTTTTAAAAGACTGTTATAGATTGATAGAATATATGAATAATGAAACTTAAAAATTAGAAAAAAATGAAAGGTCCGTGTTCTAGTTTTTGAGATATAATCAATTGAAAATTAGGCGGAAAATGGTTCTCTCTAGATTTTTCATACATTTAACATTGATACCTTTTTCCTTTCAAAAACAATGAAAAAATAACACGGATTTTATAACATTTTCAAAAATGACTTTGAAAACTAAATGCAATAGAATTATGAAAAGAAAAGTAGGTGTCAGTGGGCAAAATTTTTATTGGCACTACATGGATACAACTAGAGGATTCCGAATATCTGACAAAAAATCTGGGTCTTGATATTGTTTTAGTTTCGATTCAAACGTATCCCAAGTTTTAAATTTTTCACCCAAAACAAATTTGATAATAGGAATCACTTCATCCATTGTTCAAAGGATAATGCCAGTAATAAGGGTAGGTGTGCAGTTAAAAACATAGAAGTGAACACTTTTCTTCTTAACATCGAACCATTGAACTATAATTAATTATAGGTTAGACAATACTTGGTCATGTTTTATGAAGATTTAAAGCCCAATGCGTAGCCGTGGGCTTTAAATCTTCTTAGAACATACTCACCCCTTCTCGTCCAATGAAAAGTCAGTTTTTTCCCTTCTAATTTTCATAGTACATGGCTTTCCATGCACTATAAAATGCTATACATGAATGACTTTTCATTGTAGAATAATTATGAAAGTGAACTCTTAATAACTTCACTAACGAAGTGTACAATCCCCTGAGGCATTTTCCTTGGGAAAATAGCCTACTGATTAAAGATGAAAGAGAAAAGATTTTTAAAAAACATTTTGAACATTGCAAATCTTTATATTGATGGTACATATATGTAACAAACAAAAAATAAAATGTGGGCAAAGATGTAGGTAAAATTATCTTTTATACAAATTTTATACCGGACATTCGAGTCGATTATTTTTTTCAAGAAAACAATGTCAGACTGCTGATATATAAGGCAAAGGATTTTTTTGAGAAAAAAACCCCACAATACATGTACATTCATTAATAAAAAGTAAGCATCTGATGTTGAAAGGTCGTAATTCAAATATTTATACGTAGAGTAAGTTTTATAATTATCAAAAAATATTCAAATTTTATAAATCGGATTGATTTAACATTGTGTGCTAAACAAATCAAGAAATTTAAGGTATATAAGTATTAAATTTTTACCTGAAGAAGAAGAAAAACTCAAATGTATGAACAATTTATCCTTTTTGTCCTCACAAACTATGTCAGTGCTATCTCATTCCATCCATTGTAATGGTCATTACTTACCTATGTTATATACTCACTTCATTATAAAAAGTGAATTCTTATTTAGTTTTGAATATTACAATGGGAAAGGATAATTTTGTAACGTCACTCGAAAGTGTGAATATGTTCTAAATTGGTCAGACAATACTTGGTCATGTTTTATGAAGATTTAAAGCCCTCGGCTACGCCTTGGGCTTTAAATCTTCATAAAACATGACCAAGTATTGTCTAATCTTTACATAAAACACGACCAAGTATTGTCTGACCGATTTAGAACATATTCACACTTTCGAGTGACCTTAACAAATTATCCTTTCCCATTGTAATATTCAAAACTAAATTAGAATATAGCAAAGTGCTCTCGACCAACGAAATTGTAGGATTTGATGCCTCTTAATTGTGAAGAATGAAAGTAAATCATGTTCTTAGTAAGGGATTATCCTATTATTTGGGTCTATTTACAGTTCAAAACAAAGAGTTTCTATAAATGAGTTACAACTGCCCTGAAGCACATTTATCAGATTGAAAGGATTTATCACACAGTGATTAAAACTGACTAAAAGTTGAATTGTGAAACAAACAAAAAACTCAAAATAAGTTAAAGTTTACTGTGCAGTAAAATTGGTACCGTGAATACTGTTATGAAAATATTAATAACTTCAAATTACTAAATAATTAAACAATATCAAAGCATTTGCAAAAAAAAGAAAAAAAAAAGCTTTAAAATAAAAAAAATACCTTAATCTTCAGCTTTCCAAAATTTTAATCACTGGATCAGCGGTTGGGAAGAATAGTTATTTCCAATATTTCGATAAAATAAAAAAAATAAAATAGGAATTTAATTTAAGTCTTGAACATATTAAAAACTTTTAAAGGCATTTCATTTGAACATTTCCCTGACATAATGAAACAGTATTTGATGTAAAAACCGGACCAAAATATTGGCTGTTAAATAAAATTTAGTTGTAACTCAAATGTATCAATTGATTTAAACTGTAAATTAAAAAAAGGATAATTCCTCACTAAAATATTACATAATTTACATTCATACTCACAGTCAGGAAACATATACAATTCCTACATTTTTTTTGTTCTGTTGTGTTACCTAATATCTATAACGCATTTTTTTAAAAATATTTCCCAAATAATAAGAAAGTCCTTACATCACTAAAACTAATCCATAAATGAAATGCCTAAAAAGGAAGTCATGCATTAATTATAAACATTGCACTGACAATGAAACTAATTATTAAATACAACCAATTTAGAGTTCATTTGAGCCTTGAGCACTTTACAATATTCTAAGTTTGTAAGAGAATGATAATCCCTTACTTCATGATAAGTACTCGCTAACGCTCGTACTTAATCATGAAGAAAGGGATTATCATTCTCTTACATATACTAAGAATTCACTTTTTATAATGAAGTGAGTATATAACATAGGTAATGACCATTCCAATGGATGGAATGAAATAGCAGTGACATAATTTGTGAGGACAAAGAGGGTAAATTGTTCAAACATTTTAGTTTTTCTTCTGCATCAGGTAAACATTTAATACTTATATACCTTAAATTTCTTGATTTTAATTAGCACACAATGTTATATCAATCCACTTTCTGAAATTTGAATATTTTTGATAAATATAAAACTTACTCTATAAATAAATGAATTACGATCATTCAACATCAGATGCTTACTTTTAATTGATAAATGTACATGTATTGTTGGTTTTTTTCTCTCAGAAAAATCCTTTGCTTTATATATCAGCAGTCTTGCATTGTTTTCTTGAGAAAAAAAAAATAATCGACTCGAATGTCTGGTATGAAAATTGTATAAAAGATATTTTACCTACATCTTTGCCCCCATTTTATTTTATTTTTTGTTTGTTATATATAGGCCTATGTACCATTAATGTAAAGATTTGCAATGTTCAAAATGTTTTTTTATAATTCTTTCCTCTTTCATCATTAATCAGTAGGGTATTTTGCCAAGGAAAATGCCTCAGGGGATTGTACACTTCGTTACTAAGTTATTAAGAGTTCACTTTCATAATTAATCTACAATGAAAAGTCATTCATATATAGCATTTTATAGTGCATGGAAAGCCATGTACTATGAAAATTAGTAGGGAAAAACTGACTTTTCATTAGACGAGAAGGAGTGAGTATGTTCTAATACTTATTACACGACTAACAATTTTAAAAGCTTTAAAAGGGCGAAGAATAATAAATCGCCTGGGGCAGATAAAATCATTAATGAATACATTGCTTCATCTCTAGACAGAATGCTTGATATACATAAAATTGTTTAATCTTATTTTTGATACAATAACGGGTATATTGCCAGAAGCCTGGTTTATTGGTAATGTGATACCAATATTTAAGAACAAGGGGTGCAAATTAGATCCAAAAATTATAGACCCATAAAACTTTATTGTCGTGCTTGGGGAAAATATTAACATCTATTCTTAATGACAGGACTGAGGTTGGGGTTATTCGTTGATGAATTAAATATATTTAATGAAAATCAAGCGGCTTCCGACATGGTTACCTTCTACGGATCATATTTTTTCATTACATGCACTTTTTGAACTTCTCTGTGTAAAAAAGAAAAAGCTTTTTTGCGCTTTTGTAGATTTTGAAAATGCTTTTGATTTTGTACACCGGAATTCTTTATTATATGAACTCCTTTTGAATAATATAAAAGGAAAGTTTTTTAGAGTTGTTAAAAATATGTATGATGATGTTAAATCACGTATTGTACTTAATAATAATTTATCTGTCATGTTTGCTAGTGAAATTGGTGTTAGGCAAGGGTAAAATCTTTCTCCTCTGTTATTCTCTTTATATTTGAACGATTTGCAGCAGTATTTAGAAAATGTTAACATTAGAGGTGTACAATCTTTAACATTGGATATTGAAAATGAACTGAATATATACCTTACTTAAACTGTTTGTTATATTTATAGCATAGTATTCCGAGTTAGACAAATAAACTTTCGAACGCGAAGCGTGAGAAGTTTATTTGGCTAACGAGGAAGGCGTTGCTATAAATGATTTGTGACATGAATGACCCGCCCACAGTCCGTGCAGGAAAAAAATCATCGTTTGGCGGCAAAATATAATAAACCGCAGTGTCAAAATATTTTAGGAAGCATGGCAGACGTATTCCCCCTTCCAGATTAGCTAGAAATCGAAGGCGATGAATTAGTTCTCTCTCAAGTGTGTATTTTTTTTTATATAAAATTAGATTGACTTGCGGTTATTGTCCTTTTTTGGGGCTTTTAATCGGAAATCGGTAAATATTGCTGTGATTTTTTATGTTTAGTATACATTTCAATTATGTCGATCATCTGATTTATATGCCCTTTATGAGCAATGTATTTTCGGAAATGGAAATGTTTTATTCTATTAAAACGAATTTTTTTAAATATTTTTTTACTGTTTTGCAGGTTCTTCACGATGTCGAAGAAGATATATCATTAGCAGACGCGTCGGCAATAATAGAGGAGAATATTAATCTGTCGCAAATTCAAACGCATCAAAATATTGAACCATTTTATGGCATGAGTGTTTCGCAAGCTGTGGATTATTACGATTTAGGAACGTTTGACATAGGAGATTTCCAATTCTTAATCCGCCTCTTGATTCCACCGGGACTGCACCAGCGCCATTTTATGAGGAAAATTCTGGTACTGAAGCGACAAATGGAAAACTCGAACGTGTTGGCCATTCCAGCGATAAAACGTCAAAGGATCATTTTCAAATTGCAACTTGAGCAACATTTCATTTTGATTTATTATTGTTATTGTTTTTTTTTTTTTTGCAAATATGTTCTGTTTCAAAAGTGACAGAAGTTATGTTTATTTTTTTCGGCTACTTCTTGAAATTTAGGAGTGCACATTATATTTTTTGTTCTCTTGCCTGACGGATAAAATCTGCAGAAATTTCCTTTAAATTTGTATATTTTATTTGAAACCTAATAAAACTGACATTGATGTGTGTGGTTTTTTGTAGGCGTCATCTTTTCCTAAGGAGGCGGAGCTTACCCATGCAATATTGGTTTTAGTGTTGTTGGTTATTTCATGGCTGTTTTCTCATTGGATTATATAGGCCCATGTGACCTTTCATGCAATATTATTTGGTTGCTTCAATTTAGAGCATACATTATTGTACATGCTTGTCGTCTCTATCTTATTCCATAAAAAGATCAAAGGAAAAAAGAAGATTCATGTTACAAGTATTATTATATGCCGATGATACTATTTTACTTGCCGAATCATGTTCAGATTTACAGCAACTTTTAAAATAATTTTTCACAGTATTGTAATAATTGGAAATTAAGAATCAATGTTAGCAAAACCAAAGTGATGTTTTTTACAAGAGGAAGAATATATCAAATGATTTGAAGTTTTATATTGAAAATGAAGAAATAGTGGTAGTTAAACATTATAAATACCTTGGTGTTATTTTCTCTAGAAATGTTTTTTTCCCATGGCGTTGTCAGCATGGTCAGTTTAATATCGACTCATGAGTTTGAATGTCCCCTTTGGTATCTTCCGCGTCTCTTTTATCAACTTAAAACTGAATCCTTTTGTTTTAATTAATTTTTTTTGTATGTAGAAGGGAAATAGATATTTTCAGTACTTACTTTGCTTACAGTCCGAGTCAACTTGACAGTTAGAAAATATTTTAACTCGACTACAATAGTTTGGATATTTTTCTTGAAATGACGGGCTTACTCCTAGTCTGGGTTTCAGCGGCTATTCAGAGAAATAAAACCGATACCTTTCAAATCCACGCAGTAAAACTAATTTTATTACAAAAACAATAATATAAGAAAAGAAGAAGTTACCAAAAATTCAAAAAAGAGACACTACTATACCAAAAACAAAGAAAATACTAGTAGTCAGCAAATTGCTATACAGAAAACAATACACCCATACTTAAACCGGTATAATTCTAAGTCGTTTCTAGCTCACCTGGCCCAAAGGGCCAAGTGAGCTATTCTCATCACTTGGCGTCCGTCGTCCGTCATCATCGTCGTCCGTTAACTTTTACAAAAATCTTATCCTCTGAAACTACAGAGCCAAAGTTAATCAAATTTGGCCACGATCATCATTGGGGTATTTAGTTTAAAAAATGTGTCCGACGACCCGGCCCGCCAACCAAGATGGCCACCATGGCTAAAAATAGAACATGAGGGTAAAATGTAGATCTAATATCTTTGAAACTAAAGCATTTAGAACAAATCTGACAGGGTAAAAATGTTCACCAGGTCAGGATCTATCTGCCCTGAAATTTTCAGACAAATCAGACAATCTGTTGTTGGGTTGCTGCCCCTGAATTGGTAATTTTAAGAACATTTTGCAGATTTTGAAGATTGTAGGTTTCTATTTAAAAGAATTTGTGCTACTTTTGATAGATTGCTGTTTTATTCCAATATACCACCATTCCTTTATATTGATATGTATTGTCAAGCAATATTTTTAATTACATCTAGACTACTGAATATGACTTACGTTTGGGGTGATACATTTTTTTCACATTTTTTGGGGCAGCATATTTTTCCTTGAAAATATGAAAACAAATGTACAAATATCAAATTCTAACAAATCAAATCCCATCAATATGTGAGAACAAACGTTCACTATCAAATGTCAATTCTTTAATAATTTTAAAATATCTCATCTTTAATATACTATAGAGATCCGCATTACTTTAATTATACGTGTTGTATAACTTTATTTATTAATGAAATGCACATTTATACCCCGAGGGGTTGAAGGCATATACACAATACAATACAAATATATACATAATGCAAAAATCATAACATATTAAACATCATATATAGCAGTAGTAAAAAGGTAATAATATTTATGCAGGTGTTGTGTCCACTCTTACTTTTTAATGAACGGAACAGTAAGCTGCATAATATCAAATGAAGATAGAAGTAATTGTAATCTATCTATAACAACATTCATTCCAAGAAAGATTTGTACGCTTTGGGTTCTTCCTGGTTATACCAGGACGCAGATGTGCACATGCAAATATTTTGTACACGTACGTCTTTTAAATACAGTTAATGAATGTTATTCCGTCATCAATTTACCTGTAACAATGTCCTTATAGACTATCTTCATATTACCGACTTTTGAGTCCGGATTATATAATTTGTCGAATGGTTACCTTGGACATCATGGCACTCGGTCAAGTAAGAGCAACCAAAATAAGTAAAATCAAACATATAATCGGTGTAATTTGAGAGGAAAGTTTACTGTTTTCCGATGATTTTATAGTGAAAAAAATTATTAACCAGGTAATTTTCCCCCAAAATTGTACCGATTGAAAGCTTGGTTTTACTTCTTTAGCTTGCTCTTACCTGACTTGGTACCATGATGTCCAAGGTAACCAGTCGACAAATTATATAATCCGGAGTCAAAAGTCGGTAATATGAAAATAGTCTATTAAAAGTGACAGTGTAACATGGCACCACAAGGAAGAGACCGAAATAAATTAAGTACGTAATGGACATTCGTATCAACAACTTTATCGTCAAAAAGTTATTTGTCTGAACTAGTGATAAATGTTACAGAATTTTTATAATAATTAGCTTCTTCCAAAACATTTGGATAATTTATAATATTAAAAACATTTGCTTTTCTTCTGGTTAAGTGTCATATGAACCTAAATTATAATTATTATTACAGCAGATTTAAGACTTTTTAAGTTGCTTAAATAGACCAGAAAATAACAAACAGGCGAATAGCTGTGCAATGTTTCAGTCTGTAAATGTTTCAATCCCCCCCCCAAAACAAAAAAAAAAACAAACAAAAAAAACAAATAATCAAGGTATGCAATACATGAGAAAGACTTCAAAAGACAAAACAATATGAAAGAAAATAAGTCAACTAGACACTTCAATATGAAGTGAAGTAGAGGTAGTTTATGGAACTGTTCAAAATCATGGCAGTCATTCTGAATCTCAAATAAAATATATATATTTTTTTCAAATGAGCCAAATTAAATACACAAAAAAAAAATTCATTTGCATAGACTTGCATTTACAAGAAACCATATATATGATACATTAATACACAGAGTAAGACTTTTGCTTAAGTCTTATATTTAAAAAAAACATATAGAGAAGGTACAAGCAAAATAACTATCAACTGTACTTATAGGTAATGCGAGTAGTTGATGGGCAAGTACCAGCAATTTTCTCTTCTATAAAATAATGTTGCCCTGCCGGGATACATGTAGCAGTGGCTATGGCTTCATAGAAGTTGTAACATCATGATACAGAAACACATGAGCAATGACCACAACAAGGAATGTCAATGCACCAATGAATTATTGGTAAATATTACAAATTAGAGAAGGAAAGTCTATTCCTCCAAACAATATTTAAGTAGTGATTGAAAAGTATGTAATTATAACTATTATTATACTTTACTATAGCAACCACTAATAAAGAAATTAAGATGTTACTGTATGTTTTTCATTCATTCAAGGAGAATAACCCCCTTTTCCCGCGGCAGATATCGCGTAGGCAAAATAACTGTTTGGGAATATGCGTGTAGTCAAAATAACTGTTTTTGGTTCCCATTTGCAAGTCAAAATAATAACTAGCTAGTGACATCATATCGTTTGTTTACATCTGGAAAATATGGCGGCCGTCTCAACATTTTGCTCATTTTCGGATCTGGACGTTGAAAATATTTTGAGACACAAAGGCTCAAAAAGCATTAAGCAAGCTACAAAAGTTGCGTTAATATGCTTAAGAATGGCGAAAGATACCAGAGGGACAGCCAAACTCAACGATCGAAAATAAACTGACAACGCCATGGCTAAACAATAAAAAGACAAACAGACAAATGATAGTACACAAGACACAACATAGAAAACTAAAGACTAAGCAACACGAACCCCACCAAAAACTGGGGGTGATCTCAGGTGCTCCGGAAGGGTAAGCAGATCCTGCTCCACATGTGGCACCCGTCGTGTTGCTCATGTTACTACAAATCCGGTAAAAAGTCTAATTCGGTAGGTCATATTCGTGGTGAAAAAGGAAGTGGATTGTAATTACGACATAAGGAACATATCCGATATCATCTGTGAAACGGTTATTCCATAACGGTCAACCAACTCGTGTTGGCGTCCGTAAAATTTACGAAAGGAAATGAGTATCCAATAAGTACAGATATATGAGAAATCTTGATTTTTCTAGTTACATTCGAGAGTAACTTTGCAAACTTATCTCGATTTTTTATGTTCATTGAAGAAAATCATATTTTGGTATTCAGTTCATTATAACAACACAATTATGGCCTTCATAAAAAGTCAAAATCCAAAATTATTAAATCCTACGGACCTCAAGGAAAATAACCTTTCCTCGATTTAATCATTTTGGATATTGAATGTTCATGAAGGCCATAATTGTATTGTTATAATGAACTGAATACCAAAATATGATTTTCTTCAATGAACATAAAAAATCGAGATAAGTTTGCAAAGTGGTTAGGATGAAAAATTCTGTCCTGCCTTTTTATTTTTCACTGTATTCGGTCCTGCCTTTTTTTAAAGTTTATCCTGACTCTTTTACCTAAATTGTCATCTTGACTTTTTTTTTTGCAAGTGTCTCATCCTGCCTTTTTTTTACTCAAAACTCCTGTCCTGCCTATTTTTTTCAAATTTCATCCTAGCCCCATCCCCCTCCCCCCCCCCCCCCCCCCCCCCATAAAAATCAAATGGTAGCTCCCTTATGCGGATGATATAAGAATACTAGCGAACAAATCCAGTCACTCGTAGCAGCAAAATGGCTGATGCAGGCAATTTAACGCAAATGAATATGTTTTTGGGTTTTGGTGTGTATGTTTCGTGTTTGTTTCCGCTCCTTGTTTTCTTATCCTTGTCTGTGTTCCGGGTGTTGCCTTGTCTCTTAATTTTTACGAGTTTTTACTCTGACTTTGGTATGATTTTTCTCTCTTTCATAATTTCTATGCTAAGCTATTTTCTTGTTATTTTTCTATTCATATGGTACTCTTCAAATTTGTTTAAACTTAATCTATAACATTTTTCACATATTTAAGTTCAAACATATTTTATTATCCATTTGTCATTTTGAACAATAAAATATGTTTAAACTAACATTTTTTCAGCTATATTATATATATAGTAGCAAATAATCTTTCTTGAGATTTGGAAACTAAAAAAAAACTCTGAAATAGATTTCTCATAACTATTTAAATATGTTCAGCTATATTTATGTCGTATAACTATACTGTTGGAGAAATTGGGATTTATTAAGAAAGCCATTTGTTTGAGGCAAGGACTTTGATTTAAATCGTCATAAGTTCAATAAGATGTATTAACGCGCAAATAAATATTAGGTAAAAAGTCAAACTGTTTAATTCCTTTCATTCAAACTGCTTTTTGGGTTATTAAGGGACATGCTGAAATGACAGGGTCAACCAGGTACCATGCACAGACATGGTAGGAAATGCTTATTCTCCCGGAGAACATCGTTTCATTCCTAAAACCTGTATGAGTGTATATCACTTCTTTACTAAGTACATTTTGTGGTTGTCATCACGATTTGGTTGACCATTATGGAAAGTCCATTTCACAAATGGTTATGGATATGCTCCTGTTGTCGTACCTCTAATCCGTTTTTTCTTATACTGCATTTTTCGTTACCTTTGGACATTTCCACTTCTTTAATGCAACTTTGAAATCATTATTCAGATATGTACTGACTGGTTCTCCATTTGCAGATAATCCGCCAATGATTTGAAATCTGTCATAGATTAGGAAACTAAAATTTGCCATAGATTTGGGATGGAATGATGTCATTTTTACCATCGATAAGGAATCTGCCATAGATCCGGACCCACCATAAATTTGAGTCCTACATATATAGCTCTAATGCATTAGTTTTGTTTTAATATTCATTATATAAGAGAAAGCCGAACAATACCAAAGGAAAATTCAAACTCATATGTCGTAAAGAAACTGTCAATGCAATGGGGAAAAAAGAAGGACGATCAAAAGACAAATGGTAGTATTCAAAACACAACATATATGCCGTCATCTGTTAAGGATGTACTTAGGTCAGGTTTAGGGGTGTTTCAAGATCCTATAGGATTGAGAGTTTTGTGGTATATGTTTTCGATGACGCGAACTTGCAAATATATGATTAAATTTCAAACTAGTTAAAATGCTGGAAAACAATGTCATTTGGATTGTTGTAAATGTCTGATCTATGGTCGAACATACGTTTATTAAGCGTGTCACCGATATATATATATATATATATCAATCCGCATAGGTTGCACTCTTAACCGAAATCGGGATTTGTTGATTGACAAACTAGATCATTGTAGCTCCTTGTACTGTAATATGTTTTTATCTAAATTGCTATTGAATTGAAGATCTGTTATAAAAAATTTACAGGTTTTGCAGTTTTTGGTTTTACATTTAGAAATGAGAAAGTGTTTTGGATTTCAATTGACGTAATATATGTATTACTGGTAATTTATAAAGTCAAGGATTATATTACATCCAATGACTTAAAACCTTTACTATTTTTTTTCCTAGATACAAACGGGATAGCACATCCTAATTTTTCATTAAATGTTGTTTCCCCGAGTCCGTTAATTCAGATACGATCCGGGTAAACTTATCGATCCTTTAAATAAACTTGAAGGTAACCAATTCAACACTGTAATTCGATCTTTATTTTTGTTATATCGATACCTTTTATAGCTTACTATGCGGTATCGGTTTTCCTCATTGTTGCAGCAGTACTGTGACATATTGCTGTTAACTTCTACGTCATTTGGTCTCTGGTGGAGAATTATAACCAAGTAAGCTTAACTAAGGACTCCTAGTGGTCGAATACTCAACAATCACCATCATAAATTGGTTGATAACTGTAGGCTATCTTTGTCACAGATAAGTTTTTATTGTCTAAATTTCCACGATTTTGACTTCAACAAGTTTGAGCCAAATAACGGAAGCATATATATGTGTCATGTGTGTAACAGGATCTTTTTTACCTTCAGATCTTAGATCGAGCCCGGTTTTTTGTTGGGCCCAGGTTGCACAGTCCTTAAGTTTTTGTAGTTCTTTGTTAACTGCCCTTAGGGGATTTTCGTCATTTGTTTCATTTTTATTCCATGGTGTTGTCGGTTTCTCTTCTACTTATGAATGTTTATTGTCCCTTATATGTCATCCACCTAGCTGCTTCTTTTATCTGATTATATTTTGTGAGTTTTACCAACTATTCAGAAAAGGAATCGTTAATTGTCTAAATAATGTTTTTCCCTTTAAACCCAGTCAGAAACGATTGAAACGGTTTTGTGATTAGTCTGCAAAATATATTTTAAACAGTAGCATAAAAGAAGTTTTATTCAATCAATGACAACATATTATGCAATAATGCTGTTGAATTAATCAGTCTACAGGATATACACATTTATAACGACAACCTTGCTTGCAACATTTCTTTGTTCCAGGTCACGATGCGTCATTTTTGCAGTTTCTTTGAACGTAACACTTAGTCTGTGGGTATTTGTCCCTTGGGCATAGGCCTATTTTCGTTGTTTTGGCTACAATTATGAAACAGATATCGACATCATTATACAATTTACTATAATAAAATTGAGAATGGAAATAACTTATATATTCCTCTTAGTAGAATACAACATTAGAAACAAGTAAAATATTGGATAATCAATTATAATGACTACAACATTCGATTTGTTGAGTATAAAAACCAGCTAAATAGAAATAGAAATTATGAAAGAAAAGCTAAATGTACAAATTTACAATGATTGAATTGTTGAAAATGATTGGTAATTTTATAAGTCAAATATTTCTAAAGACTAATATTCTGTCGTTAATATTTTTTTACTCGAAGCTTACATTTGTGAATTCATACTTGGCATTTTGCATTTCTATGTTAATATTCCTTTCACGTATTACCTCAAAGTTACCATTTTTCAAATAGTTGCATGTTGGTATTTCCTGATCCAAGCTTGACATTTCTAGTTTCGGAGAATCATTTTTCACTAAATTATTGTCATTTCAAAATTTGATTTGAGAAATGTCTACCTGGAAATGAAATGTCAACTTCAGCTAGTTGAAGTCGACAAAAGTCAAATTGCAACAGCGAAGTGTCGATCAAAGATAAGTTAGAACTACAAATAACAAGTTTGAACTGAAAAATAGCGCTCTGAATTAAAATGTGAATTTGGAAGTAGTAAATGTCAATTAATTAGTGTAACACGTCATGTCAGAACTGCGAAATGCCAACGTAGAGTTTTATAACCAAATGTCACTGTTTGTCAAGTACAATTCATCAAACATTTTCCAGATGACGGTCATATGAGAAAAGAATTGGGCTTTACTGTCCTCGTAACCATTACAAAAAGAACATTTAAATTTAACTGTTACTGGTGAAATCAAACCCCATTGCTTATCTATAAGCATTACCTAAATGTTGCTTGGAAAAAGGTAAATAGTAAACTAAATTTCACTTTAAGACAAAATTATTATTACCGTTCGGACAACAAGCATGGTATTCATCAGCCGGCCCACCTTTACAATGGTATCCAGTAGGACACTTGTTGGAACTGACAACCATTCCACAAAAACGTGTTGGATGAGGATCACCATAATCACAAGCTTTGTTTGTATAAAATATAAAAATATCATTGATAAGTATTCTAGCAACTCGTGAAAGGATAAACGAGGTCTTTTCCGATTATATTGTTAGATAACAACATGATAATCAAGTGACAATGACAAATGTTGTACCATAATCATGATACACAAATAATGATCGTATCTGAATTAAAAGTCGGATAATGAACCTTAAATGGCTCATCAAAAAGCGATATTATTTTTTAGAAAAAAATTATTTCATTTTTTCCTAAAAAAATATTACATACATGTCGTTCATAAAAAAAATCTGACTTACTTTACTCAGTCGGGTATGTTGAAACCGCTATGTACTATAGGCAAATTGTGATTAAAAACGCAAAACGACGTTGCTTCATAAAATTATGATGTTCCAAAATTACCGTATCATAAAAAATGTGTCGTAGTAACGTATTCATTTATCAAGTAAACTGTACTGAGTTATTTGAACGCAAATTTTTTATTCTTTTTTTTGTGTCTTCTGGTCATCTTTTTATTAACTAACATTATTTGAAGTCATTTATACCGTATAATCATACATTTTTACTGAATGCAGATTTTTAGATACATTGAAAACGAATTTCAATTTGAACTTTCACTGAACATTTTCGAACGACATATTCATTAAACATTACATAAAATTATTGAAGACATTTTTTCTGCGATTATATTGCGATTTTGTAAATGATACATAGCATTAATGCAATAAAAATCGTATGTGCAGGAGATTATATAACTTCAAAGTGCATATTGCGTAAGGCAACGTTTATCTTCCGCCCAGAAATCTTTTTATTCTTCGAAGACTGGTCGTAGATTTTTTTTAATACTGGATAAGCGCTACGGACGGCGCATGATCAATATCTGTAATTACATTTCTTTCATATAGTAACTGTTGTCTTCAATGATCATGTTAATCAAATTTTGCTACTTACGTATTTTACAGCAGACAGAATTTTTACAGTACGTTCCCGATGGGCACGGTGTACTGGGAAATGGTCCTATTTTACATGTTCCTTGAGGCGTTCCTTTTTCACAAGCTAAATCTATAAATAAAAATGGTATATCGTAAGTTTTAATTCAATAGAAGATATTTGTTTGTTTTAGGAAAACCTAATTCTGCATTTAAACTTCCTTAGAGCTACTTATTTTGTCAAAACAAAGGAGTGGCCGCCTAGCTGTCTTGTCATAATCAGTTGATTTATGCGTAAAGATAAAAGAATAAAAGTATTCGCACCGTAGATCCTTAAACTTTTATAGAAATTCGTGTTGCTCACTTCATATTTTTCTGTGTAGTGTTTTGTAAGCTGTTGTTTGTCTTTCCGTCTTTTTTCGTTTTGTTAAAGTTTGTTGACCTGGTGTAGTTGACTTATTTTTAATTAATGCATTTTGAGTATCCCTTTAGTATCAACTGTCTCTTTTTTATGAAATTTCACGTAGTATTTCAATTAGGCACAATTAATCTTATTTACTAAGAGCTATGAAAAAATTGAGTTTGTTGACACATTTCTGTCGGTACAATTTTGAGGTATTCAGCAAATGGATGTATTACAAAAACAATCACAGAAAGGATGATTTATTCTGACGTCATCAATCGTAAACTACTTGGTTTTGCTTGTATAACCTCCACTTTAAAAAAATAAATATAAATGTTAATCAGTCATAAAACTGGAATGCTCTGTGAAAAATTGAACCGAATAAGTCGCTCAAGAAAAAACAATCAAAACGCAAAACTCACGAAAAATAACCAAATGTCAGGTTCCTCGCTTGGGACAGGCTTAGTAAGAATTTGGCGGAGTTAAACATGTTTGTGAGTCATCAACACTTCCCTTAATCTGGAATAGGGTGAAACAGAATTAAGACAGACTGTAAAAATCAGTTGAAGCATCAATAAGAAGACAGTAAATGTCTAAATGCACTGATGGTGTAGCAAAGGAGTAGAAATCACGTAGAGCATCACTGAAGAGACATTTATTGTTTAAATTCATTTTTGGTATAATAAAGGAATCGATCATGTAATTGTTATAAGAAAGTGTTTGAGCCATTAGATCTTCACTAAGCACATGAACAATTTTTTTAAAGAAAAAAACACAAAGTTCGAATTTAAGAGTACTCATATATACTGAAATCTAGTTTAAAGTAAATTATATACAAGTGGGAGGTTTAGCTAGCTATAAAATCAGGTTCAATCCATTATTTTGTACAAAAAGAAATGCCTGTACCAATTCAGGAATATGACAGTTGTTTTCTATTCGTGTGATTTGTTTGAGCTTTTGATTTTGCCATTTGATTAGGAACTTTCCGTTTTGAATTTTCCTTGGAGATCGGTATTTTTGTTATTTTACTTTTTAAAACCAAAAAATTGTCTATGAATGTAACGTTTAAAGTATTGCAGGCACATTGCTGTGTAACAGGCCAAAAATTTTGATATCTCAATATATAGCATTAACCGATGATAACTCGCAGTCGAAAAGGTCAAAGGAAAAAAGACGAAGTAGCGGTTAAAGTTGAACATAATTGTGGACATATGTTCCACATATATCCAATTACCGGTCAACAAAAATGTTTGGGGATCTCTTGCGTAACATTAAGGATGTTCGCTCCTCTTGTTTTTGAATTTTTGCCAGATATTCGGAATCCTCTGGTTTTATCCATGTAGTGCCATTAAAAATTTTGCCCACTTACCCTTACTTTTCTTTCCATAATTTGATTACATATTTAGTTTAAAATGCCATCTTTGAAAATTTAATAAAATCCTTGTTATTTTTTCATCGTTTTTGAAAGAAAACAGGTGTCAATGTTAAATGTATTAAAATCTAGAGAGAATTATTTCCCGCCAAATTTTCAATGGCTTATATCTCGAAAAAAACACACGGACCCTTAATTTTTTTCTGCTTTTTTAGTTTCTTTATTTATACACTATCAATTTATAACAGTCTTTTAAAAAGCTTGTTATTTTGAAGCAGAGTAGCGAACAACCTTAATTGTTGATGATTATGAGTAATCTAGGTGCTGTATTGCGCAATCATCTTGTTTTTAGTCATTTTATCAAATGTTCCTTTTTTTATACAAGTACACGAAATATTTGTAAAAATGATGTTGATTATTAGTTAGGCGGACCAATAAATCTGTTTAACTTAAACTAAAAGCATTTGATGAAAGTGGTGTTAGTCTTGCAGCCTGTGAACATAAGTATTTGTATGACTTGAACACCTGTACAATAAATTGCAAATTCATAAATATTTGATTCTATATAACATACAGTTAGTTACCTGTTCTAATAGGACAGCACACTCCGTCGCCGCCTCCTGGAGGTGTATTACATTGGTAATTACCAGAGCATCTCAGTATACCTGGCCCACAGGTAATCGACAATGGTTTAACATTACCGGCACATCCTAAACAGGAAAATAAACTCGTTTGATATGTGTCATGTGAATTGCAAAGGATAAGGACGCATATTCGACTAGGTCCTCTGATTTCTTATTTTTCGTCTGTACATGACACCAGGACTGAACTAGCTTGACCTGTAGAAGTTATCTCGATTTATGAAATGTACATTTATCGATATTAGGGCGAGAAAAAAAACAACATGTCTGTGTGATAAACGAATTTATTATACTTCAAAATACCAGATGAAAAGACATTGTCAACCTTGGCTTCGCCTCAGTTGACAATGTTTTCTCAGGGTAACAATCTGCTCTATCACCCTCTCAGCTATGTGTTATTTATATATTTTTTTCTTTTTATACTAACATATATAAGAATTTTATCACGTACTTTCCTTTCATATTGAAAACAATAACAGAACACCCATTACCTGTGTTGCATTTACAAGTTGGACAGAAGTTTTCATCCAGCACATTTCCAAAGGGACAGGATATTGCACAAACAGGGGGACATTTTGATACTGTAAAACAAAATGAATTTAATTGTATATTAAACAAACTGCATAGTATTAATTAGAGTATTGAATATATACGTTACTACTACTTATGAAAATGGCAATAATGGAAAAAGCAAACACAAATTTGTTCTACTCAGTTGAATACATGAATATTATGCCGGCAAAAGAATTATAGCTAACCCTATAGTAAGGATTCGGCTCATGGTTGAAGGCCGTATGATGATATGTACAGCATTCAACCACAATACTATTACCCTTTAGTTTTAGTTTGTTAATTTCTTCATTAGCAATCTTAACAAATCTTCTTCGTTTTGTATAAGAGCATAGCAAACGCTAGTTGCATTTCCTTTTTTTTTTCAAATTCTTCATAATTCAAAACAAATATTTAAGACTACTGTCGATTCATAATTATTCGATTCAGAGATACATATATAGCAGGTCCAAAAGGCTCAATAAGTACAAATGGACTATCTAGGGTTCTTTATAGTGGTTTTATTAACACTGACTGCATATTATTAAACCCTACAACATATATAACAATAATAAATACACATTACATAGACAACACATAACAACATAAAACAGACTTATAGACAAAGGGGAATAAGTCAAACATATTCCAATGCTATTACTTCTCTTATATTAAAATAAAATGCACAAATAACGTCTCATAATCATGTGCTCTAAAGTATTATAAATAAGCATAAGCACTAGCAATCTCAATGTTAGTGTTCCGACAATTACATATAAACACTATAACACTATACAGTTACAAAATAGACAAGACAATCACAAACTAAAACATGTAACACATTCCTTACCATATTTGTGGTATATGGGTCATGCGTGGAACCATCTACTTGATTTCTATCAAAACCAATTCAATATCATAATCTGAATAAAATAAATATAACATTCATAAGTCCACTGACCTGGACATTATTCTTACATTAATCAAAACACAATGTACTCAATAAAATGTCTATCTTAGTATCAGATCTCTGTACTCATGTACTTTTAAATGTATAGAAAACTATGAAGTTTATATACTGTTTTAAATGCTTTATTCTATTTGACATTTACCAAATATGCTTTACTAATAAAGGTTTATATTTTAATATGTGTGTTATTAATTTTAATCACTTCCTCTGCATATACTTTCATTCAACTCATTCATTCATCTTTTATTCAATATGTTAAAACATCAATATATTAGTTCTTGTTAGAAAATAGAATATAACTGACCTGTAGAAATGAATAATGAATTCCAACAGAAGTATGAAATATGTATATAATATCCAATATCAAATATTGTCAAAATGTCACCAAGGCTAATAAAACAGGTAAGTAACAATACTATCACTAGAAAATTAAATGGAACAAAGGAATCAATAGAGAATACCTAAACAACTCACAAGTGACCAATAGAATGACCAGTACTTTCCCTCCAAAACTGAATGAGGTTCAGTACAGGAAAATGACTGAGGTCCAATAAAGGAAAGTGTGAAACTGAATACTAAAGAGTGAAAATCATAGCTGTATCAAATATAATAAGCAAAGTAACTAAATATATGACTAAAACTATATTAACTAATACTAATCATATTTGATTACCAATCAAATATGACTCTGGCACATACTCCCCCTCAATGTAAAATGACGTCCCTGTCATTTTAAAGGAGAAAATTCTGAAATAAACTAAAGTACAATCATTAAGTTAATGTAAAAAAAATAAAAATATCACAAAATACTATAAAACCATATCAATCCTTAGTGATCACTGACAATAAAGCCTCCCCTGCCTGTCTCTCCAATCCAATAAATACACCTCTCGCAATACAATCCCTAATATACTCAGCTTTCTGCTGCCAAGGCTGTACCACTGGAACAGCAGACTTAACAACAAAATCTCCTGATCGCATCCATGTAGGTTTCTTTCTAGCACGTGCTGAACGTCTAGGAACTTCATCTAAAGGCTCTGGTTCATCTGTTGGCTCAACTGTAGGTTGAGATACATGTCCATCCGCCTGCTCATCTGCTGAAGCGCTTCCTGTATGATTGCTGAGGTGTCTTGTTTTTAGTCCTGGTTCTAGTTCTAGGAACGTTAACTCTTGGTGCTGGAGTTGGTTTCCTTTCAGCTATGTATCCAACTGGCAGTAGAAGGTTCCTATGCAAAGTGCGTTTCCGGCCCTCGCCACTCTCCTTCTGCACAGTAAATACAGGTAGCTCTGCGTTTGGTTGATCTATGATGGTGTACACATCATCCTCCCATCTGTCGGCTATCTTGTGTTTACCATCATAGGCTACAATCTTGACAAGTACGCTGTCTCCTTTTTGCAATGTAGCACCTCTTGTCTTCACATCATAACCAGCCTTCTGCTTTATCCTGGCTCTGTCAGCTGCCTTGGATGCAAGTTCGTAGGCTTTGGCTAATCTTTGTCTCAGTTCCTGAACATACTTAGACTTGGGCTGATGTGTGGCCTCAGATGTAAGTCCAAAAGCAATATCAATAGGTAGAAAGGGTTCTCTGCCAAACATCAAAAAGTATGGAGACTGTCCAGTTCCCTCATGTCTTGTGCAATTATATGCATGGACTAGTGGTGCAACATGTGCCTTCCAGTTGGTCTTTTGATGTGGCTGTAATGTACCAAGCATTCCCAATAAAGTTCTGTTGAATCGCTCGGTCATTCCATTTCCCATAGGGTGATAGGGCGTTGTTCTGGATTTCTGTGTTCCCAGGATTTGACATAGCTCCTTTATCACCTTACTTTCAAAATTAGCACCTTGGTCTGAGTGTAGTCTACTTGGTATCCCATAATGTACCACAAAGCTGTTGACCAATGCCTCTGCTGTTGTTCTGGCTGTTTGGTTCCTTGTAGGCACTGCTTGTGCATAGCGAGTGAAATGGTCTGTTAACACCAGGATATTCTGTATTCCTCCTTTTGATGGTTCCAAGGTAAGAAAATCCAGGCATACTAGTTCCATAGGTTGCGACGAAGTGATGTTCTTAATAGGAGCTCTATGTGGTTCCTTCTTTCTTTTTAGACACCGGTCGCAATGTTGTATCCACTCGTCTATGTCTTTAGATATAGATGGCCAATAAAATCTGTCGCGCACTAAAGAGCTAGTGCGATCACGTCCAGGATGACCCATCTCATCATGAAGTGCTTCCAGGATCATAGGAACATGTGTTGCTGGTAAAACAAGTTGTCTGATCTTCCTGTCACCTATAACTATCTCTCTGTATAGAACATCATCTATAACTGTTAGCTGATCAAAGTGTCTTTTCAATGGACTAGGTGGTAGATGTCCTTTCTTTGGTTTCATACCAGACTTTACAAATTCAATCCATGGTTGCAGTTGAGAATCTGACTGTTGTAAGTGTGACCAATCAATGTTGTCCTCTATCTGCATGTGCATATCTATGTTGGCTGTATCCAAAACATCAGGTGCTACTGCTAATGTATCCACATAAGGTGTTGATATGACTCCACAGATGGCCTTGATGGAATCTTTGGATATAACTGTTCCCTCATCTGGTTTAGGTAACCTTGATAATGCATCTGCATCTGCGTTGTTCTTTCCTGGACGATATGTAATGTCAAAATCATATGCAGCTAACGATGATAGCCATCTGTGTCCTGTTGAATCTAACTTTGCGGTGGTCAATACATATGTTAGGGGGTTGTTATCTGTAAGTACACGGAAAGGATGTCCATAGAGGTAATCGTGAAACTTGTCCGTGACTGCCCACTTCAAGGCTAGAAATTCCATCTTGTGAGCTGGATAATGTCTCTCGGCTTTAGTCAATCCTCGACTAGCATATGCAATGACCTGTTGATGACCTTCGTGTTCCTGATATAACACTGCTCCTAATCCTAGACTACTAGCATCTGTATGCAACTCAAATGACTTCTGATGATCTGCATAGCCAAGTATTGGAGCTGATTCAAGTCTTTCCTTCAATTCCTTGAATGACTTTTCTTCCTTTTCTCCCCAAGTCCAAGATTTTTGTTCTTTCTTACTCTTTTTTCCCTTCTTTGCTTTTGGTGTTGGCATCAAATCAGTAAGCGGTCTCGCAACCTGGCTGAAATGGTGGATAAACCTTCTATAATATCCTGCAAAACCAATAAATCTCCTTACTTCTTCCGGTGTTGTTGGAGTTGGCCAAGTGCGTATACGATCTATCTTCGCTGGATCTGTCTCGACACCTTTCTCAGAAACTATATGGCCTACGTACTTCACTCGTGACTGGAAGAATGCACACTTTCCTGGTGATAACTTCAAATTACCTTCTCTGATTCTTTCGAAGACTTGATCCAAACGTTCTAGATGTTCTTCATATGTCTTGGAAAAAATGATGACATCATCTATAAATATACAGCAGATGTTCATGTGTAAATCATGGAGACAGTCTTGCATCAACCGTTGGTAGGTTGCTGGAGAGTTGGTGAGACCGAATGGCATGCGGTTATACTCATATAATCCTAATGGACCAACTGTAAAGGCTGTCCTCTCCTTGTGTTCTTCTAATATCTCTATCTGATGATATCCAGATTTCATGTCGATGACTGTAAAGTATCGGTTTCCTGCCAGACAATCTAATATATCTTCTATGCGAGGCAAAGCGTAGGCGTCTTTTTTCGTCTTAATGTTGAGGGAGCGAAAATCCACACATAGTCTCAGAGAGTTGTCTTTCTTGCGTACTAATACCAAGTTAGATGAATATGGACTAAATGACTTCCTGATAATACCAGCTCTAAGTAGTTGGTGGATGTGACCTTTAACCTCCTCATACATAGATGGTGGTATCCTTCTGTAGCGTTGTTTAAATGGTGTTGAATCATCAAGGTCTATTCGATGTTAAACCATGTGAGTGTGTCCAACATCAATGTCGCTCTTCGAGAAGATGTCACTGTAAGATGTTATGAAATCTTTTCCTCTCTGTAGTTCATCAGTTGACAGGTTATGCTCAGCAATCTTAACTTGATCTAACAATGGTGTTGTGAAGTCATCTATATCCGTTACTGGCTGATCTTGTATAGTTACAGGTTGTATTTCAGCAATGATGCATTTAGGTGGAATGGTGACGGTTCTAGTAGTTACGTTACTGATGTTGACATCTATACGGTTATAAATTCCATGATGTTATCTACTAAAGATGGAGTGATATCTAAATCTGATGGCATGACAGAATGTGAAGTTTGTTGTACTATGGCTGCTGATGTATGGTAAGGTAATCCTTTGTCGACGTAACCTGATATTCTTATGTTGCTGTTGGGTGGTATGGTAATAGTCTTTGTCTCAGCGCTTTTGATGACAGCTAATCTGTTATCATTCCTCTTTAATTCCTTTTCTCTTAATGTTATACATCTAAATGACGTGTACCATGGTGTTGTAAGCCTTGCTTGTTGAAGAAACTTGCATCCATGTTGTTCCTTACAAAGTTCAATGCTGTGACTAAGGGTATTAGTTCCTAACAAGAGTGGTATGTTGTTGTTGTAATCGCTGTCTGGTACGATAAGTAATATACATGGTATATCCTGATGTAATTCTGGTATATGCAACTCTGTCTCTATGTATCCAATGTATGGTAAAGCTTTCCCATCTGCACATTCAATCTTTAAAAGTTGGTTAAGTTCTTTCATGGGTAAGTGCGATAAATACTGCTGGTAAAAGTTGGTACTGATTGTAGATACAGTTGATCCAGTATCTAGGAGAGCTGTTGTGTCAATGCCTTCAATTCTTACGTTGGCTTCTGTTGGTGTTCCACAAAGTCCAGCAGGTATTTTAGTTGATGTTATGTTGTTGCATATGTCTTGATGTTCTAAAGGGCTACTGTCTTTCCTCTCGTCTACGACCCGCCCCTTGGTGTAGACTGGTTGGTGTTTAAAGCCTTGTATTGGTCTGGCATATTCACACATCCTCTAACCATGTGACCTTCCTGTCCACAACGTCTGCAATAAATAATTCTACTTGGCTCTTGTGTGTTATGATTACCAGTATAGTTGTTTCCTTGATATCCTCCACGATCATTATATCCTCCACGGTTGTTATATCCTCCACGATAGTTTCCTCGGTTGTAGTTATTACCTCTGTAGCTGTTGTTACCTCGATATCCTCTACCTCTATAACTTCTATTTCCACCTTGAAAACTGTATTGGCTAGGTTGCTGTTGCTGATGTTGATTTCCTCCTGATTCCAATCTATCTAGTCTAGTAGTAATAGCCTTAAGCATTCCCTTCATCTCATCATCATCATTATCATCGTTCTCATCCTTCTCTAACTTAGCAATAGCCTTCTTTGATGTACCCTTGGTATGTTTAGGTGGCTCATCCAACAAGTTGTCTTTCTCAATTTTCCTCAAAGCTATCCTCAATGTATCAAAAGTAGTGTATTTTTCCTTTTCATAATGGCTGATGGCTTTTAAATCATGTCGTAGACCTTTCCAGAGCATGTCGTGCAACATTCCATCTGCATCTTGTCTCTTGACTTGGTTTGTCTGTATGGTCTTTTCCAATATATCCTCAAGTCGAAAACTCCATGCGGTAAAGTTCTCGTCCTCCTTCTGGGTAGCGTTGTAAAATTCCCTCATCACAGATTCCTTTTCCTCAACAACTCCAAACACACTATCCATCTTCTCAATGACTTGAGTGAGGTTGGCTTCAGGTCCAAGACGCATGACGACTTTTCCTGCATGTCCTCTCAATGATCTCCTTACGGACTGCATAATAGATTCCTTGCTATGAGTCTTGTCGTTGATATAGCAAACCACTTCATATCTCCAAAGGTCATATGTACTCTCTCCATTAGCAGGAGTATCCTTTCCAGAAAATGTTGGTAATCTTGGTGAGTTGATGTATGTTGAAATATCCTTTGTATGCTGAACTTCCGGTTTAACATCTGCATGTGTCTCTTTTTTTCCTTTTGCTAATATGCTCCTCATCAATGCTCGCAATTGTAATGGTAACTCTTCTATCGGTTTATCTTCAACATCCTTTAACTTCTGAGTGAGTTCCTCATATTCAGCTATGTTGATGTTATATCCTGACTACTATTAAATAATAAATCTAAAAAAAAATACTGAGTACTAAAGTACTACTATGCAAACACCAATAGGCATAAATGACGAAGTAAATACTATGTACTGAGTAAACAAACACCTACAGGTGTAAATCACTAAAAAAAAATAAGTACTGAATGTACAAACACCTACAGGTGTAAATATAGAACCAACTAAATATCAATAAAAATAATAGTAAAGTACTGAAATACTAATAATATATCTAAAGTATACACAAAGCAAGAAATGTGCTAAAGAAATATAAAGTATCTACTGTGCAAAGAATATAACTAACTGCAATATATATATATCAAATCAAAAAAAAAATATATATAAAGAAAGAAACTTATCTGAAATAAAGAAAATGAGATATCAATAGAAAATACGACTACAAAATAACTAGTAATAAGCTAATGAATATCTACTATCAAAGGAAAACTAATGTGTACTAAATAAGAAAACTCTCAAAAAGATAAAGTAAGCCTGTATAAAAAGAAAATGTAAAACAAAACAAGAAAATGAGAATGATTATATAAGAGAAGTAATAGCATTGGAATATATTTGACTTATTCCCCTTTGTCTATAAGTCTGTTTTATGTTGTTATGTGTTGTCTATGTAATGTGTATTTATTATTGTTATATATGTTGTAGGGTTTAATAATATGCAGTCAGTGTTAATAAAACCACTATAAAGAACCCTAGATAGTCCATTTGTACTTATTGAGCCTTTTGGACCTGCTATATTTTGGCGCCCAACGTGTATGTGATTCACCCTTTTGGAGCCTCACACTTGATGAACCGGAAGTACTCCCCTGTTGTAAACAGAAGAAGATTTTCTGCACATGTTTGACGATGAAATTATTTTAGGATATGTATAACAGTTGATATATGTCTTCTAGATAGATTATACTACTTTAATATTTAGCACATTTCTTGCTTTGTGTATACTTCTTCAAGCTATAAATAACATATCCGTGTTAAATGGAGTTAAGTGTGACGCCCATTTTCACTGAACTAGTACACAATTTTATTTAGGGACCAGCTGAGGACCACCTCCGGTGCGGTATTTTCTCGCTGCATTGAAGACCCATTGGTGGACTTCGGCTGTTGTCTGCTCTTTGGTCGGGTTGTTGTCTCTTTGACATACTCCCCATGTCCATTCTCAATTTTATTTAGATAGTTTTAGAATAACGGAATCGAACGGAAAGGTATCCCTGTACAGCATAGTGATTTTGTATTTGCATAATACACAAGGCGTCCTTCGGAACACGCGTAAATGATTGTCCAGTGTTTCGAGCATGTCGTTATTGGAGTTTTATCACATAAATGCAGATTGAGATGAGGACACACAATGACATACCTGGTGCTTGACACGATCTACCACAGCTTGGATTAAGACAACACAGATGACCTGTAAATGATTAAATAAATAATAAACAAATTGAGTTGCATTATGATAACCAAAAAAATATTTGACGCAAAGATCATCCCGGACAAAGAATCACATGATGGAGGTATGTATTCATGGTATTAAGGAGGAACTTTTTGATTAATTTAAACAAAATGAAAACATACAACTTAATGACTCTCTGAAAAAAAGAACAGTACACTGACCTTGTTTACACACCTTATCTGAGTTACACTGGTTTCCTGTATTGGATACAACAGTACACTGACCTTGTTTACACACCTTATCTGAGTTACACTGGTTTCCTGTATTGGATACAACAGTACACTGACCTTGTTTACACTCCTTATCAGAGTTACACTGGTTCCTATATTGGATACAACAGTACACTGACCTTGTTTACACTCCTTATCAGAGTTACACTGGTTACCTGTATTGGATACAACAGTACACTAACCTTGTTTACACTCCTTATCTGAGTTACACTGGTTCCTGTATTGGACACAACAGTACACTGACCTTGTTTACACTCCTTATCTGAGTTACACTGGTTCCTGTATTGGACACAACAGTACACTGACCTTGTTTACACTCCTTATCTGAGTTACACTGGTTTCCTGTATTGGATACAACAGTACACTAACCTTGTTTACACTCCTTATCTGAGTTACACTGGTTCCTGTATTGGATACAACAGTACACTGACCTTGTTTACACTCCTTATCAGAGTTACACTGGTTCCTGTATTGGATACAACAGTACACTGACCTTGTTTACACTCCTTATCAGAGTTACACTGGTTCCTGTATTGGATACAACAGTACACTGACCTTGTTTACACTCCTTATCAGAGTTACACTGGTTCCTGTATTGGACACAACAGTACACTGACCTTGTTTACACTCCTTATCAGAGTTACACTGGTTCCTGTATTGGACACAACAGAACACTGACCTTGTTTACACTCCTTATCAGAGTTACACTGGTTCCTGTATTGGATACAACAGTACACTGACCTTGTTTACACTCCTTATCAGAGTTACACTGGTTCCTGTATTGGACACAACAGTACACTGACCTTGTTTACACTCCTTATCTGAGTTACACTGGTTCCTGTATTGGATACAACAGTACACTGACCTTGTTTACACTCCTTATCAGAGTTACACTGGTTCCTGTATTGGACACAACAGTACACTGACCTTGTTTACACTCCTTATCAGAGTTACACTGTTTCCTATATTGGATACAACAGTACACTGACCTTGTTTACACTCCTTATCTGAGTTACACTGGTTCCTGTATTGGATACAACAGTACACTGACCTTGTTTACACTCCTTATCAGAGTTACACTGGTTCCTGTATTGGACACAACAGTACACTGACCTTGTTTACACTCCTTATCAGAGTTACACTTTTTCCTGTATTGGATACAACAGTACACTGACCTTGTTTACACTCCTTATCTGAGTTACACTGGTTCCTGTATTGGACACAACAGAACACTGACCTTGTTTACACTCCTTATCTGAGTTACACTGGTTCCTGTATTGGACACAACAGTACACTGACCTTGTTTACAGTCCTTATCAGAGTTACACTGTTTCCTATATTGGATACAACAGTACACTGACCTTGTTTACACTCCTTATCTGAGTTACACTGGTTCCTGTATTGGACACAACAGTACACTGACCTTGTTTACACTCCTTATCTGAGTTACACTGGTTCCTGTATTGGACACAACAGTACACTGACCTTGTTTACACTCCTTATCTGAGTTACACGTGTTCCTATATTGGATACAACAGTACACTGACCTTGTTTACACTCCTTATCTGAGTTACACTGGTTCCTGTATTGGATACAACAGTACACTGACCTTGTTTACACTCCTTATCTGAGCTACACTGGTTCCTGTATTGGATACAACAGTACACTGACCTTGTTTACACTCCTTATCTGAGTTACACGTGTTCCTATATTGGATACAACAGTACACTGACCTTGTTTACACTCCTTATCTGAGCTACACTGGTTCCTGTATTGGATACAACAGTACACTGACCTTGTTTACACTCCTTATCTGAGTTACACTGGTTCCTGTATTGGATACAACAGAACACTGACCTTGTTTACACTCCTTATCTGAGTTTCACTGGTTCCTGTATTGGACACAACAGAACACTGACCTTGTTTACACTCCTTATCTGAGTTACACTGGTTTCTGTATTGGATACAACAGTACACTGACCTTGTTTACACTCCTTATCTGAGTTACACTGGTTCCTGTATTGGACACAACAGAATACTGACCTTGTTTACACTCCTTATCTGAGTTACACTGGTTCCTGTATTGGACACAACAGAACACTGACCTTGTTTACACTCCTTATCTGAGTTACACTGGTTCCTTACAAAACAGTACACTGACCTTGTTTACACTCCTTATCGGAGTTACACTGGTTTCTGTATTGGACACAACAGTACACTGACCTTGTTTACACTCCTTATCTGAGTTACACAGGTTCCTAGATTGGACACAACAGAACACTGACCTTGTTTACACTCCTTATCTGAGTTACACTGGTTCCTTACAAAACAGTACACTGACCTTGTTTACACTCCTTATCGGAGTTACACTGGTTTCTGTATTGGACACAACAGTACACTGACCTTGTTTACACTCCTTATCTGAGTTACACTGGTTCCTGTATTGGACACAACAGAACACTGACCTTGTTTACACTCCTTATCTGAGTTACACGTGTTCCTATATTGGATACAACAGTACACTGACCTTGTTTACACTCCTTATCTGAGCTACACTGGTTCCTGTATTGGATACAACAGTACACTGACCTTGTTTACACTCCTTATCTGAGTTACACGTGTTCCTATATTGGATACAACAGTACACTGACCTTGTTTACACTCCTTATCTGAGCTACACTGGTTCCTGTATTGGATACAACAGTACACTGACCTTGTTTACACTCCTTATCTGAGTTACACTGGTTCCTGTATTGGATACAACAGAACACTGACCTTGTTTACACTCCTTATCTGAGTTTCACTGGTTCCTGTATTGGACACAACAGAACACTGACCTTGTTTACACTCCTTATCTGAGTTACACTGGTTTCTGTATTGGATACAACAGTACACTGACCTTGTTTACACTCCTTATCTGAGTTACACTGGTTCCTGTATTGGACACAACAGAATACTGACCTTGTTTACACTCCTTATCTGAGTTACACTGGTTCCTGTATTGGACACAACAGAACACTGACCTTGTTTACACTCCTTATCTGAGTTACACTGGTTCCTTACAAAACAGTACACTGACCTTGTTTACACTCCTTATCGGAGTTACACTGGTTTCTGTATTGGACACAACAGTACACTGACCTTGTTTACACTCCTTATCTGAGTTACACAGGTTCCTAGATTGGACACAACAGAACACTGACCTTGTTTACACTCCTTATCTGAGTTACACTGGTTCCTTACAAAACAGTACACTGACCTTGTTTACACTCCTTATCGGAGTTACACTGGTTTCTGTATTGGACACAACAGTACACTTACCTTGTTTACACTCCTTATCTGAGTTACACTGGTTCCTGTATTGGACACAACAGAACACTGACCTTGTTTACACTCCTTATCTGAGTTACACTGGTTCCTTACAAAACAGTACACTGACCTTGTTTACACTCCTTATCGGAGTTACACTGGTTTCTGTATTGGACACAACAGTACACTGACCTTGTTTACACTCCTTATCGGAGTTACACTGGTTTCTGTATTGGACACAACAGTACACTGACCTTGTTTACACTCCTTATCGGAGTTGCACTGGTTCCTGTATTGATCACACACGGGGAACCTGCATTTGGTTTGTTATTTAACCATATTGGACATCTAGGACGATCAGATGCACTCTGTTTAGAATATAAAACATAAATACTAATTATTGAAAGGAATAGTGACTTTTTATCAAAATAAAAAAGAAAACTTAAAACTTATCCAAATTAGATAATTTTTCTATCATTAAAATTATACCTTATTGTTATACTGATAATCAGTATATGTAAAAAATTAAAGTTGAGGATCTGAAGCTTCTGGATATGAACGAAAAGAAAAATAACAATAACATTTTAACGGCGATTTTCCAATTTTCGCATCCTTATTTTACGGATTGATACATTGTGGTCTAACGAAGCAGGCTTTTAAAAACGGAACCTTTCATTAAAGCAACAGTAATTTGTATATGATATCACATAGATATAGGAAGATGTGGTATGAGTGCCAATGAGACAACTCTCCATCCAAGTTACAATTTATAAAAGTAAACCATTATAGGTCAAGGTACGGCCTTCAACACGGAGCATTGGCTCACACCGAACAGCAAGCTATAAAGGGCCCCAAAAAATTACTAGTGTAAAACCATTCACATACATGTATCACATACTTTTTCATTCTCTATGGATTCTTTTCTGTAAATATAACATTTCTAGCAATATAAGACGCGTATGGTATTTCCCAAATACCTCTTAAATGTGTCACTAATCAAAACAAGTCATACAAAAAATTTAATCGGGGAAAATCGTAAGTCTTTCAACTACAATGGCTACAGGTACAGTAACACGCACGTATTCAGTAAAAATGATTCTGAAAAGCCTCTCTCAAAATAGTGAATTTCAATCAAATTTTATGAAAAGATAGACGAAAGATGCCAAAGGAAAATTCAAACTCATTAGTCGAAAACGAACTGACAATGTCATGGTTAAAAAGGAAAAAAAAAGGCCAAAAGATAAACAGCATTCAAAACACAACACAGAAAACTTATATGGAGTTTTGTTTCTGAATAATTTAATTTTTAAATGTAACACGTCTTCTGATTGGCTGATAGTGTTTTGTCTATCAGAACATAGACATGATTTTGTCATGTGACCGCGACGTCATCAACGTTTTTATCATGATTTACTCCTTTTTAGAATAAAATTATAAGGAATGACTTTAATATGTTTTCTGTCTATTCGAAATAACATAAAAAATGTGGTGCACACTTTTAAATAACCCGCTACGCGAGTTATTCAGTGTGCACCTCATTTTTGATGTTATTTCTTCATAGACAGAAAAAAATATTACAGTCATTCCTTAAATGTTAGTTCTTGCTTATTCTAACGGTAGTATCTAACCATGGACTGTTCATTATCTATACCAATTTCTTGTTTCTTTCTCTCTAAGTTGTAAAATGCGATATTTTGCAATGGTTTTTATCACTAATTTTGCAATTAAAACGATAAATTACTTTCCCCTAAATTGGATTTTCATGGAAGGACAATAAAAACGAGAGAAAAAAATCATAGCTAACCGGTTGTTATATTTAATCGCAAATTTTAAACCAGACGAAAATAAACTCTTTATCAGTATAATTTGATAGGGTTCTTTGTGGGGGTTGGTGCTAGTATTTGCGGTCCTTCTTCATATCATAGCTTCATTGTCCAATCGGATTTAGCTTTTTCATGTTTTGTTCACCGAGATGAAGCTAAGTTACACATACGAAAAGTGAAAGTTGACAGGAAAAATATGAAATCTGGTTTAAATTCTAGATAAACATCCCGAGTCATTATAATATAAGTACACAATACGATGTGGAAGGGGTTTTCAAACGTGTTGTTAATTTAACTCATGAATATAATTTTACAAGATAGATTTTGATATAAATTAGAATCGATGATTTAAAAATCAAATATTCTGTGTTTCTGTATCAATTAATGCAAATCAATAATACAAGTAAGAACGTTTTATTTCAATACTTATGTTAAAAACTTACATGTACGTAATGAATTACACATACTATCAAAATCCCAGCTTTCAACATTTTATTTTACCAGGTTAACGTAAATGAATATTCTTCAAACAACGTCTTAAACTTACAAAATTATGAAAATATTAGTCAAGCATAAAACATCTATTTATACCTATATATAATGTTGATATACCAAGCTGCGCATATTACACAAATGCAATTTGTAAAAAAAAAAACATATTAATTTGATAAATGATTGGCTTACGGGCAAATAACAAGTTTTCGAGGGGAACATTTTGCTAACTAAAATGTGAACTAATGAAAAAATATGTCTTTGTTAAAGTAAGGGCAATTAAAACATAAAAGACAATTAAAATCAGAAAAGCCCATAGCCAAATAAGTCAAAAAGTAGTATTTACGTAGAGCAGCCAAAAGTAATAAAGTAGTCTTTACGTAGAGTTACCTCGAGTAGTTCTACAAGAGTCAGCAGTTCCAGCTTCACAAGTGAGATCCATATTTTTGTTAATCACGAAGAAAAGTATTTGATGAGAAGGCAACGGAATAAAGCAAAACGTATCTTGTCTATTCTTAAATTATTATCAAATTGTTAACCTGTGATATATTCTCCAACCCAGATATGACCGGAAACAAGTCTATAATTAAAACTATTTTCTGAACAAAAGATAGATAAAATAGCCACCACTAGTTGGAAAGTTCCATCGGAACGAAAAAACATCATAGATTTTGAAAAGAACAATCAACCATTACACTATATTAAAGCAAACACAATACGAAGCCCTTTAAAGGTTATGACTGAACTAGTGATCAGGAAGCAGGGGCGGATCCAGCCATTTTCAAAAGAGGGGGGGGGGGTCCCAACCCAGAATAAAGGGGGGGGGGGGGGTTCCAACCATGCGTCCCCATTCAAACGCATTAATCGTCCAAAAAAGGGGGGTGTCCCCCCCCCTGGATCCGCCATTTGGAAGATAGGAACTCATCAAAGATACGATAATTATAATTTGTTATATTATTAATCGAATATTTTTAGTGATTTGTGATTCGTTAAAACTTGATTACATGTACATTTGTATTTACTCAGTTTGCACCCCAATACTGTTGTGTTTAGCTTTTCGTAGATCAAAAACAGCATACTGCACAGGGCATACAGCATATACTTAAAATACATTCTAGAAATCCCCAATTTTACATTGTTCATGCAATAGTTGTTGATTAATAATATAACAATTGTAGCCTTTGGTTGAGCTCAATACGATGTTTTATCGACCTAGTGAAGCATATCAACCTCGGAATTCGTTATCATTCAATATGCTTCTCTCAGGTCGATAAAACCTCGTATCGATCTCATACAAAGGCTATAACTGTATAATATCATTCAAACGCACGCAAGTAGTGATTGCTCCACTATTCATATACCCGTCGCGTTGTTTTGGCAATCGAATGTTTTGCTTTCTAAACCTGAAAAACGTGATCATGAAACATGTTGAAATTGCTATAATTGCTTCTGTGTATTTGTCGTGTTTTTTTTTCTTCTTTTGTTGTTATAATTTGATTTCTTTTGTTTTAAATTGTACTGAAAATTAGCGCTTTGAAAAAAGTTGCATGTATAACAGGTAACCAAAGCGCAATTCAAGGGATGTATTGTGGTTTTTGTCATAGACCCCAAGTTTAATGTTATTTTTATAAGCATATTTCTTAAATGAAATACACGCTTTATAAATTTCATACATCCGAAGCGCTTTTCTGGATAAACCCTCACCACAAAGATCAAACCTAAGCATTTGAAACCCAGTGAAGCGTAAAGTCTAAAAGTAAAGTTAGAAACTAAATGTATAGTTTTGAATCGCTTTACAAGTACTGTAACTAGACCGTTTATAGTAAATATGAGCCATTAAACATATACTTCGTAGATGGAAATGGAACAATTTTACAATATCTCTGTTTTTTAAATATCTTATATACCATTTAACGTCACAGTACCCAAATTGCACCGAGTACCCAAATTGCACCTATTTAGCAAAAATAGCAGCGAAAACTCTTGCAAGTTTTCTTAGGGACTAAACAATTTGTATGTTTTTATCATTTGACATTATGCACGTCTTTCAAATAGGTAAATATATTTAAATATTCACAAAACGTTCACAGTATATATCAACAGCTGAAGTGTTTACTGGAAAAAGTAAAATCTGCGAAAACGTCGCCATGCGACGTCCACAAAAAAGTCATCTTTTAAAAATGAGCAAATACAATATGTTACAGGCATCAATTTCTTAAAAAAAGAATAGTAAGCATGGACTATTGTCAAATTGTTCAAAATATTTGAAGAAATAAAACAAAACATCAGTTATTCGATTTTTACGGACGTGAATTTAAGCATGGATGCAATTTGGGTACTCCTCATTGCCGAATCATGGGTCGTTTGGATGTAGGTTCAAACCCATTTTTCTATGATTCAATATGGATTCAGAATTAAATTGGTGAAATTGTATAGTAAATAAGGATACATCTACAAAAATAAACATAAAATGGAAACTTTTGTCTGGATCATAAAAAAAGTAGGTGAAAAAACTGTCAAAATAGGTGCAATTTGGGTACCCTAACATTATATGCTTGAAAATATTTGAGTTGTTATACATGTTATAATAATGGAAATGTCGTTACGATGAGGATGACACTCACTCGTGGAAGGTAAAGTTTAGACTGCTCTGCTTAGTCCTTTATTTTTTTAATCTAATATGTCTTGTGCTATCTGAAGTTATATATGTTGGTTTTTTCAAACCTTTGATCTCAAAATCACCTGTATCTGATTACAGTTTGCGCAATCATCATAAATAGTTCGTATTTTTTAATATAGTCGATTAATATTCTTGACTTGAATTTCATATAAACATGTAGTGTCATCAAAAACGACATTGTAACACAGGTTTACGAGGAAACGGTTGAAACTAATAACGTATAAAAAGGACAATCTTCTCGCAAAAATAATCGTCAAGAAGTAATCAATTTAAAATGGTGGTGAAAGTTAAAGATTTATATCTCATGTCTCTGTGTTTGCTATTTCATTATTTGTATAGTAATGCTATTTCATTATTTGTATAGTAATGCTATTTCATTATTTGTATAGTAATGCTATTTCAATATTTGTATAGTAATGCTTTTTCAATATTTGTATAGTAATGCTATTTCAATATTTGTATAGTAATGCTTTTTCATTATTTGTATAGTAATGCTTTTTCATTATTTGTATAGTAATGCTATTTCATTATTTGTATAGTAATGCTATTTCATTATTTGTATAGTAATGTTATTTCATTATTTGTATAGTAATGCTTTTTCATTATTTGTATAGTAATGCTATTTCATTATTTGTATAGTAATAGGTTTTCTAAATCCTTTGTATTTGATTTTTTTTCTTAAAGAATGCAATGCAAATTGGAAAACTTAGAACAGTTCAAAATAATGTGCTATGCGAAATATGCGGATATCAAGTTTTCACGGTATCTGTTCAGTAATGAGAAACGGAAAAATTTAATGCGCAATATGATCCCCACATATAGATGTAAACAAGGATATGGCTACAGTGTAACTACGGTACCATGTACATTGTCAACAACGTATTAATTTACAAAATTAAATTAAGGAAATGTTGTTTTTATTTGTCAGTCCAACGCTTAAGGAAAAATTGTGTGTCAAATAAAAAGAATTAATGAAATTATTTTACTGTATCATACATTTGGTAATTGTCATATATGTACTTACCTATATAAACACAATATTATACATTGCTTGCGACATTATCCTTATTATTTCCATCATTTCATTTCATTTTTTTGAGGGTTCTTTTATTCAATAGTCTGGGCCCGTATGCATAAAGCTACTTAAGTTAGGATTTGTTCCGAACGGACGTATCATTGTCATTTTGTTCAGTTTCTTTTGTTACCTATTCTGACGTCGGACTTGGACTTCTTTTAAACTGAGTTTTACTGTGCGTATTGCTGTGTGTTTGTTTATTCTACATTGGCTATAGGTATGGAGGGAGGGTTGAGATCTCACAAAACATGTTTAACCTTCCGCATTTTTGCGCCTGTCCCAAGTCAGGAGCCTCTGGCCTTTTAGTCTTGTATTTCTTTTTAATTTTAGTTCACTTATATGTTTTGGAGTTTAGTGTGACGTCCATTTTAACTGATCTAGTACACACTTTTGTTTAGGGGCATGCTGAAGCCCGCCTCCGGTTGCGGGATTTTCTCGCTGTGTTGAAACACCCATTGGTGGCCTTCGGCTGTTTTCTGCTCTTTGATCGGGTTGTTGTCTCTTCGACACATTCCTCATTTCCATTCTCAATTTTATTGTTCTTAAGTCCAGCCTAAGTCCAGTCATATCAAATTTTATGTTTTGTGAACCTGATTAAACCGAACATCTGCCAAAACCGAACAAAATCTTAAGTCCCGAAGAGGTTCAGTTTAGTATGACCCGAAAATTGTTCGTTCAAAAGTTACTATTTTATATCTTTTTGTATATAGTATGAAATTAAGAGCTCGTGGCATATTTCATGATTTGTCTTATCATTTCGATTCCTTATCGATCTAAATAATTGACAAGTTACATGTATTTTACGCTAAACTATAATCCTGTCATTTACATTAATTATTAAAGATTTATATTCGTCAGCTATATACATATTATAATTGTCAACAGAAAAGATTTATAATGATAAATAAGAAATAACATTTACCTGTAATCTACCTGTACACAATCGGCGCAAATGAAAGAAAAAATCGGCGCAAATGAAATGCAAATCGGCGCAAATGCAAAACGCCGTTGACACATAGTGATATAATTGCCGAAAGCGACTCTTGACAAACTTGAGAAACAAAACATGTTTAAATCTGTAATCCCCGCTTTCGGCAAAACGCGAATTTATATTATTTGGTAACAATATATTTTGATTGGTTCACTTCCGCATGTCAATCAGTCTTTGAAATTGTATTTTAGATTTGTTTTTCGATGTTGTTATTCAGTTATGTTTTTGAGATAGAAATATATGGACGTGAATAAATATGTAAACCTTCCAGCGACTTGGACGTTATATTAGAGACAGCTAGTTTCCCCCGAAAATGCATTATATGACCGAGCCGACAAATAACCTGGTCATATTAGACAGGTTTCACTGTATTTGATTATGGCAATTCAACAAACTTTGGTTCATCTTCTTTATTCTGCAGGCCTTTTGGGAAAAACAAAAACCGAACAAGAAAGAGCAGAGAAAAAAAAAGAATGTCTTGCAACGAAAACATACCAGGTCCCATGACTCGATACTTTGATCAGACTACAGGTCTGTTAATAAAGGATAAACATAGATTTTATCATGAAAGAAATGAATATGATCGATATCATGTGTGTGGTAAAGAGTGGAAAAATGAGGCCCATCGGGAAACTGGTGACAACACTGGCAGACTGGTAAAGTGTGGAATAAAGAGGCATATCCAATAATGAGGCCAATCGAAGAACCGGTGATCATGCTTTGAATTGTGATACATGTTATAATTAAAGCGTTTAGTTAAAATCACCTGTTTTAAGAGCACATGATGACGCACACTAAACCTTATACATGTGATGTATGTGATAAAAGATTTAGTCGGAGTCATAACTTTCATATACATACCAGAATACACACTGGTGATAAACCTTATGAATGTGAGGATTTACTCATAGGCAGCGTTTACAGAGACACACGAGAATACACATCGGTGATAACCCTTATAAATGCGATGTATGTTGTAAAGGATTTACTCAGAGGCAGAACTTACAGAGACACATGAGAATACACATTGGTGATAAACCTTATAAATGTGATATATGTGGTAAAGGATTTATTCAGAGTCAACACTTACCGTTACACTTGAGAACACACAATAGTGATGAAAGAGAGGCGAAAGATAAACGTCATAAATGTGATATATGTGGCAAAGTGTTTAATCTGAGTGAAAAGTTACAGAGACACAAGAGAACACACACTGTGATACACCTTATGAATGTGATATATGTGATAAAGTTTTTAGACTGAACCAGCAGTTGCGGAGACACACGAGAAAACACACCGTTGATACGCCATATTAGTGTGATGTGTGTGGTAAAGCCTGTTTTGACATTATCGTCTTGCAGAAACACACGAGAATACACAATGTCAATAATCTTTATAGATGTGATGCATGTGGTAAGAGTTTAGTTAAAGGCAACCTTATCAGGGACAAGTTTGGTTTTTTTTTTTGGATGGAGAGTTGTCTCATTGGTACTCATACCACATCTTCTTATATCTACACACAAGAACACACATCGGTGACAAACCTTATAAATGTGATAAATGTGGGAAAGGATTTTGTTTGAAAAATCAGTTAAAATAGCATATGAGAATTAATACACTCTGGTAATAAACCTTATAAATGTGATATCTGTGAAAAATGGTTTAGCCAGAGTACAGACTTACGGAGACACATGGAAATACACAATGGTGATAAACCTCATAAATGTGCTATCTGTAAAAATGGTTTAGTCATGCAGAGTACAGGCTTACGGAGACACACGAGAATACACACTGGTGATAAACCTCATAAATGTGGTATATGTGATAAAGAGTTTAGTGTAGGGATCATCATTTACAGAAACAGATTGGAATACACACTGGTGATAAACCTGATAAACGTTATGTATGTCATATATGTGTGTGGTAAAGAGTTTATTCAGAACAATGACCTACAGAGACACATGAGAACACACACCGGGGATAAACCTTATAAATGTGATGTATGTGGTAAAGAGTTTAGACAGAATACGCACTTACAGACACATATAATCACGCACTCTGGTGGTAAAGCACATACTTGTGATGTATGTGGTAAAGGGTATTCTTTGCTTGTTAGTTTACTGAAACACATGAAAATACACACTGGAGAATAACCGTATTTATTCAATGTACATTTCATGTGGTAAAGGATGTGGTGACAACAGTGCCTATCATATAGACACATGAACACACTGATGATAAAACTTATAACAGTAACAAAGTCTTTTATATGAGTCAATACTTTCAGAAACTACGGGAATGCACACAGGTGATGAACCTTAATAAATGGACGGGGTTTACAGAATATTGAGAAATGGATATATAATAATAATATATCTTTCTTATACAGCGTACATAATACTTGTGACAAATTCAAACCCTAAACTACAATAAAAATCAACGGATTTTGATAAATATATAAGTATATATATATACACAAGCACAAATAATTAAGAATCCCCTGTCCTTGGCGCCTAAGACTGTGTTATTAAGGAACCTTTATCACTTGGTTAAGATGTGAAGGCCGGATTGAGCAGGACCACTCGTCATTTCAGATCTGTCTTGGTGCTGCGGTGCTAAGCGTGGAGATCAATATCACTTCTTCTTTTAATGTCCTAATTATGCTATTATAAGAATCAGACTATCTAATAATCTGTTCTGGTTTCCAGAAAACTCGCCACTAAATTTGAACATCTTGACATCCGGTGATTCGTCATTAACTAATGATGAAAATGAAAAAAAAAAATAAAGAATGAATATGTTTTTTTTAAAGAGTTAAAGAGGTCTTTAATTGTATAATATAGCACAAAAAAGTACATATAAAGAATATATGTATATTATGTACAACCATTCACACATCATCCTTTTTTACATATAGTTTAAACATATTTTATTTACTCAAAGTAAAATGGATTGGACACAAGTAAACCATACTTATATATATACTTATACCGAATAACAATAAATTACAATACAATATTAATGTGAGCATGCAATAATTCAGAATATACAATACTATAAGAGTCTATCTATTGAAAAAAAAAAAGATAAAATAATAATAACGGAAACATTGGTAATGATGATGAGGATGATGACGTGAATGTACCGTAATTCAATATTAGTATCATATAACAACAAATCTCTCAGACCTTTTAATAAACTCGAATACATGTTTAAATATATTGACGTTTTGTTCATACGAAAGGTTCGGATTACTAGATGTTAGTAACTTAACATTTAATATAAGGTCGCCAGGGAGCCATCTTAGATTGTTCATCAGAATTTCTCTCTGATGTGTATATAAAGAACAGCCGAAAAGGAAATGGTGTACAGTCTCAATGTTGCATTTACAAAAACAAGATGGGTCAGCAATTATATTGACTCTAAACAAGTCATAGTTCAAGAAAGATGAATAGCATCTGAATTGTGTTAGAATCATATTTAGTTTCCTCGGTCCATATAAATAGTGCTTCGGTACATCTTTATTTATAGTATTTAGCCTTTTTAATTGGATTTTAAATTTTGAGATAGAGTCTGATTTTCGAAGGGACAAATCGGTATGATTCCATAGTCTAATAGTTGATGGTATAAAAGATTCTTTAGTAAGGGATAATCTACAAAAAGGAACAATGATATTATTGCCATTTCGCAAGGGATATACAGTTGTGCTCTGTACACTGGGTGGAACTAGATTACATAGATAATCTGGAGCATGTTTATATTGAACGTTATAAAACATTTGTAATTTTCGTCTTTTCCTCCTGTCAGCTAAAGTTTCCCACCCAACTTCCTCATACCGCTTTTCAGATTTTGTAAATATAGGCAAACCAGTAACTATTCTAGCAGCTTCTAGCTGCAGACTTTCAAGTTTATTAGCATATCCTATCCCACAATTATCCCAAACCTCAGTTGCATATTCAAAAATAGGTCTTATAAAAACTATATAGAGTTTTTCTAAGTTTTTCCTACAAAGTTGATACGGTAACTTGAGTTTTCTCAGTATATTTAAATGTTTCGTTACACTAATAATCAGATTGTCTATATGGCTTTTCCACTGAGCATCAGAGCAAAACGTTACCCCAAGGTGTTTGTGACATTTTGTAATAGGAATTTCTTTGTTATTTAAGCAGAATTTTAGATCTGGAGCGTCATTATTTGAAAAAATCATTATTTCTGTTTTGTCTGGATTAAAAGACATAAGCCACCTTTTTGACCATTCGCTCAACTCCTCGAGGTCACGACCAATAACATTTTTTAAATTTTCTTCGTCGTGCCCGGAGTAATTAAACTTTTTTACATATCCAATATATATATAATCATTGTGTTGTTTGCATGCATGCTTTGTAAATATTATATTGTAACAGTTGTAAATTGTTCATGTGAGAAGACTTTATAAGTTTGATTAACTTGTGTATCACCCCTTTTGCATATTTAAGCAAATAAAATATGTGTAACTAAACCACTCGTTTTCAGTAACAGAAATATTTGGAAACAAGCATTCTCTTTAGCAATTTCATTAAGATGGTACATAACACTACAGGGAGATAACTCTGTAAAAATCAGCTGAACGTTTTTATCACGGTTAAGGAAATATTAAGCTTCTCAATGATCAAAATAAGTGTTTGTCAAACTGGTAAAATCCAATGAAATTTTTCCGATAAAGTGTGTGGTTCAAGTTTTTTGAAATTTTTATATTTTTGTCAAAGGGTCAAAGTAAATACATTGTATTTTGTCAAAATTTTATGAAAATTAAACGAGCCAAATTCATTTTAGTCAAGGTGTTTGGTACCACCTTTGATAATACGTGAATTTTTGTAACTGTGACCGTATAGTAGCAGAAAGTATGATATATATATATGACAAAGATTTCTTTGAAATAAGTGACTAACATCAGTACCGACAATTCATCTTTTGTGGGGGCATGTTTTTAAGAAAAAATATATTGTCAGTTATTTTTAAAAATCGATAATATAAAACCTGGTTTTACAAATTCTCAACCACTATTATTATTATTATTATTATTATTATTATTATTATTATTATTATTATTATTATTATTATAAACCTTATCATTATCATTATTATTATTATTATTATTATTATTATTATTATTATTATTATTATTATTACTATTATTATTATTATTATAAACCTAACAAATGTGATATACATGTAATTAAAGTTTTGATTGTAAAAAAAGCGAATGTTACGTAGCAGTACCCAAATTGCACAGAATACCCGAATTGCATCCATTTAGAAAAAACAGCAGCGGAAATCTTACAAATTTTCTTAGAGACTGAACAATTTTCATTTTTATTATTTGACATTGTGCACGTCGTCTTTCAACATAGCTAAATATATTTAAATATACACCAAACTGTCACAGTATGTAATCAACGGATGAAAGATTCTCAGCGGAAAAGTAAAATCTACGGAAACGTCGCCATGTGACGTCCACAAAAGTCAACACAGGCATCCATGTCTTAAAAAATGAATAGTAATCATGCATGGACTATTGTCAAATTGTTTTAATTATTAGGAAAAATAAAAAAAAAAAATATTAATTATTCGATTTTTACGGATGTGAAGTTAAGCATGGGTACTCCTCATTACGGAATCATGGGTCGTTTGGAGGTCTGTCGTAATCACAGATATGATGAGACAAATCTTATATCGTGCAGAGCAGGTGAACATATATACACCCAGTTCCTGGAGCCTACCTATACCATGTATACGGTATAAGCACAGTGTCTAAATAAGCTAATGATCAAAGTTAGCAAGGCTTAGATTCGTCTCCGTAATTGTATCTTACAAAATATATAAATGTTTGAAAACGTTGTTTAACAGTTTACTTCCGCGGTTACTGTTACTGGTATACTCCCTCATTTCTAAGGACCACTCCATCGGGATTTAAAAAAAATGAATTAGATTTAAACATCAGTATATAGACATTGATATTTACATGTACGCAGGAACATATATATTGACCAGATTTTCCTGCATGAAAATGATATTTGCAAATCTGTACCCCAAAACATGATCAAGTAAAAAATATAAATGAATTTTGTAGGGTTCAGAAATGGAAAGGCCAAAATCAATCTTGCCCTATTTATCATAAGTGACATATTATTTCGTCAAGTAATTGTATGGACAACGCTCTAAATATTAGTATCACTTAAGGTTATTTAGCCTTGACTTGACCTTCATTTAGTCGCAGAAAACAACATATCATCTAAATTTGATTTCGTCAAAGCGTTGTCACGTTATTGCACGGACACTGTTTGGCAGCCGGCCGACCGGCCCGCCCGCCCACCATACATCACCAAATTTATAACCGATATTTTCCTTTGAAATGATACATTTATATACATAATATATTTTTACTTCATGATTATCTTTTTCTTGATCAGATTCCTGGCTAGTAATGAAAAAAGTGGAAAAAAACTACAGAAATAAATAAAATGTCTTTCACCGAAACTAAAGCTGGTTCCATGGTTGTCTCCCCTGATCTAACTTCAGGTCAGTTAATAAAGCAGGAATACATCAAATTTCATCCTACTGGTGAAAAACCTTATAAATGTGATTTGTGTGATAAAGAGTTCAGTAAGAGAACTTAATAGACATATGAGAACACATACTGGTGACAAACCCTTTAAATGTGATTTATGTAATCAAGAGTTTACTGAAAGTGGTAACTTACAGAAACACATGAAAACACATACTGGTGATAAATCATTCAAATGTGAAGTATGTGGCAAGGGATTTAGTCAGAATCATAGCATACAGAAACATATGAAAACACATACTGGTGATAATACATTTAAATGTGAAGTATGTGGCAAGGGATTTAGTCAGAATCATAGCATACAGAAACATATGAAAACACATACTGGTGATAAACCATTTAAATGTGAAGTATGTGGCAAGGGATTTCGTCAGAACTATAGCATACAGAGACACTTGAGAATACATACTGGGGAAACTCCTTATACATGTGATTTCTGCGGTAAAGGATTTGTCGAAAGATGTAATTTACAAAAACACATGAGCACACATACTGTTGATAAACCATTCAAGTGTAAAGTATGTGGCAAGGGGTATAGTAGGAATGATACAATGAAGGGACATTTGAGAAAACATACTGATGGTTAACCTTATGAATAAATTACATCAACAGGTGTCGAAAAGTTACATAAACTAAACCCGTCGAAGCTAGTGGTCCAGATAACATCAGTGGACGAGTATTAACGAAGCTACAACCAGTAATAACAAAGCTAGTGGTTCAGATAAAATCAGTGGACGAGTATTAACGAAGCAAGTGGTCCAGAAAACATCAGTGGACGAGTATTAACGAAGCTAGTGGTCCAGATAACATCAGTGGACGAGTATTTAACGAAGCTAGTGGTCCAGATAACATGAGTGAACGAGTATTTATATTAATGAAGCTAGTGGTCCAGAAAACTTCAGTGGAAAAGTATTAAGGAAGCTAGTGGTCCAGAAATCTTCAGTGGACAAGTATTAACGAAACTTGTGGTCCAGATTACATCAGTGGACGAGTATTTAACGAAGCTAGTGGTCCAGATAACATGTGTGGACGAGTATTAACGAAGCTAGTGGTCCAGAAAACATCAGTGGACGAGTATTAACGAAGCTAGTGGTCCAGATAACATGTGTGGACGAGTATTAACGAAGCTAGTGGTCCAGAAAACATCAGTGGACGAGTATTAACGAAGCTAGTGGTCCAGATAACATCAGTGGACGAGTATTAACGAAGCTAATGGTCAAGATAACATCAGTGGACGAGTATTAACTAAGCTAGTGGTCCAGATAACATGAGTGGACGAGTATTAAAGAAGCTAGTGGTCCAGATAACATCAGTGGACGAGTATTACCAAAGCTAGTGGTCCAGATAACACCGAGTATTAAAAGAACTAAAACTCAGATCGAACCTAAACTAACTATCGAATTTTTTTTTTTATTTTGGTTAAATTGACGTTCAGTGGAAAATACTACAATACTTAGCCTATCATATACCTGCCAATTGTACCGGATGATTCATTACATTCTCAACACATTTGGTCATTAGATATGTTTTTAATCATATTGGTTTAAATTATTCAAATACCCTTGTAATAATTTGTCTGGCCATGAATTGACTCGAGTCGAGAAAAGCGTTACTATATTGTATAAAGATAGTACACTAAAATCATTACAACATGCAACGCTTTTTCAAACAGTAAACATTCAACGATCAGTTCTATTTTAGATGTGTTATAAAATCATTATCTTTGATAACTTTAATAAACGACCCCAAAACGACACACATGGGTCATAGAAGTTTCATTGTCTATCTGTTAAGTTATTTCGTTAGGTATGGCACACAGGGGTCGTTAAAGTGTCACCATCTGACCATCTGTTGTAAGTACACCGTTTGTTTAGGCATTTACCATTAAGGGGGGTATGAGTTTTATTTTTCTCGGAACAAACAATTTTGGAAAACATTTATTTTGTCTCAATGTTGAATTAATTCTACCCCTTTATTTTCAATTGTAAGAAAAAATAGTCACAAAAAATAAGCCACGGATAAAAAAGTATCAAGGAAAAAAGTCACATGAAATAAAGTTGACTACTAACATGAGCAACACGACGGGTGACATGTGGAGCAGGATCTGCTTACCCTTCCGGAGCACCTGAGATCACCCCCAGTTTAAGGTGGGGTTTGTGTTGCTCAGTCTTTAGTTTTCTATGTTGTTTTTTTGTGTACTGTTGTTTGTCTGTTTGTCTTTTTCTTTTTTAGCCATGGCGTTGTCATTTTATTTTCGACTTATGCGTTTAAATGTCCTTTTGGTATTTTTTGCCTCTCTTTCACAATAATGAGAACAATTAAAGTTTATTTGGTATTTTTAATGTGTGTGTGAGTTTGTGTTTGTGTTTTTAAAGATGTTCAATATAGGATTGAATTGGAATATTTAAAACATGTGTTTTTACTAATTTTTAGTCCCCTACCGACGAAGTGGCCTTATGTCCAACTGGGGATGAAGAGGATAAGTAAGTACCGACGAAGTCGAAGGGGACTTTAGGTTTGCATTCCGTCTGTCTCACAGGCACTTGTCTCAGAATTTTTTTTCCTATATACCTTAATATAACACAAGGTACTTAACTCGTATTTTTGAAAAATGTCACCCGGTCGCGAAATTCCGTTATATTTCGATTTATCGGTTGTCAACCCCACTAAAACTTGTTATGCCGTAAATCTAAATTGAGTTTATCTACACAATGGTGTATAACACGCCTACCTTTGTTGTCGGAATCATTCGTAGCAGTCCTACCCAAGTATGTCAACCGTAATTATTTTAGATTGAATCATTGCATTTAGCGACGCAGGTCCACACCCGATATTGGTTTTATTTATATATTACCGATTAATGTCCTATTAGTGGGAATTATAAGAAATGCTCCTCAAACAAGGGATTTAAAGAGTTACAAATCAGTCTTCCTGAATTCTATCAAGCTTCATGTAAGCATGCTATACTGTGTGATGTATTTTCAGATTCATCACTGGTCAACTGCATTTTTCGTAATACTTACCGTATATATATTCTAACCCATAATGCCCATGTATGAAATTGTCGTCCCATTTTTCGCAGGAACAACAACGTTAACTCAAGGTTTTTTTTCGATTTGGAATCAATTAAGCTTTTTCATGTTTGATGTATTTTTAAACATCCATGACTCCGTCATAAACTGCCTTGTAATTGCATACAGCTGTTGTATCATTAGTGACTGGCGTCCATGGCTCATAGTTCAATTTTAAACGGTTAATGTTTTTTTAAGAACACGAATAAAAACCAGATTTCGTTCGTAACTATTATGTACAGCATGGTGGCTTTACTATAATCACATTATACATATACAAAAAAAATAAAATAAACTAACATTACTTACAATTAGATTTTCTTTGATAAAACCAGAGACATATAATACAATGTATTTATATGTCTCTGATAAAACCAGTGATTTGTTTTCAACTCTTAATTAACAAAAACAAGCTATCATGATAATATAATATATTATAGTTAATTAATTATATGCATGCATAAACAAGAATTTAAAAGAAATTATTAATGTAGATTTATGTATTATTAACTTTCTAATTATCTAGTTTTTTTCATTTCCCCCTCGGTAACAAATAACCCTTTCCAATACATTTACACTCAAATATTTATTTAAAAAAAATAGTGTATGCGACGTTTTGATCATGTGATCAATTTATATAACATGATTTATGTGTGCATTATAACAATGATTTGTATAGTAAATAATTAATTCCGCGCTTTCTATTAAAAAAAACACTGATGCAACACCTTGCTCGTATTGTCATTTGATAAAACATTTGCAAGCATAGATTTGATATTGATACGGATTATAAGAAACTTGCGCTCCATATGTAATTATAATCAATTATTCCCCTTTGATTTGTCTCCGATGAAAACTGTTTCGACAAACTCTGAAAATATTATTTAATAGAGGAAGAAAACGTGAGTTCAAAGTTATTTTTTACTTCTGCAAATAATGTAAGTCAACTGACTTAACACACGAAGAACCATTTCACGGAATAAATGAAAATAAAGAGAAACTCAAAGACCAACAAAAGGCAACATGTTTATATTATTATATGTTCGGTTATTATAATCAATTCAAATTACTTCATAGATAAACGACTGTATAATAACTAGATACGTCATGTTGCACTATAAATTTAGGATTGAAAACATTTTTATTGATATTTGGTTAAAAAATTATCTATGGAACGCTCGATTAACATTTATTTATTATATCAATCTACTGTGATGTGTTTATAATGTTTTTGAATGTATAAATACTGAAGTATTCCAATTGTCATATACTTACCCCCCATTTTCATCCAATGTGTATTCTTTTATTATTTATTTGAAGAGAAACATGAGAAAGGGTATGGAAGTAGATGCTAAGAAATGTACTTTAAACGAAATACAATCTATATATATATATATATATATATATAAATATGAATGAAATAGTACTTTTATTGCTTCTGTTCATTGTGTACATGTAAGATTTTCAAGATTTCAACAGTGAAAACCTCATTCCTTTCTGCAAGATTAATTGACATAATGTATTCTGGGTAATATTTTGTAAAGCATACAACAAAACATTGTGATTGGTTAAGAACGTTATAAACAATGGAAATTCAACCAATAACATGATGTTATTTAGGCGATACACAATAAATTAACCCACAGTCCTTAAAGTTCTTTAAAGGTGATTGGTACCCAGTGTAGTGGAACTCTATGTGTCAACGTATATTTTTCCACCTAACAGAAGTTCCACTGGAAACTTTGTTATAAACAATGTCATAATATCTGTTCCTGTTGGAACAAATATTCTATTCCATTTATTCTGTTAGGAACAAATACTGTAATATTTATTCCAGTGGAAATAATATTCCAGAATATTTTTTCCAATATTATGAAGGAACTTCTATTTCGTGACATATGCTATTTCATCATTCCCATATAATACATGTAATACTTTTTTCCATAAGTAATTTTTATTTATACATGTTATTTTTGATTAAATATATATATATATATTCATTTTTTAACTTGTTGACTCTTGAGTATCACCATTCTTAAACAGACATGGTTAACTTGTATCCTTTAATCAGACAACTCTTTCTATTTTCAGTCATAAGATACATTGCAATTGTTAAAAACAAAGGCTTGAAATATTGAAATCAGACCACAGACAAGTTCAAATTTATACCATAGCCGACAAAAAATGGCAGAAACAAATATAAATTCTGATAATGACGATAAAGCTGGTTTGACAGTTATCTCCCTTGATCAAACTCAGACTACAGGTACACATATTGGCGATAAAGTTAGTTTGACAATTATATCCCTTGATCAAACTCAGACTACAGAGAAAATTGATATTTGTAATGTGTGCGGTAAAGAGTATCATACTGCTTTTAATCTAGATTCACATATCAGAACCTATAGTGGCTTTGAAACTTATAAATGTGTAGAGTGTTGTAAAATATTGAGCACTGAAGAGACCTTGCAGACAAATGGAACAAATACATGTGATCAACCTGATAAATTGCACACTGGTGATAAACCTTTTGAATTGAATAGTTTTGGTAAAGATTTTAGTGATAGTGCTCGTGTGTGCAGACACGTGAAAACACATACTTGTGATCAATATTATAATTGTGATGTATGTGGTACAGGTTTTAATCAGAGCAAGGACTTACAGAAACACATGAGAATACATACTGGTGATAAACCATATACATGTGGTGTTTGTGGTAAAGTGTTTAATCGGTTTTATGATCTACAGGTACACATGAGAACACATACTGGAGATAAACCTTATAAATGTGATGTATGTGGTAAAAGGTTTAGTCAGATTTCCCACTTACAGGCTCACATGAGAACTCATACTGGATATAAACCTTATAAATGTGTTCCTTGTGGTAAATGGTTTCATCAGCTTGGTACATTACAGAGCCACACGAGAGCATGCACTGGAGAAAGGCCATATGAATGTGATGTATGTGGTAAAACTTTTAGTGACAAAAGTAATATGCATAAACACATGAAAATACACACTGGAGACAAACCACATAAATGTCATGTATGTAGTAAAGGGTTTAGTCGGGCTGATAGCCTTAAGAAACACATCAGAACACACTCTGGTGAGAAACCTTTTACATGTGATGCATGTGGTAAGGGGTTTAGTCAGGGTACGCATCTGACGAGACACACGAGAACACACACAGAACATAAACCTTCTAAATGTAATGCATGTGGTAAAGTGTTTAGTCAGCTTGGAACCTTACGGAACCACATGAGAGAATGCATTGGAGATGGATGTCATAAATGTGATGTATGTTGTAAAGGATTCAATCGGGTGGATAGCCTCCGAACACACATAAGAACACATACTGGAGATAATCCTTTTGTATGTGATGTTTGTTGTAAAGATTTCACTAGAAGGAATGACCTTTTGAGACATATGAGAACACATACTGGTGAAAGACCTTATAAATGTGATGTATGTGATAAAAGATTTAGTCTGGAACATAACCGAGAGAGACACATAAGAACACATACAGTAGATAAACCTGCATAAATGTGATATATGTGGTAAAGATTTTAGTCAGAAAATGACCTTAATGTACAGAGACACATTAGAACACATACTGGAGTCCGAGATAAAACTTATTAATATGGTAAAGAGTTTAGTCAGAAAATAACCTAAATGTACAGAGACACATGAGAACACATACTGGAGTCCGAGATAAAACTTATTAATATGGTAAAGAGTTTAGTCAGAAAATGACCTAAATGTACAGAGATACACGAGAACACATACTGGAGTCCGAGATAAAACTTATTAATATGGTAAAGAGTTTAGTCAGAAAATGACCCAAATGTACAGAGACACATGAGAACACATACTGGAGTCCGAGATAAAACTTATTAATATGATAAAGAATTTAGTCAGAAAATGACCTAAATGTACAGAGACACATGAGAACACATACTGGAGTCCGAGATAAAACTTATTAATATGGTAAAGAGTTTAGTCAGAATAATGACCTTAACATGCTTGTTGTACAGAGACACATGAGAACACATACTGGAGTCCGAGATAAAACTTATTAATATGGTAAAGAGTTTTGTCAGAAAATGACCTAAATGTACAGAGACACATGAGAACACATACCTGGAGTCCGAGATAAAACTTATTAATATGGTAAAGAGTTTAGTCAGAAAATGACCCAAATGTACAGAGACACATGAGAACACATACTGGAGTCCGAGATAAAATAAAAACTTATTAACTATGGTAAAGAGTTTTGTCAGAAAATGACCTAAATGTACAGAGACACATGAGAACACATACCTGGAGTCCGAGATAAAACTTATTAATATGGTAAAGAGTTTAGTCAGAATAATGACCTACAGGGACACAAGATAACACAAACTCATGATACTGGAGATAAAACTTATTAATGTGTTTACATGTGGTAAAGAGTTTAATCATGATAATGACATACAGAGACACATGAGAACACATTCTTGATATAAAACTTATAAATGTGAATCATGAGATGTATGTGGGCAAGTTTTTTTTAATCAGCAGATCAGAGACAGAACTTGCAGAAAGTTGAAACATTTCAAACAACAATTTTGGACAAAAAATACTACTGAAACAGTTTGTCATCACAATTCCACTTAAACCACACAACATTTTATAAAACTTTGTAGATAATAAGGAAATACTATGTAGCTGTGCATATCGACTTTGATGTAACTCAAATTTTGGATTTATTGATTTGAACAGGAAATAAACTAAAATAAGATAATTCCTCGCTAAAATATTACACGATTTACATTCATAGCCCCCTTCATACTCACAATCAGGAAACATATCTTACCATTTCATTGTACTGTTGTGTCATCTAATGTCTAAAACACAATCTATGATATTTTCCAAAATTATAAGAAAGTCCTTGCATCACTAAAACTAATCCATAAATGAAATGCCTAAAAAGGAAGTCATGCATTAATTACAAACATTGCACTGACAATGAAACTAATTTTAAATACAACCAATCAAGAGATCATTTGAGCCTTGCGCACTTTACAATATTCTAAGTTTGTAAGAGAATGATAGTCCCTTTCTTCGTGATAAGCACTCGCTATATAACGCTCGTACTGTATCATGAAGAAAGGAATTATCATTCTCTGACATATACAAAGCAAGGCTGAAGCGTTTTCATCATTGATGTTATTATCATTCATATTTATTGGAGAGCATGCCAATATTTATGTTTTGACCAATGAATACATTATTTTCATAAGAACGCAAAAATTTGCTGCCTTATAATGGTATGGCAATGTTGTCGTCTAAAAACATTTGGTTTCCAGACAATAACTTGAGTATAAGTGTATGGATCTCTTGGAAATTGTACCACAAGGTTCCATGCCACAAAGAGAATGTTGGGATTGATTTTGGTGGTTCTGGCCCTAACCGTATAAGAATTTTGGGAAAAAATGGTCAAAAAGCAAACATTTTTCTGGTTTCTGAACATTAACTTGATTTTAGTGTATTGATTTGTATGAACTTGTACTACAAGGTTCCATATCTCAAAAGGAATATTGGATTGAATTTTGGGGTTATGTCCTCTTAGGAATTAGGGACCAAAAAGGGGTATAAAACAAGCATTTTTTAACTTTTTTTGAATTACTTATTTCTGACCAATTTCAAAGGGGTTTGATTAATCTTGAAATGTTGGGGTTCTTTGTTATGCTTAATCTTACGGTGTATTTAGAATTTTGATTCTGGGTCGTGTTTTTAAGTTACTCCAAATACAACCGCAAATTATTATAATGCTATGTCGTCGTCGTCGTCCGAAGACATTTGGTTTCCGGACAATAACTTTAGTTTATGTGTATGGATCTCTATGAAATTAAACCAAAAGGTTCAATACCACACAAGAAAGGTTGGGATTGTTTTTGGGGGTGATGGTCCCAACCGTTTAGGAATTAGGAGCCCAAAACAAGCATTTTTCTAGTTTCAGGACAATAACTTGTGAATAAGTATTGTGATTGCTCTGAAATTGTACCACAAGGTTCAACACCACAAGTAAATTTTTAAGGGGGTCAATTTTTTTTCCTCAAGATTTAAGAAATTGTCAATTTTCCAAAGAAAAATTTGGGGTCAGGGGCACAATTTATTTTGCTAATTCTTTGTATATATATACTATATAGTCTGAGTTCTTTGACTACATTTATTCTGTGTCAGAAACCTATTATGTGTCAAATATTTAATTACAATCCAAATTCAGACCTGTATTAAGCTTGAATAGTGTGGCCATTTTTGCCCCAACTGTTCAAGGTTGGACCTCTGTGGTCGTATCCAGCTGCGCTAGGCGAAGCAATTTATTTTACATTAAGAGATCTGTATCTGTAGCTGAGATGCCTCCCTTACAATGTTTTAGCTTACAATTTATCTTTTAGGTGATATGCTAATGAGAAGCTGTCATTTTATAATTACGGCCCTTTTCAGGCCCCCAACATCTTTCAAAAAGAGTGTATATTTGTTGTACTATAATGAAAATCAAAGCTTTGTTCCCTCAAGGATTTCTACAGTAAGACTTACTATACAAATCCTTGGTTCCCTGTCATGGCATTAAAAAGATCATTCTTCAATTCTTCCGTAAATATTTCAATTCATTTATTTACCCCCAATAAAGAAAAAAAAAACCAATTTGTTGGATAAACCAGAGACATAATACTATGTCTCTGGATAAACTGAATCCCTACTTGTTCATTTATGATTTTAACTTATTCCTATGTCACACAGTTTATGTTTATATATTTTATATTCTCTCTCTTAGATATAAGTCCTTTTTCACCAATTACTTTTTTCAAGATGCTTCATTTGGACCAAAAATCATTTTTCAAATTGAGTCATTTTACGGAATTTATTTTCGCCATTTTGCCTGTACATATTTATCGTACCTAATAATCCTTGGGAAAGTGTGGTCACCGGTACTGAACAAATAGTTTATGGGTAAATGGAACTTTTAGACCGCCAACGATGTATAAGACATTGACATGATAAAAGCTATGTGATTGAAAAGGATCATATTATAGCCAAAAGGGGCCTCGGTGGCCGAGTGGTCTAAGTAGTTACTACTGCAATCACTAGCCAGTCAACACTGAGGTTGTGAGTTCGAACCCCGCTCGTGCGGGTGCACTCGACTCCAATCTTAATTGACTAGGATTGTCAGTTTTCCTATCGAAGGTCGGTGGTTTTCTCCGGGCACTCCGGCTTCCTCCACCAATAAAAACTGGCCGCCAATAAATAGCCCAAAAGCGGTCTTAAAAGTGGCGTTAAAACACCAAAAATCAAATCAAATATTATAGCCAAATTCATCTAAGGTCAACTTTGCCAGAGGGAATTGGAACCATAGCTCCTTACTAATTTCTTAATTTAGGCATATCAACAGAAAAATTAACAAAGTTTGTAATAAAACATGTCAGTATTACCGAAGCACTGACTACTGAGTTGTTGATACCATTCCTGTACCAAGTCAGGAATATGACAGTTGTTGTCCATTCGTTTGATGTGTTTTATCATATAGGGACTTTCCGTTTTGAATTTTCCTCGGAGTTCAGTATTTTTGTGACTTTACCTTTTTACAACAAGGCGCGAACGTGTGGGGTGCGAACGTGTAGGGTGCGAATGTGTTTCAGGAGCGAACGGACCCAATACCGTACCAAAAGTCCACCAGCTGTTGTATAGACCATGTGCTACATGTAGTAAATGACAATAACACTAAGTCTATTAATTTTGTGCGTCCGAAGCGCTTTTGTTGGATTTACCCTCATGTGTAAATGCATTGTCAAATCTACATTTTGGCAAAGTATCAGAAAATTCTGTCTGAGGAAATATATAGTGATGATCCACCAACTTCGCCAATGTTAAACTGCTGGTCCAATCAAGAATGTAGGACAGAAAGTCACAGGACAAAGTCACTTTTCAGTTTTGAGATTTTTTTTCTTTGAATAAGAAAACACTTATTTAAAAGAAACAAACATTTTTGTATTTTTCTTGAACTATTATATATAAAGCAACTTAGTAATTAAAATTTATTTTATAAATTTCAATAAATAAATGAGAAAATTTCAAAAATGGCTTGTTACTTAAAAGGCTTTATGGTGCCAAGAAATATATCCTTTGCATGTTTAAAGTTTAAGAATTTATCAATTTATGAAGGCTAATGAACAATTTCCTAAGCTGTAAAATGAATATATGAAAAAAAAGAATATATTTGAAGATCTTTCTCTTATATATCCAATCAATTGTCAATAAATCATTTGTGACTTTTTGTCCTATCAAATTTGTGACTTTCTGTCCTGTGACTTTCTGTCCTGTGGCTTTCTGTCCTGTGACTTTCTGTCCTGTGACTCTCTGTCCGTTTACCTCCAATCAATGCCCGTTTAAAAAAGAGAAGTTAAGTCATTTTAACTGTGTATAACTAAGAGTACATTTGCGCAGTCGTTTACTTCATTTTTTGGCGCAAATTATTTTTACTTATTTTTTAAACTAGTGTTTAAACGTAGAATTTGCACTCAAAAAAAAACCGCATTTTTATCTGATAGATCAAGAAAACTACAAAAATGTTTTCTTATATTTAAAGAAAGATAACTCATTACTGAATTTTTACTTTTTGTCCTGCGACATTTTGTTTGTAACTTTTGTCCTCTTACTTTTTGTATGTGACTTTATGGCTGTGACGTTTTGTAGTGACTATTTGTCTGTAACTTTCTGTCCTACATTCATCTATGGTATGCAATACCATCCAGACCCTTATAAATCTAACTCGTTATTATCATGATTATCGGTAAAGTAAAATGAAATTCCCATATTTTCATACCTCTCACTCCAAATAATTTTCAATATTTAATTTGTTCACAACTACCTGCAAAATGCTTGAGTCCAAGAAAATTTGTGCGACGACTGATTATTATTTTGATGTAAGCCTTACAGGTAGCACGGTAGTATTTGCATTCCAGAATTTAGGTTGCTCTTTTGTGTACCCTACTTAAGTCAGTGTATCTGAACATTATGATTGGACAAAAAATACAGTATCAACTGAACATACTTTCCCAAACTGAGGGATGAATCAGGTGTAGAAAAATATGAAATAATTTTACATACAGATAAAAGTGAATTTTTGAGAATTTTTTTAAATTTTGTATTCACTGCACGATAAAAGACCTAAAAGCACTAGTGGCCTTAGGTTCTTAAAGATAGCAAAAAAAGTAAACGGTCATGATACATATTCAAATTCATTCCTGAATAGTAAAATGAAAGTACTTCAGTTAACTGTGAATGTAGAATTTTTAGCAGTGTTAGAAAGTGGTGAAAATTCTAAAAAGGCTATCATTATCCTTTATGGGCCAGGAAATACTACCGTGCCACCTTAAGGGGGATATACATGTTTACACTAAATCAATGAAGGATTCTTTTTTACCTATGCAATTTGTAAGTTTATCAATAAAAAGTTGATTAAGGGCAACTTTGATAAAAACAGCCCTTAAATTCCACCCCTGGGAGTAAAAATTGCTGATTCAGCAAATTTTGCCTGATCTGTGGGTAATAAAGTAAAAATTTACCTAGAAAGTAGAACTTCATTATTTTTATGTAACTTGCAATACATTTTTAATTATAAATGCTCGCTTTAACTTTTCGCAGTGTCTGACACATGTGCAACCACTGGAATTTGAGACGCGACATATTTTATTTGCCTGTACATCCTATTATTTTCACCGAAATAAATAAATTGCATAATTTCTTATTTTTTTCCACACAAGTACAGCTTTACTAGTTTTCTTTAGGTTTAATTTGTAGTTCTGTGGTAACATGACACCAGTATGAGCTTTTTTGGAACCAGCAAGTGGTTAAGGGGTCCTTACTTATTCATTTAGCCCTCATATTTGACTGAAATAGAGATAGCAATAGGGGTTTCTTTACACTGACAAGACATTTTTTTTGACAAAGAATGTAATTATGCTGTTTATCAGCCAGATTAAATAGTTTATTCATTTTCCATGCAAATGTCATTAATTGTTTTGATTTTCTGACAATGAAAAGCACAATAAAGGTAAAATGATTATGTAAGGGGACATAATTTAAGGCCAAGTAAATTTAATTAGTAGATTTTCATCCAAATTTTTGAAAAAAATGGGGTGGGTGGGAGGATTTTATTTTTTATTTTTTATTAGATATGAAACGCTCTTGTGACGTGTTCTTCATATATGCAAGTGTAATAATAAGGTTCTATCATGTATATACATGTATAACGAATCAAACATACAAAGAAATGCAAAAACCAAAATTTGAAACAGGATGTTATTAATGAAACGAAATTATCGACAGTTCCCGGTAACGAAAATGAACAAAAATCCGGAAATCGTAAATTTTTCAAAATAAAAAAAATTGGGGCGGAACGATTTCAGAGGGGCGGGCGGGGATGAAAATCTATCAATTAATTTTAATTGGCCCAACTTAATGCATACATAAGAAATAGACAAACAGTCAACTTAGAGATATATTCTAGTACATATATTGTCAAAAAGATTTTAGAATGATAGTTAACTGCCATCTAAAGGATCTTGTTGTGTTGCCTTCATAATCTGGAAATGCTTAAAGTAATGTAAGGCATGCTGTAAAATGTGGAATGGACTTTAATATCATTTTTCATGATTTGGTGCTTAAACTGTTTCTTTCAGTCAGATCAACTATAAATAGAGTTGGCAATCCAATAATTCCTCCTGAATCACCATGTTTGACTTCTGTGTTGATTTGAAACATGATATATTTGGATTTTGTTCACTCCTTAAGTAAAAATGGTAAGATGATAAAAAAATGAAAATCTGCCAGCTGGGGTAGGGGTGTAATCTTTCATTTTTTTTTGGTAAGAAATAAGTGCAGACTAGTATTCTTTATTGTAATATGTTACATAGTAAGAAGGCTATGCATCATAGGTGTCATGACTGATTTCAAGTTTGAAATGTCTTGGTTAAGGTAGCACGGTAGTATTTGCATTCCAGAATTTAGGTTGCTCTTTTGTGTACCTGTATCTGAACATTATGATTGGACAAACAATACAGTATCAACTGAACATACTTTCCCAAACTGAGGGATGAATCAGGTGTAGAAAAATATGAAATAATTTTACATACAGATAAATATGATTTTTTGAGAATTTTTTTTAATTTTGTATTCACTGCACGATAAAAGACCTAAAAGCACTAGTGGCCTTAGGTTCTTAAAGATAGCAAAAAAAGTAAACAGTCATGATACATATTCAAATTCATTTCTGAATAGTTAAATGAAAGTACTTCAGTTAACTGTGAATGTAGAATTTTTAGCAGTGTTAGAAAGTGGTGAAAATTCTAAAAAGGCTATCATTATCCCTTATGGGCCAGGAAATACTACCGTGCCACCTACACATTCCACCATATATACATAATTTTTAGCCCAATTGGGACTGAGCATGACAATGCATACACGCAACATAAACAACATAGAAATAATATGACTTTTGTATCACATAATTATCTAGACTCTCAAGCACTCAATTTTTATTCTGAAGGTTTTCCTTTCTTATTTCCAAAGTAGTTAAATTCCGCCGGTCCCCGGCTAATCCCCGATTGCTACATTAACCTCGATAGGATATAGACCGCTAGAGGGCGTAGAATTATTCTACTTAATCGGTATCATGATTGTGTTGAAATCTGAGGGTGTTGTTGGGTGAAATATTCTAACATATTTTTTCAATGTTATTAACATAGTTTGTATACAAACAAATTGGTTCAAGAGACACTATCTTCATTCATTAAGTTTACAATTTAAAAAGAAATGATTTTCATCATCTTATTATATACCAACATAAAATATACCCTATATTTTCTTTGTTTTTAAATATATCTACCAAATTCAATCGAAAGTGGGTGTTCACTTGTTCTGAATTATATTCGTGGTTCAATATATACAAGAATGTGAAAGACAGGGGGATCCAGGGTGTGTTCCAACCATATGATCCCATTCAAAAGCATTGATCGTAAAAAGGAGGGATTCCAACCCCGACCTGGAACCTCTGAACCCGCCACTGAAATATATGATTCACGTACTCCTGTCATTTCGCATTTTCTTTTTGAATGATTTTTATAAGAATAACATTTTTGTAGGAGTGGACTGAAAAGTGTGTGTGTGTGTGTGTGTTTGGGGTTTGGGGTTGAAAGTGACTTAACAATGAGATAAGCGAAAAACTTCTCCATATAGTCTTATAGTCTATAGAATTAAGTTATTTCATTTTCATTTCTACAGTCTTATTAATAAAAAAACCAGCATAATTTTGTCGTCTCTTTTTAAAGAGGGTTTGCCAACTTGAATTCCAGCTCCTACGTCGATTCTTGTTTATCTTTTCTTATAAATTATCCAGCTTCATGTCTAATTCCTTATAAAAGTATAGAATTCCAGGCTATACAGGAACAGTATTTTTTTTGGCTCAAAAGAAAGATAACTAAGTAACATTCAAACTCATAAGTCGAAAATAAACTGACAATGCCGTGGTTATAAAAGAAAAAGACAAACAACATCACACAAAATATACAAAACTAAAGACTTAGCAACACGAACCCCACCAAAAACTGGTGCTCCGGGTTTGCAGATTCTGTTGCTCCAGGTTTGCAGATTCTGTTGCTCCGGGTTTGCAGATTTTGTTCGATATCAAAAATTCAATTTAAAAAATGAAGGATTAACAAAACATATTGTAATGCATTTTTGATATCTACTTCAATTTGTCAGCAAACAAGCGTGGACACAGATCAGTGTGGATAGTAATAGATTGATTTGAGTTTTAGTACTTTGGGACTTTCATGCAGAATTTTGCGAGATATAATGTATGATATAAATAGTTATGTTATAAGGGTATTACCCCTTAGCTATATTTGATCCTTTTGTAGCAGAACTCATAGGTTTTTTCATTAATTGAATTTGTGGCCATAACTACATATTTAGTATGGTGCTCACTATCCTATTAGCATTTGTGCATGTTTTGGGAGGGGCGTAAAAGGGGGAGGGTATCTGCACGGAAGAACGCGAAATAAAATTGCCATTTCACGATGAACGAACAATTAAAAATTTCTTGCACGTTGATCTTTTTAACGATTTCACGAAACACGGTGAATAACGAACCTTTTTCACGGCTGCACGAGAAATAAAAATGGCAAAACACGTTGCACGAAAATAACCCTTTACTACCCTCTTTTGGTTTGAAAGTCTTTCTCATTGGGCTCTATGTTAAACTGTGAGTACTCTCAGATCTGTTCTTCGGGACTTTTATGTTTTTGTAAGAATTATTTTGTTGTTGTTTTTTTTTGTTTTATGTTTCGATTTGAGCCGTTTTCAACGGATTTTTTTAGTTTGTTCTTATGTTGTGCTGTAACATCACTGTCCCAGGTTATGGGTAGGGTTGGTGCGCCAGAAGACATGTTTATCACCACCACATTCAGTATGTGCCGTTCCAAGTCAAGAGCTTGAAATTTAGTAGTAACGTTGTCATTTGCTGTATATAATATTTGTTTTTCGTTTATTGTTGTGTACATAAGCCAGGCCTTTAGTTTTCTCGTTTGTTTATTGTTTTGTACATAAACCAGACCTTTTGTTTTCTCGTTTGCCATTTCGGACCATTGTATAGCTTGTACGGTATAGGTTTTTGCTCATTGTTGAATGCCATACGCTGAAATATAGTAGCTTACCTTCTGCGTCATTTGCTCTCTAGTGGAGAGTTGTCTCATCGGCAATCATATCACATCTTTAAAATGTTACTTTATTGTACAAATGTTTCCATTTCTTTTTGTACGTCATTAAGTTGATAAGTTTTTCTATTGGGTTAAAACATCGTGTTCAAAAGACTGGTGAGTTTACAGTTTTGAGGGATAACTTGTTTGGTTGTTTTTTTTTTTTAGCCAAAATATATTTACTTTAACCTTGTCCAAAAATGTGCAATATTCATAGTCTACAAATTTTTTTTCAGTAAGGCGAAGGACATACTTGATATGGTTGGGTATTTATGTAGTAACATGTGTTTAAATCGAATCTTACATTCATCATTCGATTGTCGCAACGCCACTTGAGTAGTACTTTTTATGTAATAGTTCATTTTGAGTTTCTCTCCGTATTCTGTGTTAAAGTCATGAGGAAAAATTCTCAAATTTGCATAACACGTTTTTAAACGGGAACACAAAAAGCTGTGACATTGCAAGTTAGAACTTCGATTGAAAAAAAAAAACATTTTAAAATTGCTTTCATTGGTGAAATTAGACATACTTCGTTTTCAAGATGAAGGTTCATGTGTTCTAATTGACTTCGACGATTATGAATAAACGGCGATGTTCAGTTAATATCAATGAGGCAACAGAAAATATGATATTCAGCAATATATAAGACAATTGACAAAACCATTTGTCAATGGCACGACATCTGTACAACATCAAGATTGAAATAAAAGATGAATATGTCCATTCCCCCGCTCGTAAAGATATTTCAAATTCAGCATTTTTTTCAATTTATAAAGGGATATAACTCGCGAATGGTGTAAGTGACGCAACCAAATACGAACTTGATCTGTGTTTGGAAATATTAATATTGTGTATAAGATTCGTGTAATTTGGTTGATGCAGACTATCTATCTGATGAGTTAATATCAAAAAGAAGATGTGGTATGATTGCCAATAAGCCTTTTTCAACTGATTTTTATAGTTTGTTCTTATGTTGGCGCTGTTACATCACTGTCCCAGGTTAGGGGAGGATTGAGCGCTTACAAACATGTTTAACCCCGCCACATTTTTTATGTGCCGGTCCAAAATCAGGAGCCTGTAGATCAGTGGTTGTCGTTGGTTCATGTCTGTCATATTTGTTTTCGTTAATTATTCTGTTATACATTAGGCCGTTATTTTTTCTCAATTAAAATTTTTCATATTTTTCATGTTGGGGCCTTTATAGCCGACCATACGGTATGGGTTTTTCTCATTGTTGAGGGTCTTACGGTTGCCTATAATTGCTAACATCTGCTTCATTTGAACTATAGCGGATAGTTGTCTCATTGTAAATCATACCACGTCTCCTTATTTATATACAGTTAGAGAACGGAAACAAATTTCAGAACGTCCGAACCTCCAAAAATTAGTTTCCGTTCTCTAACTGTATATAAATAAGGAGATGAGTTATGATTCACAATGAGACGGACAAAGATAAAACTTATCAGGGTGTGCATAAAAATGTTATTTCACAATTGTTTACTTTATTATTTTGCGTTTATGTCTCATGTACTTCTCTCTATAGTACTAGCAAAAACTAATAAGAACGCTTAACAGATAAGAAGTTTAAATTAACTTTATTTAACTAAGTTTATAAATTAACAGCACACTTATATAGTGTTTATTTCAGTAGAACTGTTCAGTAAACAGGATTTACACATTTATATCGACATCCTTGTTTGCAACATTTTTTCTTCCCACGACAAGATGAATCATTTTTACAGCTTCGTCGGACATAACACCTTGACTTTGGGTATCTGTCTCTTGGACATTTGTCTGGTGTTGGCTTATTTTCTACAAAGTAAAACACATTGATGATATAAGACATTCATACAACATAATGCACGTGTTGTCGTGCGTACTATACGGTATGGGCTTTACTCATTGTTGAAGGCCGTACGATGACCTATAGTTGTTTATTTCTTTGTCATTTTGTCTCTTGTGAAGAGTTGTCTCATTGGCAATCATACCACTTTTTCTTTTTTTTTATATTTAACATACCACTGCTGATATTTAAAAGTATCGGAACAATAAGTAATTGTCTTATATATCCAAAAATATCATACATGTTTTGACTCATCACTGTTGAACTGATGACTATATTTGAAGTCATTCTGTTCACTAGTTTTGAATAAATATGTGACGAAATACTTGACAATAGATGTAAGAAGATGTGGTATGAATGCAAATGAGACAACTCTCCATCCAAGTCACAATTTGTAAAAGTAAATCATTATAGGTCAAATTACGGTCTTCAACACAGAGCCTTGGCTCAGACCGAACAGCAAGCTATAAAGGACCGCCAAAATGACTGGTGTAAAACCAACAGGAAAACCAACGGTCTAATCAATATAAAAACGAGAAACACTTCAACAAACGACAACCACTGAACTATATATGTACTTCGGCGCTCAGATGACTTGACAAATATATTTGCACTTGACCGCTAAGAATACTTGACCATTATAAATTATCTATATTTGAGGAGTATGTTCTATTCATAGCAACCGCGGTTCTTTTTCAGATGTGGATTGGAATCATAGATATAATGATAAAAAATCATAATATATCAGGCTTATAATTTTGTACGCTAGACGTGCGTTTCGTCTACAAAAGACTCATCATTGAAGCTTGAATAAAAAAAGTTCCTGATAATAAATGAAAACAACATGCAATTAATCATTTTCATGCGTCCGATGCTCTTTTCTGGATATACCATTATCAGGAACGCTAAAAGCCGAATACTAATATAACATACCCTAATGGTTTTGCTACGTGTAATGTTAATTCATTGCCAAGATAGAGATTTTGTAAACAGTTTACGATGTACCATACAGGCAATCTAATGAAACCATCTCGCGTAAAAAATAGTTAAAAGTTAAAAAAATATATGATTACCGTCAGGACAGCAAGCAAAGTATTCATCAGCAGGTCCGCCTAGGCAACTGTATCCAGCTGGACACTCGTTGGAGCCGACAACCATTCCACAGGAAAGTGTTGGATGAGGATCGCCAAATTTACAGGCTATAAATAGACAAAATATAAATATTATTGATAACCCTGTTTAGTAGATCACCAAATTTACAGGCTATACATTTACAAAATTTAAATATCATTGATAACCCTGTTTAGTGGATAACTGAATTTACAGGCTATTAATATACATAATATAAAAATATCATTGATAGCCCTGTTGAGTATGTATGTAAGTTAGTACTGGTAGATTCCGCCGTTAGTCAGAACAACCCTCGATCGATAGCTGTGAGGGTACAGTGTAATCCGTGTACACTGCCTATCGGAATTATTGGAGACGTGTCCCTAACGTATTTATAATATTTACATGGACAATTCCCACCATAACACACTGAGTTCTAGGTCACCGGGAAGTACGCTCAGTGCTCACTAGTCTGCCAACACTAAAGACGTGTGGTTGTGGCGAGTTGTGTTCGACTCTGATTTTAACTGACATTGATTGACGGTCGGTGGTTCTCTGTCCTGGTAATCCAGCCTCCGTCGCCAATAAAACATGGTACATGTAGCAATAATATAACCAATGGCATATTTTGGTATTGTTATTGATTCACTCATAGGGTCTTTGCATCGGAAATAAACACATTTAGGGAGCTACAATTTGATTTTTATGGGGGGGGGGGGGGGGGGCTAGGATGAAAAATTTTGTCTTGCCTTTTTTTTTAGTTGTAATCTCTGTCCTGCCTTTTTATTTTTCATTTTATTGGGTCCTGCCTTTTCTTTTATTAGTTATCCTGACTTTTGTTTACATAAATTGTCATCCTGCCTCCTTTTTGGCCAAGTTGCTCATCCTGCCTTTTTTTTACTCAAAACTCCTGTCCTGCCTTTTTTTCCAAATTTCATCCTAGACACCCCCCCCCCCCCCCCCAAAAAAAAAATCAAATGGTAGCTCCCTTATTCTAAAACCAGTTGTTGGCATGATACGGGTTATGTTCTTCTCATATATTTTATGATGGTCTGATACTAAACCCCTAACGGGAGGGATTGTGCTTGATTTTCATATGATGAAGACATAATTTTTCAATCAGTTTAATTGAGGTCTGGAGCTGGCATGTCAGTAACTGCTAGTAGTCCTTTCTTAATTTATGTATCATTGTCATTTTACTTAGTTTCTTTTGTTACCTATTCTGACATCGGACTCGGACTTCTTTTAAACTGAGTTTTACTGTGCGTACTGCTGTGTGTATCTTTATCCTACATTGGCTAGAGGTATAGGGGGAGGGTTGAGATCTCACAAAATATGTTTAACCCCGCCGCATTTTTGCGCGTGTCCCAAGTCAGGAGCATCTGGCCTTTGTTAGTCTTGTATGTTTTTTAATTTAAGTTCAGTTATATGTTTTGGAGTTTAGTATGACGTCCATTTTCACTGAACTAGTACACATTTTCATTTAGGGGCCAGCTGAGGCCTACCTCCGGCTGCGGGATTTTCTCGCTGCGTTGAAGACCCATTGGTGGCCTTCGGCTGTTATCTGATCTTTGGTCGGGTTGTTGTCCCTTTGACATATTCCCCATTTCTATTTTCAATTTTAAGATTGCTCAAAGTACCATAAACACAAACCAACTAAAACGACAATAGACAATTGAGAACAAGAGTGTACAAACTTGAATAAGACTGAAGTGTCTTCTGTAGACCCCGTATCTGGCACAATAAGTTCCCTTCAGACATCTTTTGGCAATGTTTCCTCTAGTTTAATTTAAAATATCATATTTTATAATTTTAAGCGGAGAGTTCTGGATGAAAACGTGTAAAAAGAAATAGCTCTTCGGATGGAGCGTAATTGGTATTTTTGATCTTATTATATAATGCTTATTGGACAACAATGTATTCATGAGATTGTCCCAAGTCAGGAGATGTGATTCAGTGGTTAACGTTTGTTACTGTTTATCTTATTTGTTTTTCTTTGATTATACCCCACGGAACAGAATTTCCCGAAATTTTGTAGATAATAAGAAAAATTTATGTAGATGTCCATATCGACAGGAAATAATTATTCATTTTTTCTAGGAGTTATGCCCCTTTGAGAATAGATTTGGACCTTAATACACTACTGCAACAGTTTGTGATCGCAACTGTCTGAAATCACACAACAGAACTTCACGAAACTTTGAAGATACTTAGAACATACTATGAAGATGTGCATATATAGTTGACTTTGGTAGCAGTTATTTATGAGTCTTTGAACTTGCGTCTGGTTATATTTTGTTTGACAATGTGGGGGCATGGAGTATGTGAGCGTACTCACAAATATTCTTTAATTGTTTTGTTCATCAGGCCATTATTTTCTCGTTTGAATTGGTTTACATTTGTCATTTCTGGACCTTTGATATCTTACTATGCGGTATGAGTTTTCCTCATGGTTGAAGATCGCACGGTGAACTATAGTTGATAACTTCTATGTCATTTGGTATCTGGTGGAGAGTTATCTCATTGGTAATCACATGTTCTTATTTTTATATCTATGGAAACCTTGATTAAAATTAAGTCACTTACGGATTTTACAGCAGACTGAATTTGTACAGTAGGTTCCCAATGGGCACGGTTTACTGTCAAATGGTCCATGTCTACATGTGCCTTGAGGCGTTCCTTTTTCACATGCTATAAGAATGTAAATGTGCAATAGAGGAATTTTGAGTTGATCTAAATTTTACAATACAATATAATACAATAGAAGTCATATATTTGTTTTTAGGAAAACGAATTTCAGTTTTAATGCTTCTGGTTTCATTAGAGGAAAGTATTAAATAATATTCTTTTGTTGATAATTTCTAATCCTTTCTTTAAACAGAAATATAAACAAAATGTGTTACTAATTAACTAGACCTATTTCGTTATTCCAAATGAGGATTGCAACATCCCTTCTGTCCATCACTGCCAGGACTTTTTGAATTGCGACTTATTCTTCATTACAATTAATTCGAAAATGGGCGGTTGTACGAAGATTCAATGACATCAATTTATTTGAAAAAAGTAAACAGCCATGTGGCAGGTGCATTAGACTCCAATCGTAATTGACTAGGATTGTCAGTTTTCGTAACGATGGTCGGTGGTTCCAGCCAGGCACTCCGCCTTCTGCCACAAATAAAAACCGACCGCCACGAAAAAGCAAAATTGTGCTTAAAGTGGTGTGAAACACCAATCAATCAATCAATCATTTTTTTTCGATTCAGAATGTGTAGAAGGATATAAAATGCATTACAAATAGACAATACTAACATACAACTGTACAAATAGCCAATAACCCAGTGTGTGATGTAACTTTTATTAACTATAGCTGTTATACGGGAAAAAAAGATAAATAAGGCAGCTACCCAACACTTATGGTAAACTTCTTATTTTATCTCAATAACACCCCTTTCCAGACAAAAACAAGTGAATCTGTGAGCTACAGCTCACTGATGATACCCCGCCCTCTAAAAGTATAAGGTAAACAGGAAGTTGTTGAGTGATGAATCTGAAAAACGCATCACACAGAATAGCTGACTGATATAAACCCTGAAACCAAATTTCAGAAATCTTTGTAATTTAGTTCCTGAGAAAGATGCGACGACAAATATTTATGGGACGGACGGGCGGACTGACAATAAACCAGTATACTTCTTTTTTCGCGGAGGTATATTAAAGCTCATGCACTATATTTCTGAACTAACTCACCAGGTAGACATTGACATGTCTGACATCCATTGACGTCATGTTTATAACCGTATGGACATGGTCGGCTGCATTTTATTTGAGGACATACTGAAAAAAATAATAGATAAAATATATACATTCTAGATCCATTAGATATTAACGAATACTAGTGTACAAAACATATCTACCAGTTTCAGAGTTTGCTCGAATAATCAGGTACACTGCCGAAAGTTTTTTTAAAGCCAAAAGTACCAAACAATGGAGAGCAGGAAACCAAACAATATCTGAACAGAACGAAAAAATCAACTAAGAAAAGATACCACTACATGCACTAGGCACTGCAACATAAAGTTCAAGTTATGTTTATGGACTAAAAAATAACTATCAAACTGTGTCATAATAAAGATTACCGGTAATAACTTTTCTGCACCAGATGAGCATTTCGACAATAAATGTCTCTTTATCAAAGATCGGGGTCATTGAAAATCCAAAACTTATAAAAACGTCAATAGCTGACAAAATAAAAAAAGGACAAAAAGACACTATCTATTTAACTTCATTTGTATTAATGAATAATTGGTTGATAGTTTTTTTTAGACAACGTAGATATCAAAATAAGAAGATGTGGTATGATTACCAATAAAACAAATCGTTACCAAATACCAATTGCCATAACAGTTAAAAACAATAGGTCACAATACCGCCGTCAGCAATGAGCAAATCCATACCGCATAGTAAGACATAAACGGTCTGGAAGTGACAAATGTAAATCTATTCAAACGGGAAAACTAACGACCTAACTAAGAAAAAAGGAAATTAACAAAAATACCGATCTCCGAGGAAAATTCTTAACGAAAAGTCCCTTATCAAATGGCAAAATCAAAAGCCCAAACATATCTTTCAAGGATAGATAACAACTGTCATATTTCAGACATGGTACAGGTATTTTCTTACGTAATAAATGGTGGATTTAACCATGTTTTATAGCTAGCTTAACCTCTCACTGCCTTTATTTGTATGAAAGTCGCTTAAAATTCCATTACATCGTCAGGGATGTGTGAACAAAACAAACAAGACATAAAAGTTAAAATGAAAAAAAACAGGGTACAGCATTCAACATTGTGTTACTAGTATAATCTTAATCACTATAAAAACAAACAAATATGCCAACGAAGAAAAACAAAATGGCATATAGACAAAGCACATAAGCAAAAAGGAAAGACAAGAATACAAAAAATTAATACCATAGTACAATAACACAATGACGGGAAGTAAAAATACCGAGCCACGTCAAATGGATATTACAAAAATAGCCTACACAGTAAAGGTAATATTCTAAAGCAATTTTTATGTAACAATATTTTTCATTGGCTAAAAGTTACCGTCAAATCCACAGTCGACCAGTCGTAACTAAGGAGGGACCCGCCATTTTGAATTCATGGATCAACAAATGTTAGATTATTACAATATTATCGAAAATAAAACAACACCTACCTCAAAATCGCCGTTTTGATGTGATTTTATCCAAATTTGAATCGTAGAAGCAACGAAATAACCTTCAGTTTGTAAGTTTTCATTTGTATGACGTCATGTTTAACCATGACGTCTTTGCGCCAAAATCATTCATGAAGTGTCGCGGAATTTTATTAAATTTCAAATTTATGCATTTTTTCAAGCTTTAACGTATTATTTCTTTTTGTAATGCATTAGAATCGGAATAACAGTACTGTACTGCTACGCGTCGCCAATAAAACTGCATTTGCGACCGTCAAATCGCCAATTGACGGTGGCAACTCTTCAACTACAGTACAGTTATTCCTTAAATTTACGTTAAGAACATACCATAAGGACAGCATACTCCAGCGCTATCATGTGGTGGTGAGTTGCATTGATATTGAGCGGGACATCTTTGTCCACCTTCACCACACTTGATTGATTGCAACGGTTTAACATTACCTGCACATCCTGAAAAAGAAGATAAATGTAAAAGTAAACATTCAAAAATACCGAACCCCAAGTAAAATTCAAAACAGTGAGTCCTTTATCAAAAGTGCAAAGTCATTTGGTTTGTTGAATGAATACCATGTTCGTCAATCGAACATATCATAAAAAGTATTTTATCTCTTTTGCTATGATATAAAGAACATAACGTCTTTCTTTATACAGGTTATTGTGCTATATCAATTGCGTATTTTCAGACACGTGCGATTCACATGCTTGTGGCGAATCGTGCGCGTCACGCATGTGATACATATGTAACACATGCGTTTCATGGTATATTGTTGTACATGGATGACACAAGTGTGGCATATTTGCCCTAGTAGTGCTCTCTTTAAGCACATACTAATTTTGTTTTATTTGTTAATTTGTGTATCGAAATTCCATGGTCAAGATGTTTGCAATGCACACTGTTAAGTCTAATTGCTTTATTCACAACTATGTTCTTTGAAATCTACTCCAAAGTGTAGAAGAGGGGCGAAATATACCAGAGGGACAGTCAAACTCATAGATTGAAAATAAACTGACAACGCCATGGCGAAAAAATAAAAAGACAAACAGACAAATAATAGTACACAAGACACAACATAGAAAACTAAAGATGTAGCTGACGTTCAAAACAGCACTAATTCTATAAATATATTTTTTCTATGTGATTACTTTGAGGTTGCTTTCAGATTAGACTGGAATATTCAGAACTGCGTTTACAAACATTTTCTGAACGGATTTGAAAAAATTGTAACTCCTGGGATCAATGAAAATAATTACTATACTGTCACCACGTGTTCGTTGTTGGTTTATTTGTTGCAATGTAGACAATTGTATATCAAATTAAAAAAAAATCAGTTTAATCTTTACATTATGTTTGAGTCAGTGATGATGACAATCTTGAAGATGAGTTTTTAAAAATGGTAAAGATCCCATTTTTGTTGTTGTTTCAATGATGTATGGCCCACTTAATTTGTTTACAAATTTGTTTAAGTGAGTATACACACTCCGTCATTGCTATTTTATATCTGAAATGTATATCTGAAAGCTACACAGGTCCTCAATATTACTGATGACATTTTTTTTTACATATCTATAATATCCGTACATATACAGTTGAATGTATGTTTAACATATATCTAAAAAGGTTACTTGTATATATCCGATCCATGAATTGAGTTACTCTTATTACCTATTACATATGTGTTTAAGATATACACGATAAGCATATATCCTGTTCATAGAATGAGTTTCTCGTATTAAATGTATGTTAACGACATACCTAATACGGTTATGTCTCATTAAAAAAATACTACCGCATTTCATTACCTGTTTTGCATTCACAAGTTGCACAGTTGTTTTCATCCAGTACAAATCCAAATGGACAGATTACAGCACAAACAGGTGGACATCTAGGTTCTGTAAAAAACGCAAATGCGTTTGTACTATGACTTATTTTATTTGTCAATTGATACTTAGATGATGATAAAAAATGGCTGCTTAACATCCAGGGGCAAAATAAACTTCAGGACCAGAACATGCTAATGTAGAAAGATCAACACTGCTTTGTACTAGATCGACACACTTAGCCCAATTTGAATGTACTATTTCACAAAGTAACAGTCTGCAGCAAGACATGTAAACCTATCCGGACACATTATTCATACTCCAAGCTTACCGTCTTTGTTCTCACTCCTTGACAGAACTTTTAAAGACTATGATTTGATCCGGATGGGGTTAAAACCTAATACCTAAAGCATTCGAGGCGAACACGTGCGCGCTACCACGTGATCACAGATTCGATATAAATATTTAGAGGAGAATGGAAGAAAGAATAAAGTACTCGAGGAAAAAGAAATATACAACCAAATGAAGACGAAGGATACTAAAGGGAAATTCAAACGCATAAGTCGGAAAAAACCGTCATGGAAAAAATAGACATTTAAACAAACAAAAGTATTAATGTTAGACACGCATACAATCGTATATTTCACGTGGGATGAATTTTATGTAGTTTGCACATTAGAAACGCTTTGAACATATTCCCCTTTTTTCTTAGTGGCAATGGATATTATTTAGCTCATTCCATTCAAATGAAACTTTTGACAGGTAACTGTAAATTATTAGTAACTCTACGTTAAATACAAATCAATATATGTTTTGAATAATGAAGAAGCTTTTTCCGTAACAACCGATAATACGCGTGACTCAATTGTTAAATGAAAGTGTGCCACTTGCGCTTTGATTACAAATTGTAGAAATAAAGTCAAATCAGAGAATCGTGCTTTTGGACATAAAAAAAAAAATCTTTTTCTTAAGGTTTCGGCTAAAAGTTTCTAAAAGTATTCAGAAAAAATAGAACTGAGAATGGAAACGGGGAATGTGTGAAAGAGACAACAACCCGACCAAAGACTTTCATAATTGAGATTTGCTCAAATAGACAAGGTTTCTGTTAAGAGTCGAGTGTGAACTAGCCCATGAACAAGTCATACCTTACCTGAGCAATGGACTTTATAAAGCAATGATAATTTATATTCAATGCTACTTCAACACTGTAACCAAAACATGTTTCTTTAGTTTTATATGTGTCGTATACATGTGTATTACTTACTGCATGAACATGTCTGACAACCATGTTTGTCAATCACAAAACCGTATGGACATGGTTCAATGCACCTTACTCGAGGACATTCTGGAAAAAAAGTACATTGTCGAATACATCTGAACATCTAGAATTATTCATGAATGCATATGTAATGCACTAGTACTATGAACTAATCACAAATCTGTTTATTCCGAGTACTGCCTTGCACAGATCATATACGTTTTTCACATGATTGTTGTTGCTTTTTTTTTGTTTTCCATTTACTTTTAAATTTCACGTTTTATCATGTATCAGTATAAGTTCACTTAAAATCACGGTATTCAATTCTAAACCAACATTCACTGTTTGCACTGAATTCTGTTAATCGTTTACGCAGCAGAGTTTTGTAATTTTGTTATTTTACTTTTTACTAGTACAATGTAATGTTGTGATGTTAAACTATTGATTCAGAAAAGGGAGAAGGTTTGTTACTATTAAAACGTTTAATTCCGCTGCATTTGTTTGCACCTGTCCTAAGTCAGGAATCTGATGTTCAGTAGTTGTCGTTTGTTGATGTGGTTCATAAGTGTTTCTCGTTTCTCGTTTTTTATATAGATTAGACCGTTGGTTTTCCCGTTTGAATGGTTTTACACTAGTAATTTGTGGGGCCCTTTATAGCTTACTGTTCGGTGTGAGCCAAGGCTCCGTGTTGAAGACCGTACTTTGACCTATAAATGTTTACTGTTATAAATTTTGACTTGGATGGAGAGTTGTCTCATTGGCACTCATACCACACCTTCTTATATCTATTTATAGATTATATACTTGTTTAGATTCATAACTATTTTGATCTGAGCGTCACTGATGAGTCTTATGTAGATGAAACGCGCGTCTGGCGTATTAAATTATAAGCCTGGTACCTTTGATAACTATTATGATGGTTGTAAACATATTGTTTTTAATCAACAAATATGGTATAGAGCAGAATCGTTCTGCACAATTGATCAAATACATATGACGAACAAGTGAACATAAGCTTTATCTGAAAAAAATATTGTTGCGTGCGTAGAAGACATTTCTGTTTAATCATCGTATACAGGCCAGCTTTGAAATCGACCCGAAGGCGTTGAAACCTCATGTTAGTGTTATGTTTATAACCTAAAAAGTTACCCCGCTACATGTTAACCTTTTAAAGTTTAATCAATTAAAGGGCCTATCCCATGTCAAGAGCCTGTAATTCAGTAGTTGTACGTCTGTTATAGTTTTTGTTTTTGTTTGTTGTTTTATACTTATATAAGTCCGTTGGTTTTTTTTCTCATTTGAATTGTTTTACAGCATTTTGTCAGGGGCCTTTTATAGCCTGCGATTTTGTATCATGGATTTATATATGGCGATCTATAAATGATTTAATCTATGTTATTTGGTCTCTCGTGTAAAGTTGTCTTATGCTTTTGCAATCAGATCACATCCCCATATTTTGTATTAACAAACAAAACGTATGATGAATCTCTTCATCTATTGGTATGTAACCTCATTTAGATAATACAATTTAGCGAATGTTAAATGTGGTTTACAGTTATTGACCTCTTCAGAATCTATGGGTAATCTCACTGTTCTTACACACACACAATATAACGTTACGTCATTGGTTACATTTCCATTGAGTATGATGTTTTTAACCAATCACAACATTTTGAAGTGCGTTTTGACTATATTACACAGAATGCATTAGATTCTGTAATGGCGAAATAAAACACTATGAGGCATACCATAAGGACAACATACTCCATTACCGCCTCCTGAAGGTGTGTTGCATTGATATCGAGCGGGACATCTTTGTTGACCTGAACCACAGCTGATTGATCCTAATGGATTAACATTACCCTTACATCCTAAAATATAAAAATAAAATGTCAAAAAGAGGCGAAAGTTACCAACATGGACTTTAAAACCCATAACATGCATAAGTAGACTACGTCATGTCTAAAAAAGAAATATACCAGAAGACAAACAACATTAGACAAAACATAGCATAGAAAACTATAGACTGCACACACATCAACGATTCTTAGCTGCTCTGAAAAGGTCAGCACATTCTGCTCCCTATGTGACACCCTTGGTGTTACTGTGAGTTTCTAAAGGATAATTAGCATATATTAAAATTTCTACCACGATTTGGTTGATTGGTTTGACTTTGATTTAAATTGCTTTATTCATCATGATAAAACGTAACACAAAATTATTCCAATCAAGTTCAAGAAGGAAAATCCATAAAAATTGACAATATCAAACGTCTCAACCATCGTAACAAGTGGAAAGACGAAAGCAAGTGTATTTTATACCAAATGCCAGATTACAACTTTTTATAAAGAAAAAAACACGGCAGCGAGTGGATTAAAATCAAATGCAAGATGACAAATGTTAAAAAAAAAGCAATACTTCAAATGATCAGAGTGTTTCAAAACAACACTAAATAATTAATCTTGATCGTTGATATTTTACATTTATTTAGATTTTTCTTTTACACTGACGAATATGTAAAGACACAAAGAACAGTATGCAGTAACCTTACCCAGAACACCTTTCGTTGCTTGTATATATTCCACAATTGTACAGCGAAAGTGCGAAGGGTAACCGTGACGGAAGAGAAAGTTAGCAGTCGTGAAAGTAATATTTTATTTACTGATTCTGAATTAAAAAAAATAACAACTGTTAGTACAAAGTTTACTGTACAAATATGAACGCATGGATCGAAAAGTACCCAGTTATAATTTGATGTAGTGAAATATATATAATCAGGCAAATTTCGTCTGGTATATCGTCTCACATTTTCGATCTATACAACAGAACATAATTACCTGTTTTGCATTTGCAAGTAGGACAGTTGTTTGCATCCAGAACATTTCCAAAGGGACAGAATATAAGACAAACAGGTCCGCATCTTGGTTCTGAAAAAAGTGTTGAAGTATTACCATTCATAACACTATTTTAATAAGTCTTTTTTTATATATTAAAATATTTTTCTAGAAGATGCGAAGTTGAAAGCAAATGTCCAAATCTATTGTCCAAAATCATATGACAAGTACCATGATGTATTGTGCCTAAAACTAGTATCATAGAATGCGTTTGGTCAATTTACCCTTTATTGACAAGAATATTTCTTCCTTACCAAAAAAAGAGACATGAAGAAAATGGACTTAGATCGATTATTCAAACCTTACTGCCAGGGGTGAAAAACACAATTTGTAATATTAAATGCAACTTATCTTAACTTTACTTTCAATTTCAATAAAGACAACTGAAACACATGCTGAGGTCAAGTAAAGAAAAGAATTAAATACTTACCCCACACCTCCTTTTTTTTGTTACATTACAATAAAAAAAAATGGTCTATTTTCGTAACAAAATGCCCGTACTACCACTTTTCCCCTTAAATTGTAATTTTTTTTTTCACATTATATCAGCAAGTTACGTGACTTTTGATCAAGAATGGGATTATTTTCTTTAAAATTATCTGTCAGATGAGTCCAAGTTGGCCTTTGTGTGAGCTTTTGATATAATGTACAAATGATTGAAATTGGACAGCGTTAATTCGAGAATAATACTTGAGAAATACTTGAATGTTAAAGGATTAAATTACCCTTTTTACAACAAACAGCATATTTATCAGTACGATGAATGTTGCAGAAATATTCCTCTGGACAATCCTTGCGATTTGGACCACGTCCACAGAAAATGTTCGATAGAGGTTGTCCTATTTTACAGGATGGTACATCATCTAAAAAGAGAAAAGTATATCTTAAAAGCAATAGAAACATATATCATGATATATTATATATTTGTTATTTCTGAACTTTTTATAGTTGACAATGCTTAATGATTTGTACTCATTGTTGAATGCCGTACATTGACCTATAGTTTATAATTTCGGTGTCATTTGATCTCTTGTGGAAAGTTATCTCATTGACAAACATATCAACTCTTCTTATTTTAATATAAATCGAAAATTCACAGTTATTTTCAATGTTGATAATAGCTTTACGTATCAATCCTCTAACGTTCCTATCGGTCACTTTGGCCGATAAGCCATTTTTTTTACTTAACAACTAGCATGACTAATTTGCAAAAAGTATTGTACCGTTGACATTGTTTGACGTACAGACGTGGTCCAGGTCTCAAATTAATACTCGGGATACCGGCAACAAGATGTTTTGGGCTTGTAAGTAGTTTCGTGTAATGCTTTATGTCACATAGCTTTTTATTGACAATAATATTTCATGATGTCACTGTTTTTATTTTAAGTTTTATATGATTTATTTTCACAGGATCTTATAAAACAAATAGCTGATTAAACAAAACTGACTATTTTGATAATTTTGCCGTGTTCTTTTACAAGAATATTATTAAAACTGTATTTAAAATCTGTACACATATAAAATATTTGATTCGTAGAGTATCAACATAAACAGATTAAAAAAAACTTAAAACAAACTAAAAATTCATGTTTCGTTTTTTTTTTATAGTTTTTACTGCAAAAGAGATGAAAACAACTAACATGTCCTGATAATTGTTAGCGGAGTCAGAATAGCAGAAAAACAAAACATTGTTTCTGTAATGCTTGATTGTGTCGATGTTTGACATCATATCGCTTGAATGAAGAAATGGTTATGTAACAATGACAATTACAAACATTTCTGAATTACTTTCTCACATATTTGCTTGAAAATATTGAAATTTGAAAAAACAAACTTCCTTAGAGAAAAGAATTTGAATTATGTTCTTTCAAAATTTACTGAGATATGAGACATGGACTTAGATCAAGTGTTCAAACCTCACTGCTGGGGGTGAACAAACATTTTGTTATATTATTATATGAAATGCAACTAAACTTAACTTTACTCTCAATTTCAAATACAACTAAAACACATGCTGAAGTCAAGCAATGAAGAAAACTTAATTCCTGACCCCTTTTTTTTTTTTTTTTTTACATTCATACGATGGGTACCCAACTGTATTAGATTATAATTGCATATTCACTAAATATTCTTTCGTATAAATACAGATACTTATTCCATTATTTTTTACTATCCTAAAAATTCTTCACGTATTTTTTTATTTTCCAGCATCCCTATTTTGACGGATCTGGCAGGTTTTTCATCTTTCTCCATAAAGTTTGCATAAATTACTTTTCTTAAAGACTTTCTTATTTTTGCAGTAATTTTTGAGAGATACCACGTGACATTTGATTTCTAGTCAGTTGATGTGTTTCATCGTGATTTTTTTCCATTTGATGAGGGACTTTTCGTTTTGAATTTTCCTAGGCGCTCTTTATTTTTATTATTTTACCTTTTTCAAAAATCCAAAAGAGAAGTGAAAGATACTACAGGGTCATTCACGCTATATAGGGTTGGTTTTCTCTTTTGAATTGCTTAACATTTTATTATGTCGGGGCCTTTTGTAGCATGCTATGCTGTATGAGTATTATGCATTGTTCGTACGGTGATCTACAGTTATTTAAACCTATGTGATTTTGTCTCTCTTTTAAAGTTGTCTCTTGCTTGCTTTTTCAATCATACCACATGCATATATTTTATATATACAATCAGCATCGGTGAATGCTACATTTATTTTACAGTAATTAAGACACAGTTAAGAATACCATGATAAGGACAGCATACTCCCTTGCCACCTGCTGAAGGTGTAATGCATTGATAGGTACCGGGACATCTTAACTGACCAGAACCACAGCTGACTGATAATGGTTTAACATTACCCTTACACCCTAAAAAGGAAAACAGAACGTTAAAGATATTAGTTTCCTAATCAATTACGTATACAATATTCAATCTTTACCACAAGCTAGTACATTAGTTTGACTTTAAATTCTGTTTTCTTTTAATTCGTTATTAAAAAGTATAATAGAAATACTGATCACCAAGGCAAATTCAAAAAGGGAAAGTCTATGAAAACTGAAAAAATCAAACGTTATCAATCAACAAAACCAGGAAACAAAACACGAGGATATACCCGAACAGCCAAAGTTTTCGATCAACAATCCTCGTATGAAGTGATTTTTGTTGCGTAATAGATGTGCCTAGAGGCCTACGTTTATTTTATACACATGGGTTGTCTTCATGTCTATCTGCATGTATTAAGTAATATATCTCATTAGTGGATGTTTTAAATTGATTTAGATTTGTTTTAGGAGAATATAATCAAATCTATTTGCATTTTCTTCTAAAATTTTGGCTGATCTAGAGCTTGATGAGGAGTTTGACAAATTATATAGACCATATTATTCGTCTACTGTCTCATTGGTGTATATACACTTTTTTTTCATATACAGCGAAACCTTTCCAAGCAGAACCTCTCCGTGACTTAAGATTCTGTTCGATTTTAACAGATGTTCGGTTTAACCATGTTCACAACACATACAATTTTATATGACTATACTTAAGAATATGATAATAAATAGGTTTTCGGTTTATGCACACTTCAAAGGTTTATACATATTTCACTTTACTTGTAATTGTCTTTTAGGGAAGTGCCAACTTATTTTTTTATTTCCTTTATATATTTGAAGGCATACCGATGTCCCAATTGATAATACTGAAATGTACCCACCTATAATTTGATGTATTTAGAAATGTATAATAAGGTAATTTCTTTTGGTAAATCACATTTTACAAAAGAACATCATTACCTGTTTTGCATCGACAAGTTGGACAGTTGTTTTCATCCATAACATTTCCGAAGGGACAGAATATAGTACAAACAGGGCCACATCTAGGTTCTGTAAAAAGCGTAAATTTATTAACATTTATTACATTATTTTGATAAGCCTGTTTTAATCTGTTTATGCATTTTTTTAGAAGAAAATAAATAAGAATTTCAATACATTATGACATAGAAGTGTACCATTACATTCGGATTCTCAAGAACGACAATGAGAATAAGAAGGAACATAGGTGTCAATCGAATCATGTACGGATGATGGCAGAAAACATTTTAATCGTACCGATAAATATAAAGAACATATATGTAATTATGTAATTCAATTAAAGTAGGTATTATAGGATGTGTTAGATTTGTATAGATAATGTGGTAAGTAGTTTTTTATCTCTGCTGTTGGACTATCAGTTCCCAAGTGTATCATCAGCTCAGTAGTTATTACTTCGGTACTGTCATGATTTAAAACAAACCTTTTAAAAATCATTCGTTTATAAAATTTTAAATTATAAAGAAACTAACGTTTCAAATCCAACAGGCAAAGTAGATCTTTACTGATTGTGGCTATTTTTAAAGGTCCCTTTTTGTCATATCGCTCTTCACTGTTTTGGTTCTTATACATTCCTGGCTTTCAAACTTTTCGGCTTTGAGCATACCAGATGAAGGCAAATCTTCGGACGCGTTACATTTATAACGTGTTGTTTTCATTTTCTATCTATTAGTATTATTTTAAAGTCCTTAATTGTTTTCATATATTTTTACTTACTACATGTGCATGTTTGGCAGCCATTTGCGTCAATCACATAACCGTATGGACATGATTTGCACTTATAAAGAGGGCATTCTGAAAAATACATGTGCATATTTTAAGTAATATCTTAAAGTATTCATCAATATTAAAAGCATTATGATCTAGTTTCAAACTGTTTGCATTAGAAGTTTATGTGCGTTATAAACGTGTTGTGGGTCAGATAATTTCTTTATGATTTGTTTTTATTGTTTACTTATTCATAGCTCGACGTTATTAATGGAGGCAACATCTATTGTTGCAAATCTAGACGGAAAAAGTAATAATTCTTGAACATGTGTTATTCAGTCTGAGCACAAAGGCAATTGCTCCCTAACACAATCTTCTGCAATTTTATGTTCCATTTGGTATGTAGATAATGAAGAGATAATTTTGTTTTATAGCTAATGGGCTCATTTAACATAGTACATAAAATGAAAGTGTATTAAAAGATTGGTCCTTCAAATTTGCAATGACCTCTCTGTGTCATTTTTAGTGGCAAATATTGCAAGTTCGAGCATCACTAATGGGGCAAGGTCGGTCTATAGGATGTACACTTTACAATTCGTGGCATTGTCCTTTTTGCTTTTGGGGATAACGGATTCTATTTGTTTGCTTATTTTTCATATTTGTATAAGATTGAGAGTAACAAACTCGATCAAAATTTTCTATAAATATTTTCATTTTTGTATGTTTTGAACAATAACATGAAGGTTTTGTCCTATGCCATGCATTGTTTCTAACATATCTATAACTTGTGAACATTCGGATTTTTGTCATTATTTCAAAGGAGTAGGCCCAGTAAGACCCCTGTTTGGCCCCAAAATATAGCAGTTTTACAAAATTGTTTAAATGTAAACTTTTAGCTATTTATTGGAAAGTATAATACTTCTGTTACATAAATATGGGCTGTTTTTGACAATACAATGCACATGTATCGGGTATTGGCATCATTAAGTCATGGTAAATTACTGAAATCTTCAAAATTTTAGCATTTTGGTTAATTGTTAGACGGTTTCCGTCTAAAATGGAAGTGGCCGCATTTGTGTTCATTCTTAATATTTGAATGTAAACAACTATGTAAAAGTGGCAAGTATTGTTAATTCCAATAATAATCATAATGGTAATTTATTTCTTTAGTAAACAAGTTGTAGATATAAAAATTGTAACCAAATTTATGAAATAAATTACTGTAAATTCAGAAATTATTGCGATGTTTTTATTATTGCGAAAAATGCGACAGGGTTATAATCGCAATAATTTAAACTCGCACTTTGAAATTTTTTATATGAATTAAACAGGATTTTTCTCAATATAGCAAAAATTAAAATCGCATTTTAGTCTAAAATGACAAAATCGCAATAATAAATGCACGCAATAATTTCTGAATTTACAGTACTGTGAACCAACTTATTTTCGCGAGCTATTTATTTTCGTGACTTTTGCGAGTAGAAAAATAACGCGAATATAAATCGTCGTGAATATGTTAAACTTTGATCTGTCCTTATCAAATTACTTCAAGTGTATAAGAAAATCGCGAAATTCAATAGCCGCAAAGTGGACTTTAAAGGGTAAAACGAGAAATAGAGCATTCGCTAAAATAAATTGATACAGTAAGCACAACCAGAAGACACTAAGAACTTTGAAGATAACATACCATATGGACAACACACTCCTACACCATTTTCAGCTGTTTTACACTGGTATTTAGAGGGACATCTTGGCTTGCCTGAACCACAACTGACTGACGGTAAAGGACTTGCATTATTCCTACATCCTGGAGAATTATACCAAACATACTTATAAAATCAAATTTCAGTCCCTTTTTTCTTTCGATTTAAATATATGGAAAAAATAGACTACTAAAACTGTCCGAAAATTCAAAACGTGCAAACAAACAATTGTATCACAGTGTACTAAGACACTGCCAATGGCGTAATAATAACGACACACATCAGGAGACACTGTTCAAAAAAGTGAAAAAAGGAACCAAAATCATTAAAGAGCAAAAACTACAAGCATTAGTTAGAAAAGGAAACACTCGTTGCTTTACGGTGTACAAATGCGTTTTGGGCTCTTTTAAACTTCTACTTGTATTGAACATTACTTCATTAACTTTTATCTCTATTGTTCATCACTATGAATGAATACAAAACAATAACATTTACAGCTCGTTTTATACCATTTCATGCTATTTTGTTTTATTCGTGTTTACCTGTTTTGCATTTACATATTGGACAGTTGTTCTTATCTATCACATTACCAAATGGACAGAATATTTCACATAACGGTGGACACTTTGGTCCTGAAATGAAAATAAATGTGTATAATGAAAGTTCGACATCATGTCGTAGAAGACGGGTTTAACATTGTCATAAAGCTGGAGGTTTGGCTAGCCATTAAACCAGGTTCAACCAACCATTTTTTCTTAAAAATGTCCTGTACCAAGTCAGGAATATGCCAGTTGTTATCAAATAGTTCGTTTCTATGTATGTTGGTGTTTGTTTTTGTTGCACTTCAGTGTTCCTGTTGTTCCTTTGTTTTCCTCTTTTAGCTGATGTGTTTCCCTCAGTTTTAGTTTGTAACCCGGATTTGTTTTCGCTTTATGGCTTTTGAATACCGGTATACTATTGTTGCCTTTATTTACAGAATATATGTTTTACATTTTTTTTATAATAACAACATCTACAGTTTTCTGTGTTTCCGAACAAAATTATAAACACTACAACGATTTATTTGCAGTTAGTAACCTTTAAACATATTGTAAGGTTATACATGTTATAAACAAACTAAAGAAATGAGAAAAAAAACAACGTTTTACTCTACGACGAAAACCATTTAGGCTTCCATAATTGCACATGAAACAGATAAGGAGCTTCAGTGGCCGAGTGGTCTAGGTAGTCGAACTTCTGTATCACTAGCCTGTCAACACAAAGGTTGTGAGTTTGAATCCCCCACGGAGAAGGTACACTCGACTCCAATCTTGATTGACTAGGATTTTTAGTTTTCTTACCGAAGGTCTGTGGTTCTCTCCGGACACTCCGCCTTCCTCCACCAATAAAAAAACTGATCGCCACGAATTAGCACAATAGTGTTGAAAGTGGCGTTAAGCACCAATCAACAGATCATCAATCATTAAACAGATAAAGTGATCCGTATAGTTGAATACGCACATATAAATCAGCTTTATAGTGGATTATATATATCATCGTAGCTTTCATTTTCACTTTTCGAATTAAACATATTCTAGAAATTACAAAAATAATCTGAATAATTTATAAGTGCTTACGCACCTCATTTACTTACCGTAATATCTGCCCGGATCAACACAACCACTGGAACATCCCTGTTTACAACACTTTTGTTTACCAGGACAGCTTCCATCATTAGTACAATCTCCTGGTCTAACAAATAACGGACAGATAACACCAGGAGTGTTTGGTGGACATTTTCCTGGCTTGGTCACAGGCTCTTCATTAATAATAAACGATACATTTTAATTGGATAATATTTTACTTCTATAAAAGTCTACCTCTCTTCTATGAACATAATGTCCTATTCTTACGATTTCTTTATCTTCTGCAAATTATTTATCTAATATAATCATTGATGTTAATCCCAAAAATTAAGGACTGTTTTGGATAACTATACGCTGCTACTTTTGCCAACTTGCTTTATTTAAAATTTTTCAGATGTTTATTGTTTTATAGAACACAAGATCAATTTTATTAGATACACCAAGAATATATTCTCGACAGTATGTTATGACGAAAAAAAGGGAGAAGGGTCACACGTTCTATACACTTAGTTAACATATCAAACGATCTATTTCCGTTTAGAACAAGAATGTGTCCATAGTAAACGGATGCCACACTCGCATTATCATTTTCTATGTTCAATGGACGGTGAAATTGGGGTCAAAACTATTATTTCGCATTAAAATTAGAAAGATCATTTCAGAGGGAACATCGGTACTAAGTTTCTAGTTGATTGGACTTCAACTTCATCAAAAACTACCAAAAACTTTAACCAAAAACTTAAACATGAAGCCCCTAAGTGAGGCATTCAATTCGTGACTGTAAAATATGTAGTGTCGATTTCAGTTGCTCTTCCTCATAAATCTGTTGAAGCAATTTTAGTATCAGGATCAAACCCCTGTACATTGAATACTATTTCGTTTTTTAAACGTTGCACCTTTAGGAAAACAGGCGCTAATTTGAAATATATGTGTACATTCAAAAATATTTTCACTTCAAAGGCAATCAACGAGAGACAAACGATTCTAAAGGGACATTCAAACTCATCAGTCGAAAATAAACTGACAACGCCATGGCAAAAAAAAAAAGAAACAGAACAAAATACAAAAAAAGACAACGGACAAAACAACAGACAAAACACCTCATATAAAGCTGAAGACGGAGCAACACGAACCCCTCCAAAAACTTGGTGTCATGTCAGGTGCTCCGGAAAGGAATTAATAAAGACCTCATTTACTTACTTTCTTTATCTATACATTTATCTCGGCATTCAGTAAGTAATTCAAAATTGTTGGCGTTTCCTTGGCATCCACCGTAGATAAACTTCTCACATTTCATTGTATTAAGATTGAAGTAATATCTTGGGAAACTTCCTCTACATGGTCCGGGTAGTTTTGGTAAGCGACAATCTAAAAATATAAATAATTGGAAAATCGGTCAAAATGGAACATATCATAAACTTTATAAGTTCAAGGTTGTTTTGGTAAGCGACAATCTAAAGAAATATAAATACTTGTCACATTTGTTTGTATTGAAATTGAAGTAATATCTTGGAAAATTTCCTTTACATGGTCCGGGTTGGTTGGGTAAGCGACAATCTAAAGAAATGTAAATAATTATGTTATGTCCCAAGATAGAACATAACATAAATTGTGCATGGTCCAGGTTGTTATGGTAAGCGATAATCTAAGAAACATAAATAATTGAAAAATCTTCCAAGATAAAACATATCATTATCTTTACATGGTCCGGCTTGTATTGGTAAAAAGTTAAATAACAAAAATACTGAACTCCAAGGAAAATCCAAAACAAAAGGTCCATTATCAAATGGCGAAATCAAAAGCTCAAACACATCAAACGAATGGAAAACAACTGTCATATGCATGACTTGGTATTGGCATTTCCTTATGTAGGAAATGGTGGCTTAAACATGGTTCCATAGCTAGCTTAACCTTCAACTTGTATGACAGTCGAATAAAAGCGTAATCTAAGGAATATAAATACTTGTTAGATCTTTCAAGAGAAACATATCATATAGAAACAAAATGATGTTAAGATCTAACAGATCTTATGAAAAGGGTACTCTCTTCTTAAGTGCGAAAACGTAATTACAAGTACTTCAATGTATTTTTTTAATTGAGTTTTAAAATTCATTTTAATAAACTTATCCTAACAACTTTAGTTCGCAGAACACGTGTTTCTAAATTTATGTATATAAATATAAATAAGCAAATTCTACAGATTCATTGTCCAAAAAGACATACGACATGAGTGGAGTATTATCAACCAAGATAATCGATGATAATTAAGATGATGAAAGTTCTTTAACATCGTGTGGCATATTTGATGCATTTCAGGACGAGAACTTGTTAATTTTACATGAACATGATGAATATATAAATACGTTTTGTATTAGACATACACGCTGCTGCGGATTTCAAATGTGCTAGTTCACTAGGTAAAATTTCCTCACAAAGACAATTCAGTCTACCCGGACAGAGTTGTCTGCCTCCAGGCCAACCTATCTTTATTCGTTCTCCTCAATTCCACCTGCTTATATGAGAAGCAGCCAATACTAGTACTACTTTTTGGGTTTTGGTTGACACGATCAGGGATCAAACAAACAACCTCCCGCACTCGAGGAGACCCCGCTACAACGAGATGATTCAAGACAATCACGACGACTGGGTTCTTTTTATACATCATAATATGATGTTCTTCTTTCGCTTTGGAAACAAAAGTCATGTTTTTATTCCAATAAAACATGGGCTGCACTTAATTGACGTCACAACTGAAATTGCAACGTCAGCTGTGTTTTGAACTTTGCTGGATACCAAAATGGACATTTGTTTTGGTGTTGCTCGATAGGAGATTAAATAAAATCATTCTAAAAATAAATGTACTTGTGTCTGTTCATTTGTTTATCGTGAAACGGTTGAATTTCTTAAACATTTTGGCTTCATCAAATCAAAATGGCTGCCTTTTGAACGTGTATTAAAGGTCCGTTTCGAAGTACAAAAATTCTAAATTTTCCTTTAAGAGTCGAAATAATTATGTCATGCCATGCTCTTTGCTCCTTTTCACATAGATATACATTATATTTGTAAACATTGTACACCTCGCTACCGCTCGTTATAAAGTTATTGACAAATATAATGCCTAACCATGTTACTTTAAGCATAGAGCATCGTTCTTGGCCAAGAAAGGAAACTCATCTAGGAGAAGAAATAACTCCAAAATCAAACCGGTAAGATAAGTCATGGCAGACAGCTTATCTAGAGGAAAGATACCTCGAGAACAAAATCCCTGGCCCTCCAGGTTGGGGGATGAGCGCAAGACCAACTATCTCGCCTTGTAAAAAATTCACAGTTACAGAAACATTGACGAACATGGTCCTTTAAATATAGCGAGGTATTTTTCACTAACGCGGCATAAGTGTTAACTTCCAAATTTCTGAGTAGCTTTATCATTACTATTATTTCACACAAAAGTTAAAACCTTGTTAAACAAGTATTTATGATACCTTTATTGCATGGAATGACTCCAGGAGATCCGTAACATTTCACTCCATCTACATAGAATATTTTTGGTTTACCATCAGTGCAAAGCCATGGTGGAAGAGGGGACAATTGCGGACAAGGATCTGAAAAACACAAGTAAGAGACAAATTACGTATGTTGCATCATTGGTATAAAATAAAGAAGTTCATTGAAAGGACATGAGTTCTATTTTTTTATTATTATCGAATCTATCAGATATACGCATATTGCATATGTAATGGAAGGTGGAGCATATACATTTCAAATATTTTATTTTATTGTTTTCCCGGAACCGAAGAAATAACAATGTATGTCCCTTTTATTTATACGTGACCACAAGAGCGTCATTTAATATATCATTATGAACCAATATTGTCAAGCTTTCAGTCAAAATAATAATATTAACATGAACTTTACTACCTTTGCACGGGTGCCACATGTGGAGCAGGATCTGCTTAACCTTCCGGAGCACCTGAGATCAACCCCAGTTTTTGGTGGGGTTCATGTTGCTCAGTCTTTAGTTTTTTATGTTGTGTTTTGTGTACTATTGTTTTACTGTTGGTCTCTTTCTATTTTAGCCATTGATTTATTTAGTTTATTTTCGACTGATGATGTAAATAAGAAGCTGTGGTATGAGTGCCAATGAAACAACTCTCCATCCAAGTCATAATGTATAAAAAGTTAACAATTATAGGTCAGAGTACGGCCTTCAACACGAAGCATTGGCTCACATCGCACAGCAAGCTATAAAGGGCCCCACAATGACTAGTGTAAAACAATTTAAACATGAAGACTAACGGTCTAATCTAAATAAAAAACGAGAAACGAGAAACACCTATGAACCACACCAACAAAAGACAACCACTGAACAACAGGCTCCTGACTTAGAACAGGTGCATAAAAATGCAGTATGAATGTCCTTTTGGTATCTTTCGCCTCTCTTTTAATGGTAAATAATTAACTAATTCGGCATATACAAATTAGAGATGTGGTATGATTGCTAATGAGACAACTAACCACCAACGTCATTTGTTTTACTGTAACTTTTCAAAATAGTTTTGAATTTGATGGATCGATGTAGTAAATAAAATTGACAAAGTGAAATAAGCATTAGTACTAGATACTGTTTATCAAAAAGTGTGGACTGCAATCTTATTTTCCTCTTTATGTTAATGTTTTAATTAAAAAAATATGTCGACCTACCTTGTCTGCATTTGCATATCTCACAGCCATTTTCGTCCTTTTGAAATCCTAATGAACATTTTATTAAAGGACATGTAATTTTTGGACAAACTAAAAAAGAAATTCAAGTTTTTATTAACATTGTTTTAGAAGCATCATTTGTTATGAATGTATTATCACACATTAACAAAACATGGATAAGAATTTCTTTTCCTTCACCATATTTACCCATGGTCGTATCATCTAGTTATAATGTTGATTCTGATGTAAAAAATAAATTATTTGTTTTAATCGTTAATTGTACCACATTATATGTTAAATACTTATTTCCTCTTAAACTGCAAACACAGCGAAATTTGGCCAATGTAACTATACAATGCCTTTCCTAAAATTTACTAAAAAGTTCCGTAACTGTTAAAATACCATTGATAATAATAGATACGTATTGTATTAAATTTTTACCCAGGAAAAAGAAGAATGTTCACCCTATAGTCACATCTAGTCTAACCCAATTTAGAGTGCAGACACTTAAATCAAATGTTTGTCTGTTTTATCCATGGACTTATGGCACGTGATTTGTATATATTCTACTTTCACGCACAAGAATTCATATTACTATTATTTGATTTGCAATATTATTACACATACCCAGGGTGTTGTATTATTTGAAAAGCAGAATGACTTTTCTAACATGACGTTCTTTAAACGATTTGAGTACACGCCAATGGTAAAATAGGAATATATTACATATCAGCTGATCGGCAACAGTATGCTTTATTTGGGCTATTCCAATCTTACTTCCACGTAGTATGGTTTTTATGAATGAGTTCCCCGAGGTCAAATGGTGTAAATGACACCGTTGAACTATGACATAAGAAGATAAGCATTCTACGGGGAAATGCGCGAATGTGAAACGGAAAATTATCAAAACATGAAAACATGAACAAACGATGAACAGAATTTGCTGAAAGCTCGATTTCTTCAACATGTTCAATAAAAGTAAGACAATCTTCGAAATTCGTCCAAAATTGTCCAAGTATGTTATTGTATATCATTGAAGCATGTCACTAATTCAGTTTTATTCGTCTTTTACGTCAATATTGATAATGTGTTTAATTATGGAATCATCAAATATTTGGCACCGCCTAGAGCACTTCGATTAAAAAAAATAGCCGTCTTTGTCTTATTTGAATAAAAATTATTCATGGGGGCTTGCATTTATATATATATATATATTTTTTGTTTTGTTTTTACCGCGGGTGGGCCTTATGCCGATATGTTACCCTTTGCTATCGTTCGTGGTAAAAAATTTAGAATAAAGGACCAACTTCGTACGTTTATCATCATTTAGAGAGCAAACTTTTAGTGATATTTAAAAAAAATTTGATGGAATAACAGAATAAAGAAATGCATACAATGTATGACAAAAAGGTTGTGAAACGAAAAGAAAGCTTTGCATAATATAAATATTGCATTACCTGCATTTTTCAGCGTAGAAATATAGATTTCACCACTGCAACAAGTGTGTTACGATATTTCTCCACTCGAGACAGTTAAATTTTAATATTTAAAGCGCGAGGCTAGCCGAGCTTTTTAGATAATTAAAATTTAACTGTTGAGAGTGGAGAAATATCGTAATTAACGAGTTATAGTGGTGGAATCTGTTTCTTTAATGATTTTCATCCTCCCTTTTCAAAGATTTGCAGAAAGTTGTGTTATATGTGACGTCATCAGGCATTGTCACCTTTTTTCATGACGTCACAATAGGAAAATTCAGAAGAAACCAAGAATATTTGACCTCATAATTAAATTTCGACCAATCATTTGCCGAGAACAGATATTTCACTAGTGAGGAGAAATATCTTTCTCACACCGATCAAGAAATGTGAAAATAGCACAAAAATTAGAGAAATGATGTAACTTACCTTTTTTGTCTCTGCACATTGTTCCACAAGCAGGATTGAAGCAACACAGTTGACCTGAAAATGCACCATACAAATGAGACAAATTTCAAAATAGAGGCTAACCGTGGGAACGTCACTGATTTGTACACTGTGATTGACTTTCATAAGTTCATACCGACTGCGCAATGTAAATCACGATTAAATGTGAATTTTTCAATTATTTATATTCATGTTTTTGGAGCAAATATAACAGTTATTTTCATGATAAAAATATATTAGCCCAGTAGTCAGCACTTCTGTGTTGACAAGAACTATCATTGATATGCTCATAAATATAAATTAACTGTTTATAAAACTTAAAATTTTTCAAAATACTAAGTATTGGCTACCCAAGAATAGATTACCTTAGCTGTATATGACAAAACCTTTCGGAATTTTGGGACCTCAATGCAATGCTCTTCAACTTCGTACTTCATTTTGCCTTTTAAACTTTTTGATTCGAGCGTCACTGACGAGTCTTTTGTAGACTAACCACGCGTCGGGCATACAAATATTTAATCCCGTTATCTATGATGAGTTTATTAAAACAGATAATCATGATCATGAAATTTTACTTTCACATAATTTTTATACATATTCGTTTGTTTTTAAAGACTTTTACCCTGACTGATTCTAAATACAACAATATACAGACCTGGTTTACACTCATGGTCCGCGTTACACTGCTGGTGGAAATGGATACATAAGGGACATACAGGATTATTTAGGTTGGTAATACAAGCTGGGCATCCAGGACGGTTACCCTATTTAAGAAAAATTTTAAAAAATCAGTATATAAAATATGTCGCTTTTTCAGAAAAATCCCATCCCGTCTGCAAAAGAGATGTCATTGAGTAAAATGTAAATAAACCAACAGACCGATTAATTCTTTTTCATTGACATATAATTTCGCCTGTATGTTTACTGTATGTTTATAATATACAATTGCATTTAACAGTGGCAGTAAGTAAAAAGAACAGCTAAGCTGTAGTACACATTGTAATTGCTAAGAACAAAATAGTTTTAGAAAAAACGTTTTAGTGTTGCATTTTCTCAAATTAAAAATAGATGTGTTTTATTGTAAAAAGTGTAATTTTGTTTAAACAAATAATGTTTTCAAATAACTATTTATCAGTTCTCGTTCTACTTGGTAATAAGGTAATCTGACTTAACAGGGTAATCTGACTTAACACTACTTTAGGGTAATCTGACTTTACACTACTCTAGGGTAATCTGACTAAACACTACTCTAGGGTAATCTGACTTAACACTTCTCTTGAGTAATCTGTCTCTACACTTCTTTTGGGTAATCTTACTTAACACTACTCTAAGATAATCTGACTTAACACTACTCTAAGATAATCTGACTTAACACTTCTCTAGGGTAATCTGACTTAACAGGTTAATCTGACTTAACAGGGTATTCTGACTTAACACTACTCTAGGGTAATCTGATTTAACAGAGTAATCTAACTTAACACTACTCTAAGGTAATCTGTCATAACAGGGTAATCTGACTTAACAGGGTAATCTGACTTAACACTACTCTTGGATAATCTGACTTAACACTACTCTAGGGTTATCTGACTTAACACTACTCTAGCGTAATCTGAGTTAACACTACTCTAGCGTAATCTGAGTTAACACTACTCTAGGGTTATTTGACATAAAACTAATCTTGGGTAATCTGACTTAACACTACTCTAGGGTTATCTGTCTGAACACTACTCTAAGGTTATCTGACATGAGACTACATGTTCCTGTCTGGAAATCGTATTAGATCAAATAGTTTGTCCTTTCGTTTGTCAACCAAATAATTTCATCACTTTTTTTTCCATGTACAACTAAACATAATGACCTCTTCTCTGGTCTCTTGCTTGACGTTGATGCCTTGTAAAGTGTAAGAGTTTTTCTGATCTGTTAGACAAGTTTTTCCTGTTTTATTAAATTTCAATTTTGAATGAGTGTATGCGTAGTATGCGTAGCAGGACTTTGCATGCACTTTTTTTCTAATGAATAACAGCTGTTACATGTGTTACATACCTCTATAGGGTCAGTGCACTGAAATGCTCCACATTGTTTCCTACAACATTTTTGTTTTCCTTAAACGAAAAATGTAAAAAATCAGTAAATACGGAACAGATGAAATAAAGAAAAAATATATGAACTTAAAGATATGTATTGCCTAAGAAAAATAGCATCATTAATCGTATGTCGATCCGAATTCAGATTTGTTTGATTTATGCAAGCAGGTTTATTGTACAAAATGGTGAATTTAAAAGAAACATTTGTTCCATCACCTATGGCAGTAAACTCATTTCTTAATATGATCTGTGGGGAACTTTACATTTTTGAAATACTTTATTTGGCAAAACCTTTAGGAATTTTTGGTCCTCAATGCTCTTCAACTTCGTACTTTATTTTGCCTTTTTAACTTTATGTTGATCATTGTCGTTTTGCTTAGTTTCTCCTGTTACCTATTCTAACATCGGACTCGAACTTCTTTTAAACTGAGTTTTACTGTGCGTATTGCTGTGTGTTTCTTTATTCTAAATTGGCTAGAGGTATAAGGAGAGGGTTAAAATCTCACAAAACATGTTTAACCCCGCCGCATTTTTGCGCCGGTGCCAAGTCAGGAACCTCTAACCTTTGTTAGTCTTGTATTTTTCTTTTTTTTAAATTTGGTTCACTTATATGTATTGGGGTTTAGTGAGACGTCCATTTTCTCTGGACTAGTATACATTTTTGTTTAGGGACCAGCAAAAGCCCGCCTCCGGGTGCGGGATTTTCTCGCTGTGTTGAAGACCCATTGGTGGCCTTGAGCTGTTTTCTGCTCGGCTTTGATCGAGTTTTTGTCTCTTTGACACATCCCCCGTTTCCATTCTTAATTTCATTTATAAACCTGCAATCAAATGTAGGCAAACCGGGATGATACCGTGTGCCAATCGAAATTTATAACTGTTTTTGCTTCATTGTTTAGACCATTAAAACATGCCAGCAATAATTGACGACTGATTATTCAACGACTATCGGTAAACAAATAAATGCATATTGATTTCAAAATTAGATAGAAATATCGAAGAAAGGATGAAAGCATCCAACTATGACAGACCGTTTACAAATAATATCAATCGTTTACCCAACCTCTTTTTTTTATTCATAATTGTCAAGTTTCTGTCCATTATATTTTCGTTTTTAGTCGATTTAGGATTGTGTTTGTTCATGGCGAATTATATATAGTACCTTTTTATATCTATGTGCGTGTGTGCGTCTCAAAAAGCTGGGGGTGAGTACACGTGTGAAGATTGGTGTGTTGGGAGGGGGTAGTAGCATGAAGGGCTTGTAAGACATTTACTTACTATTTTTACAGTCTGAGTCAACTTGACAGTTAGAAAACACATCAACACGATTACAAAAGTTTGGGTCGTCTTTTGGAATTGACGGGCAGACCCCCGGTCTGGGTTTTGGCGACTATAAAACAAAATAAATAACACATATGAAATACATATCACAGAGAACAGAATATATTGCGTTCAAAAGTTTCGGACAATCAGAAGTAGCAAATTGAAAGTTGTATGTACGTGTTATTACACTTCAAATAACAATTGAACAGAGAGCCTTAATGCCAAAACACTAAGTTGCACGCTTGTAAGAAACCTCTTTTATATAAAAAAAAAAAAAAAAAATAGAGCAATGTATATAACCTGATTAAAAACTTACCTTTTTGTAAACAGGTATCACTGTTTATAGATCTGGTGTGATCAATTTAATGCATTATGTTGGGTGTGTTTGACTTGGTTTTTAATTTGATACAAAAAAACTACAATATGTAATTTTATGAGTAAAGTGGACATTTATCTCGCCTGTTTTCGCAGGACAGGAGTGAGAATGTATCACAGGGACCCTAAGTATGCTCTCCTGGGCTACTAAGGTAATTGTATCAGGATATTGGGAAAAAAATTGTTTTTGAATTAAAAAAAAAAAAAAAAAAAAAAAAAGAAACCTCTGAACGAACACAGATGTAATTAATTGTATATGAAACTCTGCAAAAAAAGACGACGTTTGAATTAAGAAAAAGCATTAGACCGCCTTTGTGACGTCATTTACCAGATAGTGGGGATCGCCTGTATCCCTGCTCTATTAAATTTCATCAAGCGTCTTTGTGATCGTCATTATGCAGGCTAAACTAGAAATACTATTTGTTCCGTAAGTACTTAATCACAATTCCCTAATGACAGCAGTGCTGATTATCAATTAAAAGACTTTAATTTGCCGAATAATTCGTGCAATATAGCATTATCATTTTTTCAACCAATCGCTCAACATTGGAACAGAAGTGACGACGCCCCTAAACGCACAGATGATGTTCACTAAAACCAAAGTTTTTGACGGAAATGCAACGAACTCGAAAGTTGTCTAATTGACGTTTCCATTCAAATGTTTACTCACATTAAGTTTTACTGGATAAACACATCCTGTTCCACAAGTAACACCACAACAAATTTTACCTACAACAATATCGCGTAATATTTTTTATGTACAATAATAAATTCGTAAATAATAATAAAAAAAGTTATAACTTTATAGAATTATAAGGTCGTCTTCTTTTTTATCAATATAGAGAAACCGGTGCTACTGGCAATTTTGAACTTTCATTGAGGTGCTTCATATTGAAGGCGTCACTGTCTTCGAGATGTAGAACACCACATACATGATAATTTATACACTTTATATAAACATTAAGGAGATGTGGTATGAATGCCAATGAGACAACTATCCTCCAAGTTCAAATGAAGTGGATGTAAGCAATTATAGACAACCGTACGGCCTTCAACAATGAGAAAAACCATACCGTATAGTCGGCTATAAAAGGCCAAACTTACCCAATCTCATTCGTTTTGATGTGCCTTAAATTATTCCTTTCTAAGCAAATTTATAATCATTTGCATTGCAATCTTGTCGCATTGCAAAACAAATTGAATCTTTATCTAAATACCAAGACGAAAAAAATACAAATATAAGTACACGAAAAGATATGAGAGGAAAACGATATAAGAAAATTAGGATTGCTTTAAAGTATAACTAAAGTCCATGCAGCTCTTTTCGAATTGCCTTTTCCACTGCTATTGACGTTGTAGTTTGATTATGTAAAATTTGATGCAAACTTCTTCGTTGAGGAGATTGTACAGAACGCCAGCGACCACGAACCCCGTGATTCTCGGCAGTCTTCATATGAAATAGCTTTAAATTCACCTTGAGAACATTCCTTGTCGTGACTACATTGCTGGTTGAAATGAAAACATTGTGGTTCCGGTTTAGGCACTGCCGGACAGCCTGGTCGCGGACCCTGCAATATACGTTCATGAAATTAATCAATTACATTTTTAGGAATTTAAAACACATTTCATTATTTATTTATTTTTTACCCCTTGAAGATTAATTTTCCTAAAATTGTGAAAAAATTTCGGAAAATCTGCAAAAATATTTTAGATGCTAAGTGTAGATTGATTAAATTTGATTATTTCTGGTTTTACGGGTAGATGATTTACACATAAGAATATTTAGTTGCCAAATTTTAAACAATATCTAATGTGTATAGTCAAAATCAAGGATCCCCAGAATTCAATTTCTGTACGTGGGTCAAAGATATCAGTCTATCCAAATAAAGTTATGATATACAAAATTTAAACACAAAGTTAAAATTCAAATCGAAATGAATCAAATGGTCGTAAGAAAAGGTAGGTTTTCACATTTTGTTCTTTAACAGTTATTAAACGTAATTTATGCAAATAAATAACAGCTACAAAGTACCTACCGAAATCGGTTCTCTACAATTCTGAGATCCACAAATATCGGGGCAGCATTTTTTGCTACCTATAAAAACAGAAAATTACAAATGTGAGCTGCATGCGATATAAATCGACCGTTTGCAAGCGTACAATCATATATATGTAAATGTGTAAGACTTTGATTGATTTTGGAACATTCAAATAAGAAATAAAAGATGAATTTTGGTGGTCTGTTTTGTAGGTTTCTTATATCAACTCAATTCTCAAACACTTGCAGACTTTGCAAAGAGATTTTATCAAATCGAAATAGGTTTACAGATGTATTAATAGACGCAGCTCATGTATTGAGAGAATGTAAAATAAGAGTAAATAAAAATAAAATGTTTACAATGAAGGAAATATCTTCCAATGATGTTTATTGAAATACATGGCGAGCAATTGTGACACTTTAAAAACAGAAATTGTGAGTTGAATCTGATGTTACAGTTGTTAGATATAAGAAGATGTGGTATGAGTGCCAATGAGACAACTCTCCATCCAAGTCAAAATTTATAAAAGTAAACCATTTTAGGTCAAAGTACGGTCTTCAACACGGAGCCTTGGCTCACACCGAACAGCAAGCTATAAAGGGTCCCAAAAATTACTAGTGTAAAACCATTCAAACGGGAAAATCAACGGTCTAATCTATATAAAAAACGAGAAACGAGAAACACTTATGAACCACATCAACAAACGACAACTACTGAACATCAGATTCCTGACTTAGGACAGGTGCAAACAATTGCAGCGGGTTTTAACGTTTTAATGTCCATGTTTAGAATATTTGCATGTAATGCTATGAGTTCGCCTACCAAAACAACGCCAAAAGGAGGACCAGTAGTTAAAATCCCATAAACTTATAAAGAAGATAGAAATCAAGGTAATGTTTAACAAAACTCCCAAAAAAAAAACCAGACCGGGTTCGTCGGCAGGATTAACGTCTCCTGATATCAAGCATCATCAGTCATGCAAATCACCCAGTAAAAATGTCACAATCACAAATAGGTAACAATCGCTACATTTACAGATCAGACGACTGTTCTGGTATCTAAAAAAGCAAACAGCGTAAAGTTGCCGCTGGAGATTTGAGACACAGATACATCGTATCGGTCAACTAATTCGTGATGGTAATCATAAAACTTATGTTAGTATGTTGATTTTATTCATTTTGTCACATTTCTCTGTGGAAGCATTTGTTATGTCAGGAACACAATAAGGTCAAAATAAAGTTACGAACAGACGAAAACATTCCATCGATTACTACTCAGGAACTACTTACGATTAAGCAACACGAAAAACCGTGAGTGAACTCTGTGGAAGCAGTTGTTGTCAGGAACACAATAAGGTCAAAATAAAGTTACGAACAGACGAAAACATTCCATCGATTACTACTCAGGAACTACTTACGATGAAGCAACACGAAAAACCGTGAGTAAATTCAGGCACTACGTGCGGTTCCTGCTTAGCTAGTGAAACCCACCCAAGCTATCCGATACATTGTGGAGGCACATTGTCGTTTTTGGTAATAATTTCTTAATTCTACACAACAATAATGAAATATAGTACCTTTACAATCTGCGTCGTTGCCAGAACAAGACGATGCAACCCTGGCAACCATACAAAAACTCGCAGGTTTATCGACAACAGGGGCACATATACCTGGTTTTGGCTTAGGTCTCTGAAATTGTAATTTAGAAACAATATATATTAAGGTAATATCAACCGAGTTGAAATTGTATTTCCTATCAAATTAATTGTTTTCCTTAAAGAGAAGGCATTAAAGTCAATCGTGGAACATAACCTTTTTTTGTTCTTGAAGAAGTAAAGATGAATAACCCCCCCCCCCCCCCCCCCAAAAAAAAAAATTAATTAAATAAATAAATTAGATTTTTTTCATTCTTAAATGGAGTTAAATAGAATAAGAAAAACATTATATTTCACCGAGCTTTTTTACAAGTTACATTTTGTGAAAAATTGCCATGTTGTGTAAGGTTTAAGCGGTGGAACGGATAACCCATTACAATGTGAAAATAATGTGAAAGGAAAGAAAACAAAATGACAGACTTTTGAAATGAAATATGAGAAGTTAGTTAAAAGATAATGGTGTTTTCTCTCCTTCGTTGACTGAAGACAATTGTTTGGTAACTTGTATGTTCTCGTTCAAAACTGGCATGGTCTTAGTCATTTCTGCGTTTGATATAATGTAAATTATTTTTTTAAGTGTTTGGCAATAATTTAATTTTGGATGTAACACGTCTTTTGATTTGCTAAAAGTGTTTTGTTTATCAGTTCATAGACATAATTTTGTAATGTGACCGTGACGTCATCAACGTTTTTATCATGATTTACGCCTTTTTAGAATTATATTATAAGGAATGACTGTTATATTTTTTCTGTCTATTCGAAATAACCTAAAAAGTGTGGTGCACACTTTTAAATTAACCGCTACGCGGGTTATTCAGTGTGCACCACATTTTTGATGTTATTTCTTCATAGACAGAAAAAATATTACAGTCATTCCTTAAATACCCGATTTTTCCCAATTTCTTATAACAAATATTACTTACGATTGGGGTGACGCATTCTTTTCCACATTTTTGTGGGCAACACACTTTGCCTAGAAAAATATCAAATACAATTATTTAACAACTACTGCGATTCTATCCAATTTTTCATATAAAAAATACTCAGATCAAAATTACATTGCATGTTAATATACATGTAAAATATACATCACATAATAATGAATGTTTTGTTGTATTTTATTCTCTATTTTTGGAGTAATCGATATTCATAAAAACGCATTTGGCAGAACATTAATGTTAAGAGTTATATTTAGATATTATTGCCTACCAATATAGCTAAAAATTGTAATATACTAACCACCATGACAGTTGGTATCGGTCTGACATTGATCAACTTTTAGGTAACTCTTACATCTCACACTACGGTTCAATACAGGACAACGTTGATCATTTGCTGTCTGTGGTTAATAAATGAGATAATAGTTGTATGTATACGGACAATGCAAATATATGTGTATGAATACAACAGTCTGAGAGTAATTAAGTATTACAAACAATAAAAAATGACCAACATATGGTGAAAACGAAAATAAATTATATTCTATGTAATTAAAAATATATATCTTGAGCTAAAAAATAACTCAAACGTTTTCATTCCGGGTGTAGGATTCGAACACTACTTATTTATCGTTCTATCTTTCATCATCAATGCCTATACGATCAAGTCTACGAAAGCGAGATTCAGATTAAAGTTTGACTAGTAAAAAGTCAGAGCGTCACGGTCCCACAAAGCATCCCCCGGCCCTTCGAGACATCCTAGCTACGGGCCTGAAACCAGTTCGTATCTTTAAGTGCTGATGTTCTGATGATCATGAGCATTACTGGAGTCTTCCGCAAGTGAAATACACATCAGATGTATTAGTTTGCAAGTATGGACACACTTACTATTACATAAAAAAAAAAAAAAAACTTTTGAAAATCCAATTTTATTTATCTTCACCCACAAAAAATATTGTCGCATTGGTCTTTTTCAGACCGGCATTAAAATCCTTGCCAAAGTGAAATGTTCGTTAGGCTGTGCGGGATGTACAAGTACGCAGCCACGTAATCCAATGCCGCGTGCAAAATTTCTTTCCCTATCTTATATACGGCACCCTCATTTTCATGTGGCAGTCCAAATTTCCCAAACCCGTCATCCAGGACGGCCTCTCATTGTTAATTTGTTCTCGTTCTGGACTTTCATTAAATATTTGCCACTGGACGTTAAGCAACGAACAATCAGTTAATCAACCATTTATTTACAATTTATGTGTCTTGTCTTTATTTTTATGTGAACGATTTCTTATCTTGCTTATTTATCGTTAAGTTCTCATACTTAGCACGAAGATTTGTATTTAAAGCGCATAAGTAAATGTTATATACACGTCCATGTCGCTTGCATACGTGTAGTTATTAGATCTTTGACCCCATTGCAATGAAGGAGACGTACCTGGAACGCCTAATCCGTATTAGAATGATAAAATTAATCCTTTTTTTTTAGTATTGCACTGTGAAATTACAATATACATTAAGTCTTTTTAGTGCTATTTTATAGTAATGAGCGCAGCAGGTGTGAATGAATTAAATGTATTTCTTTATAACATTTGACCTTTAATTGCATAAATGCCGATGTAACTATTTAGTGTAGTTATATTTAAGAGTATAATGTATTGATCTCTCCGAACATTTAGTCCTTTAAAATATACTATTGAATAAAATTTTATGAAAAAGTAATGCAACTTTTCTTGATTAAAATTGAGAACAGAAATGGGGAATATGTCAAAGAGACAACAACCCGACCAAAGAGCAGATAACAAATTACTATGTACAGTAATTACTTTTCTGTTATACCACATCGGCTTACATCTGAGCATTATTTAGTTTAATCAGTAAGACAATGACATTGTTATTATTCTTCTTTATACATTGCGTTTAAAAATACCATTGAACGTTCAATATTCCAAACAATTGCGTTTATTATTTTTGAGCATAACATATTGACCCGCTGCCATTAAAACTCAATTTTGTTGATAATGAAGCGATATTTGTGGATATTTAAGTTCTTCTGCATTTATGCTCTTGCCAGCAAAAATAAATAAACGATTCGTTATTTTGTTTTATCATTGATCAAAATTTAAAAAAAGTAATCTCAGTTTGATAAATTTTGGACAAATCTGTATAATTCTATAAACATGTAATATGTATGGATTTTTCAAATCTGAAAATTTCATACAAGTAGAGATCGCATATCAAAATAATCGCTTGTAAAGTTATAGGATTCAATATATATGTAACATTATCATTTTCATATGATTTGTACTAATTTTGGTAATCAAAGTAACGTCCGTGTCTATAGGGGAAAGTAAACGGAACACTAATGTCGTAATTTCCCGTCGTTGTACATAACCAGGACAGATGGCCCCAGACCACAATTAATGGTCCCGATTTTCGAAATATAGTTCCCTTTAATTAAAGTGTATTTTTTCAATGATCCCGCTTTCCCCCTTTAATTAAAGTGTATTTTTTCTTTATTTTTTTTCTTTCTTTTCTCATACATTTCTTAGTTTTTATAAGGTGGAAATGAAAGAAGAGAGCTGAAATAAATTTTTGGATGTTTTATTTTAACTGATTTTGAAATGGAAAGAATGATTAGGCCAGGTGCAAAAAGGTAATATTTACAGTTTTCGGAACATCTCTCGACTTGTCCATAGGGGTATGGATGTGTTTTGGCTAAATTTGTAAGATGTAAACGTTCAATTTTTCTGAAACTTGGATATATTTTTGGACTTGTACTGTACATTACACACACGAAAGATTTGATAAAAAAAAAAACAACAGGTAAATTTGTTTTAATGCGACAAAACGTTATAAAGAACTAATAGAGGGAATTAATTGTGGTCTGTGGCCAGATATCACCAGTAGAAAATAAAACTATGGGAATAATTAAGTATTATGGCATTATTGATTAATTGCTGATAAAAAGAACACGGAAGAAAAAAGTGTTTTACTAAAATGTTAATATTGCTATTTTTGAAGAAAATAACTGAGAAATCGTTTATAGCACTATAGGATACGTTACGTCAATTTCTGGGTCACGACAGCTATCCACCAGAGATCAAAAGACGTAATATTAGCAACTAAAAGGCCTTCAACATGGGTGACATCTAGGGGCTCCATAATTTTCATTATTTCTAAGTTATGCATATGTTACTGTGAATTCGTAACACCAGGGATTGTGTAAAATCCTTGAAACATTCAGAGATTTTGTAAAATCACTAGTTAGAAAATGGTCAATTTGATTTATTTTAGTTGTTTCAAGGATGACCTGTTTAATGCCCATTTATAGCAAGAATTTTGGTCTAGGTATTTTGGTCCTTTTTTTTTTCTTTGTCCATTTAAAATTTTAATCATAATATATCTGTGGGTAGAAATCATTTGTCTAGTTCTATGGAGTTTACAAAAAACCTATCAGAGTTAATAAGAAAACTTCTTCGGAAACCTTTCAGGACTGTTGTTTATGACTTTTAGTTTTCTTGATTTGTTTCAAGTTTTAAGGTAATTGCTTTTTATGTATTATTAGTCTATTTTTCCATTTGACTGTAATGAAGACACACAAAAGTTTACAGGAGCAAGAAGATGCCCCATACAATTTATATCCGCATTTAAGGGCATACGATACAGTTTTGATCCCATAATGAAATTTTGATGAACATTTGCATATAGGCTATTTTTTACCTGATTAAATCAAATATGCAATAAAAAATATACCATCATGTGCTACATTTTGAGTAAATTGAGGTTGAAATTTTAGATATTTCCTCAAAATTCGGATTTGTGGACGTATTTTTCCTTTCGACAGAATAACATAACTTTTTTGTTTTAAAAGATAAACACAAGCTGTTTTTTGTTAAATTATTTGTAATTTCTGTTTTATATAAATGTTCTATAAATTTGTACATTTTATTTTTACAAATAACTCATATTTATCAGATGTTCATGAATGTAGAAAAAAAACGTAATTTTTTGCTGTATATTTATCAAATTTAAAAAATTGCAATATTGACTTTTTCATGAAAATTGGTACACATTATCTTCCTACGTAATCAAACCAGATGTCTTTTTAAAAAAGAGGGGTCCATGAACTCGTTTTCAAGTTAAATCAGTTTGAATGATAAAAATCAGTCGAAAACTGCATCTTTTCCCGATAAGTCACAGTTTGACGTCGCGAAAATAACAATTTACGTTAGCAACGTCATTACCTCCCCTGTAACTGTATCGTATGCCCTTAAGGTGGTACATAACACTACAGGGAGATAACTCTGTAAAATCAGTTGAACGTTTTCATCACGTTCTATTGTTAAGGAAATATTAAGCTTCTCAATGATCAAAATTAGTGTTTGTCAAACTGCTACATATCCAAAGGAATTTTTCCGATAAAGTGTGTGGTTCAAGTTTTTTGAAATTTTTTTATTTTTGTCAAAGTTTCAAAGTAAATATTTTGTCAAAACTTTATGAAAATTAAACGAGCCAAATTAATTTTAGTCAAGGTGTTTGGTACCACCTTAACATTAAAATTTGGAATTACTACATATTAATTATTTGTAATATATTTACAAATGAATTATATTGCAAAGACGTAACATTATTTAAATAATCATATCATTAATTTATTTTAAAAACTTACATGTGCAAAATGAATAAGATAAAGGATCAAGATTCCAGCTTGCCACATTCTCGTGCGATCAAGTTAACTCGTAAATGAAAACTGGTCAGACAACGTCTTGAATTTATAACTTGTGGTTTATCGATATTTAACCGACTACATGTGATTCAATACACGTGAAAGGTGTGCTTACAGGAACAATATTTAAGTGGGAAGTTTATATATAACAAAATTCATCATGAAAATTTATGTACCATATTGCGCAAAACAAACATATGCAAATTAGGTAAAATAAAAATCTATTAATCTGATAATTGATTACGTACGTATACCTTAAAGGCAAAACGAAAAATAAATGCACTACATGAAACATACTATAATAAAACATTCTCGATTCTTCAAACAAAAATAGATTTTATTCTATAAACATCAGTAGCTCAAACTTTGATTGAATACTATTAACACTGACGGTAATATCCAACGCAATCATAGGTTTGAACGTTGTTTTCAATTTAGACTTGTATATGTATAGATTATAACATGCCCTTTTCCATATTGGCCCTGGTATCATCCCGAGACTCCCACATCGGCCTCGAGGCTTTAGCCGAGGGCCGATATGGGTCGAGGGATGATACCAGGGCCAATATGGAAAAGACATGTTATAATCTATTTATCACATATTTAAGTTCTGCAGAAAAGAGAGAAAAAAGTTCAATTATAACAATTTAAAGAAATATAACAGGTAAAATCTTAAAAATTTTATCACAAAAGTTTTATCACATTTTCAAATTTAGTTTTTATCATTTACTCCATAGAAATTTATTTTCACATTTCCACTTATTTTGGAATATGGCAATACACAATTGCGTAATTTTCCAGCTTTTTTTAACCACTCCTTTAGAATTTTAATGTCACTTTCAATTTTTTTCCTTGTGTTAGCGTATTTCATTTGCTCTACAAAGTCCGCCGTATCGCTTTCTCCACTGCGAAGAAACGAGCACCGTCATTGTTCGCCATTGTCGTTAAGGACGCAATGACGTCACGTCATTTGGAATCGGGGCACGATAACCAATAACCTCTTTTTTGCCCCGGGCAATTTTGAGGTTTTTACATATGCAAAACCCAACGTATTCGTAACAAATATGTGATAAATATATATATATATACATTTGAGAATATCAGGTATTAATAGAGTATCCGAAATACATTTTTGATAAAAGCCAACAACATTTGCAAGTTAGATTTCATCTTAGTTTTCCAGGATTCGACATGTCACTGAATTTTCCGAAAACAATTCCCACTGTTAATCACAATACCTGTAAATTTTTAAGATGATACAAGAAGCATGAGTTATTGAAGTGAAACTACGATTAACGTTCATTCGACGGTACTGTAATGAATTCAAGCGGGTTTTATGACGAATTCAAAAAGTAAGACATGACCGTTTTCATATATAAAACGAAACGTCGAAAAAATCATAGAAAGTTAAAATTCACATACGACATGGACGAGGAACACGACGACTTACTAAGAAAATATTTCCAATAAATAACGTTCATGATATGTCATCTGCGTCATCAGCTATGTCGACTGATACGGCACATTTTGAAAAAAAAACCCACAAATTCGTGCATGAAAGATTGAATGATTGATTGTTGTTTTGCGGAACGTTCAGTGGCAAATATTTCATGCATGTTCAGGACGAGAATACATTAACAATAAATACAATAGGTAGATCCTGTAACAGAGGACGTCCGGTATGAAGGTCGAGGAAATTTGACTGCCACTGGAAAAAGAGGGTATATTGGATAGGGACACAAATGTTGCTTGCAACAGACCATCTTTTACTCTTTTACCAAGAAATTTTACGACTAAAATTGATTGTAAGTTATACTGAAATGTTCATGACTTACGAGTATTTTTTTCGCGTAAAATTATTTTAGAAATGAGTCGCTGCTTCTTGTGAACGCATGCTGCCTACACATGCTTTTCCCCTTTACATGAACAAAAAAGGTCCTGTAGAGAAAACTGGCTCTTACTTGTCAATTTGCTAAATTTTCCAACCAAACTCACATGGCGTGCTTTTATTTGGGTTGAAACAAATGCCTACACCCAAATTTTGCTTTCCCATAATGCACGTACAAATGTAGTACGTGTTGCTTAAACACTTACTTACATGGTGGAAGCTTTGTTACACTTTTATCTTAATATATATATAGCCAACTGTTGTCTTAGCAAACTTAAATTGTTGTGCGATTTATTGAACTTGTATTTTAAGTCGTATAGCACAGTAACAAACACCCTAGCATAATCTATAGCACTATCAACATAACCGTGTGCTGATGCTATAAAATTACTGAAGTAGCTTGCTTTCGTCCTAAGGAGGTTGCATACCGACTTTTTCTGCTGATTCCACAAAATCTTGAGTTGGAAAAAAAATCCGCTCAAGGCATGCATTTTGGTGACAACTGGGTCAAAAGACAAAACAGTGGCGTGAACTCGTCTGCTATTCTTCAAGCTGCCAATTTAACAAGTCTGAACACATACTTCTTAGTTTTGTAATTTAAGCATCAGGAGAAATGGATAGCTAGAACAAGAACATCAGTATCATCTGATTTGATAACAATTCTATTCTAACGGTCTTTTATGCCAAACATAGCACCAGCCAGGGGCGGATTCAGGCGGGGGCGTGGCGGGCTTGCCCCCCTTCTAAAATCTGCAAAGCATGGGTTGTCCTCAGCTTAATAAAGCATATTTCGATAATTTTACCTCAAAAAAATGCTCGCCTCGCTCCGCTCGCCGAATATTTAAGTTTGCGTCCCCTAACCTAAAATCATGGATACGCCCCTGTCAGCATGAAAAGAAGTGAACATCATTGTGGTACCTGCCTTCTCATGGTTACAACGTGAAGTCGGACAGCTACAAACATTATCGTCTGTCTGCTTTTCTAACACCACTGACATTTAGATTTGTTAATTTGTCCAGCATGGTACGTAATGTTGTCACTTTCTATGAGACATTTTTTTACAAATAAAGCACTTTAATGTATAGAGAGGCCGGGTCAACATTACTTTCAACTAACAAAGAATTGGATAAATCTGGCTTCATATCTGGTGCTTCCTTTTCAGTCGTGCTACTGAATTCAGATTCTGTTTACTTGTGTAGCTATTAAAACAAAACCTGTGATACCTAAACATGTTTTAATCAGTTTACGTTTAAATACATAGTTCATTGAAATAAATAACTAATTCATCACGTCTCACTGCTGCAGCATTTAGCAGACTTTTTTTCTAGATTTTGTTGCTATTCATAAAATTTCAGGTAATGTATTTGTCAACTCCAACTTCAGAGCACCTTTCATTGGCATCGGACGATGACAGTTTTAACGAACTAGTGTAATTGTCCTTTAACGTGAATATCCAACAGATCGAACACACCTGTAAACCAAACGCACCTACACTGATTGTCACTTTCACGCTTAAATTCAACAAACACGACTAAACAACAATACTTTTATCCAAAACATAGATATATAGCAAAGCTTCAAAAATTTTAAAGTAAACAAGAAATACGCGTGATGATAACTACAAATGACCATCGTAAAATTGTCTAATGTGGGCTTATTTATAATTAGAAACCAGAAGAGTGTCAGTGCATGTGTGACAAGTACTCGCAAATGAAATTCTGATAAAATGCAGATGTTTAACCAATTATAATTTATTGCCTATAACTAATTTTCTTCAAAAAATAAATCGGGTCAATTGAAGCATTATACGACGGCTTTACGGTTGTACCTTTAAAATAAACATTTATTGCACGTGCAAATAATGCAAGGTGAAAAACTGATTTTTTGGGGTTTTTTTCCCACCATCTTCAGATGCTCTCTGCTTTAAATTATATAGCACTTCATGTATGAAGTTTAAGAGTAATCATATTAACATATTTAGTTCACAAATCATGTTTAGAAAAGGGATATTAATTATGAGATTAGTCTGTCGAAACAGCAATGGGGTCTTCGACTACAGTTGGGTACGTCAGTTAAAGATCGTATTCAACGTAATTTGGCACCACTTTTGACATTTACGACAAATATTTTTTTTTGAAGTTGAATAATTGATAGACATTTTAAGACATTAATATTCCATGAGGTATTTAGGTATTTTAATCTCGTTAACTAAGCGTCTTTTCAACATTCGCCGCTCCACTATTAACTGTACGCCAAATAATCGTTTTGGTTGGCGAAGGATTGTTAAAATTATTGGTGAACTCAGGTTCTTTGGAATGAAAGTCAGTTTCGCCACCACTGGTGGTACCGGTCGTGATGCTTGATGAAAATCAGTAATAATCCAATTCAGATACATCTTTAATAATGAAATTGATAGTACCCTCCATCAAACCACATTAAGATCATCTTTCAATTAAAACACGAAGAAATCTGGGACAAATTTGAGCTCATTCCATTTCAAAGTGCGTTTTTCTCAACACTTTGCGTCCGTTGATAACTTTAAAAAAATCCTCTCCTTTGAAACTATCCGGCCTATTGAAACTAAACTTGACCACAATCATCCTTGACGACAGCTTTGTAGGAATATGTCAGATTATGTAAAATATAACATTGACGAAAACCCTTAATCCAAAAATCTTTGTGCGTCTAGAATAGACCCTGGACGTTCAGGTGCTGGACATATTGTTTAGACGTACCATTAATCGATGAAGATTTAAAATAAATAAAAAAACAATTAAAATTTCACTTTCCACCGTCTGCATACATTTATAATATCTATTTAATAATTAATTACAATTACAATCCATTGCAATTAAAATAAATGTTACCAAATCTTTTTTATTATCCAAACATACAAACTTGAAAAGTACATAATCGTTGTCGACCTTTCGCTATTGACTATTCTTCTTTTTTTTGGTTTTTGTGACAGACAGCTGGGAAAAGTTTAAACTCAGTGCTAAGAATTTCTTGTAATCGTATATATTAACAACGTATGTAAGTATATACAAAGTATTATGCAAATTTGCAATGCATGTGTTATTAAGTACATGCTAAAAACTAATACTTCGTTTTGTCATTACGTGCGTCAAAAAACATGAAGCTCTCATTCTGTAAATTATTCAGACGTTTGAATATGAAAAACGAAGAAAATTGCCACTAACTATAAAATCTGGTAGACTTAAACTCTAAAGAAAAAAACACGCTTACAAATAATCAAAATAGTAAAAATATAGGTTGGTGGGGCGTACAAGAAATCATGGTCAGGGCGGATTCAGGCGGGGGCGTGGCGGTCGTGCGTCCCCCTAAAATTTGCAAAGCGTGGGTTGTCCTCAATCTAATAAAGAATTTCGATAATTTTACCTCAAAAAAATTCAAGTTTGCGCCCCGCTAACCTAAAATCCTGGATCCGCCCCTGATGGTTTAATACATATCAAACAAAAATACTTATATGAATACTTGTTTCATTGGTAATTGTTTTAATTTGTTTGTAAGGCTTGAATAATTCAAAATTAGATATTAAGTGTTACTATGTTGATCTGACCTAACCTGAAATTGATTTAACGGATATGAAATGTAGAAACATTCTATATATACTATATGTATATATAAGTACGTCTAAACAGGTGACAACTCTACGACTAGTCCATCCATTGGATCACCAGTGAAGGTGATACATAGCTGAAAACACATATTATGTGCATAATTACTCTACATATGAGCACAACAATGTTAAATCTGAAAATTTGCAGAAGCAATTTTTTTTTTTCTTCCCTCGCTGGGATTCGAACTCATGCTATTGGGATATCGTGACAACACCGCCTGCACTGTGTCCAGCGCTCTAGACCACTCGGCCAACTCGACTGAACTAAAAATTCAGCTTTCGTTGGTCTAGCTAAAATTTTAAGTTCAGTCTAGGTGGCCGAGTGGTCTAGAGCGATGGACACAATGCAGGCGGTGTTGTCACGATATCGCAAAAGCATGAGTTCGAATCCCGGCGAGGGAAGAACAAAAATTTGCTTCCGCAAATTTGCAGATTTAACATTGTTAGGCTAATATTTAGAGTAATTATATATATATATACAGCCCTTGGATGGTGTAAACTTCCCAAATAAACGTGTATGATGTAATGCTGTATGGCATATGGTGCAATGTATATATCCAAGAAAGGTAAAATAAAATGTTATCAAATACCAGTAGGTAAAGTCAAACGTCTCGTGTATAAATAGCGAACTCGTTCTCTTGAACAACATAGCACCTCTATCACATCAGTACGTAGCGCACCTCTGTCACATCAGTAGGTAGCACATCTCTTACACAACAGTAAGTAGCGCACCTCTGTCACATAAGAAGGTAGCGCACCTTTGTCACATCAGTAGGTACCGCCTCTCTGTCATAACAATAGGAAGCGCACTTCTGTACGTAGCGCATCTCTGTGACATCAGTAGGTAGCGCACCTCTGTCACAACAGTAGGTAGCGCACCTCTGTCACATCAGTAGGTAGCGAACCTCTGTCACAACAGTAGGTAGCGCATCTCTGTTACATCAGTAGGTAATAGGTAGCGCACCTCTGTCACAACAGTAGGTAGCGCATCTCTGTTACATCAGTAAGTAGCGCTCCTCTGTCACAACAGTAGGTAGCGCACCTCTGTCACATCAGTAGGTAGCGCACCTCTGTCACAACAGTAGGTAGCACACCTCTGTCACAACAGTAGGTAGCGCACCACTGTCACAACAGTAGGTAGCGCACCTCTGTCACACCAGTAGGTAGCGCAACTCTGTCAGATCAGTAGGTAGCGCACCTCACTCACATCAGTAGGTAGCGCACCTCTGTGACAACAGTAGGTAGCGCACCTCTGTGACAACAGTAGATAGCACACCTCTGTTACAACAGTAGGTAGCGCACCTCTGTCACATCAGTAGGTAGCGCACCTCTGTCGCAACAGTAGGTAGCGCACCTCTGTGACAACAGTAGATAGCACACCTCTGTGACAACAGTAGGTAGCGCACCTCTATCACAACAGTAGGTAGCGCACCTCTGTCATAACAGTAGGTAGCGCACCTCTGTCACAACAGTAGGTAGCGCACCTCTGTCACAACAAAATATATTGTAAATGTGCTGTGCAAGTGTGATTTAATACATACTAAAAACTAAAACTAAAAAAGTGCGTGCGTCAAGAAAAAAAAAGCTCTGATTCTGTGAAATATTCAGACGTTTCAATATGAAAAACGGAGAAAATTGACACAAACTGTAAAATCTGGTAATCTAAAACTTCAAAGAAAATAAGTCCATATTTGTTGGTTGTAATACGCTTACAAATAATCGAAATGATATAAATTTAAGTTGCGTGGGACGTACAAGAAATCACGGTTTAATGCACATCAAACAGAAATACACATCAAACAGAAACACTTTTTACAATAATTTGTTTTTAAGACTTGAATAATGGAAAATTGGATATAAAGTGTTATTACATTGATTTGAACTAACCTGGAATTAATCTAACGGATATGAATTGTGGAAACATTATATATATATATATTACATATATCCAAGAAAGGTCAAAGAAATGTAATCATATAAGTAAAGTCAGATGTACCGACAATGACTCGCTCTCTTGTACGATATAGCACCTCATTAGGTGGAGCACCTCTGTCACAAAATTAGGTGGAGCACTTTTGTCACATCAAAAGGTGGCGCACCTCTTTTAATATCAGTAGGTGGAGCACTTCTGTCACAACATTAGGTGGAGCACTTCTGTTACATCACTAGGTGGCGCACGTCTTTTAACATTAGTAGGTGGAGCACTTCTGTCGCATCACTAGGTGGAACACCTCTTTTAACATCAGTAGGTGGAGCACCTTTATCACAACATTAGGTGGAGCACTTCAGATCTGTCACATCACTAGGTGGCGCACCTCTTTTAACATCACTAGGTGGCGTACCTCTTTTAACATCAGTAGGTGGAGCACCTCTGTCACAACATCAGGTGGGGCACTTCTGTCGCATCACTAGGTGGCGCACCCCTTTTAACATCAGTAGGTGGAACACTTCTGTCACATCACTAGGTGGCGCACCTCTTTTAACATCAGTATTGGAGCACCTCTGTCACATCAATAGGTGGCGCACCTCTATTAACATCAGTAGGTAACGCACCTCTATCACATCAGTCAGTGATGCTCCTCTGCCACACAAGTAGGTGGTGCACCTCTTTTCACGTCAGTAGGTGGCGCACCTCTCTCACATCAGTAGGTGAAGCTCCTCTGTCACATCAGTAAGTGATGCACCTCTGTCACATCAGTAGATGGAGCACCTCTGTCACACCAGTAGGTAGCACATCTCTGGCACAGCAGTAGGTAGCGCACCTCTGTCACAACAGTAGGTAGCGCACCTCTGTCACATCAGTAGGTAGCGCACCTCTGTCCCATCAGTAGGTAGCACACCTCTGTAACATCAGCAGATAGCACACCACTGTCACAACAGTAGATGAAGGACCGCCGTAACATCAGTAGGAGGAGCACCGCTGTCACATCAGTAGGTAGCGCACCTCTGTCACATCAGTAGGTAGCGCACCACTGTCACATCAGTAGGTGGAGCACCTGTCACAACAGTAAGTGGAGCACCTCTGTCACATCAGTAGGCGATGCTCCTCTGTCACATCAGTAGGTAGCGCACCTCTGTCACATCAGTAGGTAGCGCATCTCTGTCACAACAGTAGGTGGAGCACCTCTGTCACATCAATAGGTAGCGCACCTCTGTTACATCAGTAGGTTGAGCACAGCTGTCACATCATTAGGTAGTGCACCTCTGTCACATCAGTAAGTGATGCACCTCTGTCACATCAGTAGGTAGCGCACCTCTGTTACAATAGTAGGTAGCACACCTGTGTCACATCAGTAGGTAGCGCACATCTATCACATCAGTAGGTGGCGCACGTCTGTCACACCAGTAGGCGGAGCACCTTTGTCACAACCATAGGTAGCACACCTTTGTCACAACAATAAGTAACGCACCTCTGTCACAACAGAAGGTTGCATATTGCAAAGCATAATATCTGCCCTGATTCAACATACCGTAATTTTTCATTTCCAAATTTTCAGCCATCTATCACGGTTGTGATTGTTAGATATTTATTAATTTGTTCTTTTCCTAAAATATGCATGAACTATTTGTCACTGGACATTAAGCAAACAGCAATCATATTTTATCTATTGAAAACTAACATTCCTGATTTACATAGCCACATAGATCAAGAACGAACAGGTGGAATATACTGGGACCTTCTCATATTATACACAAAATTATCATTTCACTTTTCAGATCAGTGCATGTGTGTAGACCGACATTATCGTAGAGAGTCCACTAGAATTATTTACCATGAAGTATTTCCAGACAGGACATACAACAAATACCTTGATATATAAAAAAGAAGATGCGGTATGATTGCCAATGAGACAACTCTCCACAAGAGACCAAATGACACAGAAATTAACAACTATAGGTCACCGTACGGCCTTCAACAAGGAACAAAGCCCATACCGCACAGTCAGCTATAAAAGGCCCCAAAATGACAATGTAAAACAATTCAAACGAGAAAACTAACGGCCTAATCTATGTACAAAAAATGAACGTAAAACAAATATGTAACACATAAACAAACGACAACCACTGAATTACAGGCTCCTGACTTGGGACAGTCACATACATACAGAATGTGGCGGGGTTAAACATGTTAGCGGGATCCCCCCCCCCCCCATACCTGGGACAGTGGTGTAACAGTACAACATAAGAACTATGCCTTGATATTGATGTTTACTTAGCATGCTTAGTTCTGTATATGATATTGGGCAACTGATGAAAAATAATAAAAAAAAGCGATCCGTCGTATTTTCTAATTTATTGTTTTTAATTGCATCTGTCTTTATCAATGCAAACAAGCTTTACCTAGGTAAGAGATCAATTCTCAAAGCCGCGTCGCTACAAGTCGACTAACATTACATTGAAGTGCAATATTTTGCTTTGTATTTAATGCCTTGTTGAGATGTTGATCGAGTTTAATGAAAGCAATACAAACGTAGTTCATTTTCTTCTGTCCTGAACAAGATTGTAAACATGCATATTTACATATCAATCCCTTCTTTTCATTTCTTGAATTAGCCTTCATTCTGTCAGATCTGTTTAAAACGTCATGTTGTGAATCAAAGTGAAAAATTTCATCAATACCCGAAACATGTCAAAAAACAAAGATTAAGGGCTTAACAAAAAATAGGCAGCAAGCATAGATAAATATGCCACTGACATACTGGAAAGCAAATGAATCTGTTAAATGGGTGTGTAGTATTGTCGTGGAATTCAGAACACACGTGGTAATTACAAGTTTATTATAATAGACTTTAAAATAATCTATAAGAAAAATGTCACAACAGCATGTTACCCATCGCACATAAATATTTATGACAAAATGCGTGCAATACAGTTATTTAAAGTGCGTGCAATACAATTATTTAAAGTACATATTTATGTATACATATATTATATATTATTAAGAAAAAAAACCTTAATGCTGTTAATTTTCACGGTGATTTTATAAAGCATAGCGTACAATAACTACAATCTGGATTAGTAATATTGGTTTATATCGCTATTTATTCCACAAAAACAATTTAATCTATAATGATTTCAGTATTACATGTTAATGTACAGTAATGTAGATAGACAATAACTGTTTAGTGTCTTTAAATATCAGCTGTATTTGTACGAGGCTAAGAAACGGGTGTAATGCGATCCGAGTACAGCTGATATTTAAAGACACAAAACAGTTATTGTCTTTATCCTACAATTAATTTTGTACATTTTTTTCCATCCCAATCGTTGAATTTGTTTTTGAAAGAAATCGACTTGTCTTAAACGCGGACCGCAATGAGGACCCCAAATTGAACTGTGACGTAAACAGTAATTTGACATAACCGTTCGCTCGCAACAGAAGCAGGATACCAGGAGACTATATACGTCTAGTATACGTATATAGCTTCGTGTTATCTGTACACCTGTATTAGTATAGTAGAAAGGTCGATTGCAGGATAAATATTACTACGGAGTTGTTTCATGACCTTGACCATCTATTACAATGCATTACAACAAAGAAATAATACCTAAAAATAGATCAGAATTGGAAATTGTTAGAAGCGGCATTTAACTAACTAAATCAATTATAATAAATGTTCTTATATCCTCATAGCTTGATCAATCTTACAAATTTTACGTACATGTATACGTTGTGTCTAATCATGTATAATGCAATTTCGGATGTTATAAAAAAAACAAAACAAGAAACACTTCTTATAAGAGTACTTTTATAATTAAGGTAAACCTTAAATGAAAACGATGCAATTTAGCCGTTTACACACATTGAACGCAATAAGGGTCTTGAAAAAAAGGGGGGTCAATTCTGTTCTCTTTATTTTTTTCCTATGATTCTCTATTTTTTACAGTTTATTACCTAGTTATTATTCTGATCTTTATGCTATAAAATCATTTTCTCTATTCTCTACTTTTAAGTCTTTATTGTCGACCCTGTCAACCCCAATCTAACACTCATACATTACTTCTGGCGAAGCCGTGGGGAAAAATAAGCACGCATAGCAACAAATGAAATTGATTAGACAATCCATAAAAATACCCACCCCCCCCCCCCCCTTCTCCTCCCCTCCCCTAGAGTATCAAATGGCCGTCCCCTGAAGTACAATGTTAGTCCAAAGTATCATCTATTTTTAGATAAGCTAAGATAGTATCAATTAGCTTATGTTAATGCGGTACGTATGAAATAATTTATTGGTAAATTTTGTTATGTACATGTATATAGTCCGTTGAATACATATAGTACACATTTTTGTACTTGTTGACCGATAAGATGATTGATTATGTTTATTGTTACAATAGAATAATAATTTAAAATATTATTTGACAAAAACTTCTATATCCTTGTTGTTTAGGATGCCCTGGAAGACAATTACAACATTTTCTTGTTTTTATTTCATTTTTATACAGGATTAACAAAGATAAATAGATTTGTATTTACAAAATCGTGACACCGTGGTTACAAAGGATTAACCCAAAGTGCATCCTTGTTTATAGTTTTACATGGTTTCTTACGAGGGACTTCAGTGTACTATTTGTCATAAATAAGTTTTTGTTAGTTTGACTGATGAGTCTTTTGTAGACGAAACGCGCGTCTGACGTACAAATGATTCTCTCTAGATTTTTCTTACATTAAACATTGGCAACATTTTTTCTTTTAAATACCATGAAAAAAAAAACAACAAGGATTTTATAAGATTTTCAAAAATGTCTTTTAAAACTTTATGTAATAAAACTATGAAAATAAAAGTAAGGTTTAGCAGGCAAAATGTTTATTGGCACTACATGGATAAAACTACAGGATTCCGAAGATCTGACAAAAAGTCAAAAAAAGAGAAGCGAACCTCCTTAACGTTCAGTGTTGCTTCGAATTGGATTGCTTTTGTTGGACTATTTTGTGTCAAAGTTCTACGAGCACTCTCTTTAAGAAATAAAGTCATTTTTAAAACTTGAATGTGCTCATATAAGATTCATCAAATCATACGAATGATCACAAAGGATCTTAGAATATGTCCACAGTTACCATGGTTACCATATCAATGAAACATTAGGTAATTAGAGTAACATATGTTTTGGAAACAAAATTTTAACCCACCATGTTATTCAGAAAATGACTATACCAATTCAGAATTATCACCGGGTTTGACAATGTATTTACATGAACAACACAACGGGTGCCACATGTGGAGCAGGATCTGCTTATCCCTCCGGAGCACCTGAGATCACCGCCAGTTTATGGTGGGGTTCGTGTAGCTCAGTCTGTTCTTTTTTCTACGCAGCGAGGTTAGGGTACATTTAAGAAAAATCAATTAATTTTGGCCATTATTATATCTAATAAAAAGCGCACTTTTTATCACCTATATCTTTTTGTTATGGATGTATGCCAATGTTTTTATTTGCAAAACCATTCGTGTAAACCGTTTTATTACATTGTCAGGTCTTGCAGTAAAGTGAAAGTAGTCACGTGACCACTAATCTAAAAACAACATCAGCGAGTGCAGGTTGAAGATAACCACGTACAAATGCCAACCAAGGAATTCTAAGACACGTTATACGAAAACTGTTACAAGTTGTATATTTACCTTAAAAGTGAAAATCGATTCATTTTCACAATAAAATGGCATTAAAAGGCACAAAAATACCCACCCAATTGCTCTAGAAAAAAGATCGACAAGTATTTGTAATTGCAAAAGCACTTTTTACAAACTGCAACATCTGCTGAATCTATACATGTATGTCTGAAATTAAGAAATACTCAATGATCGTCAACCTGCACTTTTCGTATAAAAAGTAGTTGTTGAATTGTGTTTAGGTTTCAGAGAAAAAAAAAACAAACGCACAAAAGACGAGAAGAAAAGACGGAATAAGACAGATCAACAACCCGGGAACAGCGAAGATAGTAGGCGACAAACTTCAATTGTTGAAATATTTTTTTTTATAATTATTATTACCATCGATAAAACATTCGTTTTTTCTTTATAATGTGCAATAAATTTATATTAAAATAAAAATAAAATATTTGAAGAAATGCTTTAGTTTTCTGTTTTCTTGGAAGATTCCAATATATATGATGTCGTACAGGCTAATTATATATATAAATGGCAACGATAAAAGTTACCGCGAGAACTGTTTAGGAAACAAAAATAATGAGTGATAATTATCCTTGCAATACACTACACCTCCTATATAATATGTGCACTACAGATTTTGTATACCAATTATCAATTGCCAAGTATTCTCATGTTCGAACCTTTAAATGTGAACTCTACCAAATATATTAAAGATGGAAGTAAGCATGTGATGCGACTTGCACCAGGAAAAAATCTACCATCATCTCATTCCCATTTTTATTTTTATCAAACCGATCATGTATTCTTGTGGTATTAATCTTTTACAGCATTTTATTACGAACCCTTGTTGAAAACTGTCCAGAAATATTGGGAGACATCCCTTGAACATCGAAAGAATATTTCCCGCTCATCTCGAAAGAAGTGCCATATAATAACTTTGATTATCAAGGATTATGCCCTTTATTGAACAAATGTCTATATTAACTTACCTTTAATCAATCAAAAGTACTGGATAACATCAGTTCAACAGTTGCGGAAGTACTATGAAACAGAATGGGAGGAGGGGGGAGCAATATCACCAAAGCAATGTTCGGAATGAGTGAGATGAGACTTTTGCTTTAATATGAATAAGAAGATGTGGTATGAGTGCTTTAGCCATATATGTAGCTCGATAAGCCCCCTCCATAGTTTTACATTTGAATACGTCTATCCCAACACCAAAGCAAGTTACAACAGTACTCAATTTGTTGGAACAGATTTCTATTTCTTTTTGAGCAACTATATACCAATGTAGTCCTCTATACCAGGCTATTTCACCAAGGTCATGCTTTTGGAAGTCATAGTTCTCAATTTGTATCCAAGTGCAAACATATCTGGATTGCTAATTTCCTTAAATTTATATACTGACGCAGATTTCAAGTTGACAAATTCTCTGTACCACTCAAACAAAGGGGTGACTTTTAGGAACAATTGAATTTAGAAAATTGTCCATTGGTATACAGTATGGCTACACGGAGCGGAAATAATTAATAACAAAACACCATTCAAGTTTAATAGAAATAAGAAGATGTGGTATGAGTGCCAATGAGACAACTCGACATCCAAGTCAAAATGTGTAAATAATAAACTTGGAAAATTGCCAGTTGGAATCAGTTTATCATAATGTGACCTTCAACAAGAGCATTCTACAGCTAAATTCTTGATGCAACTTCTTTCATTTTCAAAGCCTGTCCCATTTTTTAAACAGCCTTTGTGGTTAATATGCAAGGATTTATGAAGGGGTCCTTTTCAATAAACAGACATGGCTGATACTGTATTCATCGTCAGTATAAACTGTTTGAAATTTAAATAATAACTAGGCCCAGAAGAATGCAAATTCTGTAAATCTGCAGAAAAACCTTAACTGTTTACAAAACTTTATATTTTTGAAATACTAAGGCTTTTCTACCTCAGGAATAGATTACCTTAGCTGTATTTGACAAAACGTTTAGGAAATTTTGGTCCTCAATGCTCTTCAACTTCGTACTTTATTTGGTCTATTTTACTTTTTTTGATTCGAGCGTCACTGATGAGTCTTTTGTAGCAAATACAAAATTTCAATCCTGGTATCTATGATGAGTTTATTTATCCAAGTAGTTAGTGACAATTGGGGGGTAAAGTCAAATACATGTCGGGGGGGGGGGGGGGGGGGTAGGACCTTTATCGGGACTCCGGGATCGGGTGTTTTTAAGCTCGGGATTTCGGAATTGATCCTTTCAGGATCTGGGATTTCTTTTTTCGAATTTCGGGATGTCGGGATTCCATGTTTTTAAGCCCGGGATTTCGGGATCAGGACCCCTCCTATCCCCCCTCATGTCAGATTTTAAATTAGTTTCATACAATGAGAGACATTGGTGAAGATTATCCCCACTTAATTACAGATGGCGCTGTGGGAGATCAGGTCCAATTAACAACATCTGATTGCATGATAAAAGGAAGCCAGCATGCATTCATTAGCATGATACACCAACATGTTGATAGTTAAGTCTTAATAAATTCTTTTTGTTTCATTTTTGTTATCTTATTCACTATTCAATATCTTAATTATACATTATGTCAAATTTTAAAAATTGGACACTGCCTGAACTAAAAAAGAATTAAAATCAGAAAGGTGCAAATGTATCCGGAAGAAAAGTGAGAGAGTTGATTGAAGGGTTAGTTTTTAATATATTTACAAATATAAATACAAATGCATGTATGTCTTTCTTCATTTAAAAAAATGGAATATGCAAGAGTTTATAGATACATGTATATATTTATTAATATATAATAAAATTCATTAACCAAGAAATTTAAATATATCATGAATTTTTTTATAAGTGTTATTCTTGCAATAAATTTTATAAATGTATTAAATTTATAACTGGAATAAAAACTATATGAAATATATATAACAAATTAAAAACAAAACCTAGCTCTAAATGCAAAATGTGATGGTAGTTTTAACAAGATACTTTTATAAAAATATAATTCTTATATTATAATCATAATGACAGAAATCAGAATTCAGGAAATGACTTTGCACATTTGACATCAAATTCAATTAAGTAGATATAAGAAGATGTGGTATGAGTGCCAATGAGACAACTCTCCATCCAAGTAACAATTTATAAAAGTAAACCATTATAGGTCAAAGTACGGTCTTCAACACGGAGCCTTAGCTCACACCGAACAGCAAGCTATAAAGGGCCCCAAAAATTACTAGTGTAAAACCATTTAAACGGGAAAACCAACGGTCTAATCTATATAAAAAACGAGAAACGAGAAACACTTATGAATAACATCAACAAACGACGACTACTGAACATCAGATTCCTGACTTAGGACAGGTGCAAACAATTGCAGCGGGTTTAAACGTTTTAATGGTACCAAACCTTCACCCTTATCTGAAACAATAGTGTAACATCACAACATAGAAAGAAACACTATAAAACATCAATTGAAATGGCTTAACTCAATCAAAAGACATATCAACACCAGTGAACAAACACTGAACAAATAAATTTGATCTATGACACAATGTAAATACAAAATAAATAAACTACGGGAAGAACAATTTAAGTAACGTATATATCTGGAACCAATGGGAAAATACTGGGCAGTACAGCTAAGCAATTGTACAACAATATATTTTTGAAATACTTGCGACTGGGAACCAAAAATGTCTCATTTATTGTCAAATCAAAGTGTTATATCGAAATGAAATGAGAAATCACCTTCAAAGTTTACATTTGCTATAAAAAAAGATTTTTATAATATAATATAGTTATTAAACAGTCCAATGGTGACTGCTGCACGTATGGTCTGACAGTTCATTGTAAACATACGCCTGTCCCCAAGTCAGGAACCTCTTGCCCTTGTTAGTCATGTATGTTTTTTTAAATTTTGGTTCATTTATATGTTTTGGAGTTTAGTGTGACTTCCATTTTCGCTGAACTAGTACACATATTTGGGTAGGGGCCAACTGAAGTCCGCCTCCGGGTGCGGAATTTTCTCGCTGTGTTGAAGACCCGTTGGTGACAAATGTTTTGCACTGGAAAATAAACATGTGACTTCTTTGTGTACTCATTTAAAGATCACGAATTATTAAAAATTCAAAGAAATTAAAAAAATCATTGCTGAATAAAAGACGTGTTAGCTTCTTTTTAAGAAAATATTTTAATAGGAAGTTCTTGACAAATATCATAAAATCTAAGGTTTTTTATTCAATTATTATTTTTAAATATGAGCTATTGAATATTTCATTTCAATTATCATTTACTAAAACTTGTATTTGATGTAAATTCACTCAGCAAAAACAAAATCATAGTAAACTACACTGCTTGTACATCCCGTCATTGTGTTGTTGTGCTATGGTATATTTTTGTAATCATGTCTTTCGTTTTTGCTTATGTGCTTTGTCTATATGCATTTTTGTTTGTCTTTGTTGACCTTTTTGCTTGTTATTGTAGTGATCCATTTGACGTGGCTCGGTACTTGTACATCCCATCATTGTGTTTTGCTATGGTAATTTTTTGTATTATCGTCGTTCGTTTTTGCTAATGTGCTTTGTCTATATGCCTTTTTGTTTGTCTTTGTTGACATATTTGCTTGTTTTTGTAATGATTAAGATTATAACACAATGTTGACTGCTGTACCCCATTATTTGTCATTTTAACCTATTATGTCTGTTTGTTTTGTTCACACATCTTTGTCAATATAATGGAATGTTATGCGACTGTCAGAGAAGTTTAGCTAGCTATAAAACCAGGTTTAATCCACCATTTTCTACATAAGAAAATGACTGTACAAAGTCAGGAATATGACAGTTGTTATCTATTCGTTTGATGTGTTTGAGCTTTTGATTTTGCCATTTGCTTATGGACTTTCCGTTTAGAATATTCCTCGGAGTTCGGTATTTTTTATTTTTGTTATTTTACTTTTTGCTACAGGTGACCATTCTCTGTGTTTTTCTTCCCTTTAATTTCTTGTTTTGCAATTGTCCATATCTGTTTGTACTGCCCATCCGTTGGAAACATATGCCCACCTCTATAACAAAATGGGGGCCTCGGTGGCCGAGTGGTCTAAGTAGTTACTACTGTAATCACTAGCCAGTCAACACCGAGGTTGTGAGTTCGAACCCCGCTCGTGCGGGTGCACTCGACTCCAATCTTAATTGACTAGGATTGTCAGTTTTCCTATCGAAGGTCGGTGGTTTTCTCCGGGCACTCCGACTTCCTACACCAATAAAAACTGGCCGCCACGAAATAGCCCAAAAACGGTGCTTAAAAGTGGCGTTAAAACACCAAAAATCATAAATCATCATAATCTATTACAAATGCAGAACACTAAAGAACACAAAACCAGGTAAAATTCTTATTATGATTTGAAAAACAAATAGCAACACACTGTAATTCTAAAAAGGTTACATATAAGAGATGCTGTGAGTGTTGGACCTGATCTACTGCACTGCCATCTGTGTTATCATTAAAGAGGAATAATTGACCAATATTTCTCATTTGCAAGTTTGATTCAAATACAATTTTCAAATACATGTACATTGTACATTATGACAATGGTCAATTCTATCTTGGTTCAATAAGCATGATTAGAAGCTTCACCCTAAATTTTTTTCGAAACAGTGAATAAAGTATCAGCCTCATAACCTGTACTTAAGTTAAAGCAATGAGTACAACCAGAGACTTATACCAAGTTTCCATATCATCAGGATGATAACACTAGTACTGTCTGGATATGACAGAAATTTATCGAATATGACTTTAACTATGTACTGGATAATCCCAGGTGTGGAAAATCCATGTTCGACCGCACAAGTACATCCATGCAACCCCGACAAGTATTTTTAAACACGTTATAAAGACTACATCTGAAGAGAATCCCTCCGTCAAATGTCCTATATGAATAGTATTTGCAAGGTCAGTGTGGTTGTTCCGCGCTACACCTTTCATTCTTAAAATAATACGAAATGTTCATTGAAAGTGTTCTGATAGAATTAGGGGTCAGTGTGGGTTTTCTACGTTAAACCATTATTTCCAATTCTATACTCAGAATAAACGTTGGAAGAGACATACGAAATATTTAACCAAAATTATAAGATACCAAGTTAGCCTGATTGTTCACCCTAGACCAAGAAATTAGAAGATGTTTATACAGACTTACTAGATAATAGCATAGGCAGGCAGGATGATATAAAACAATGTGTTCTGCTTTTTAGTGCCAAAGACACCCCTGGAAAATGACAGCATAATATACTGGATATGACATTGAATTCACTTGACACAACAATTAATGGATATGACTCGATAATTTGACACTGAGATGTACTATACCATTATCTTTTTTTTTTCCTCAAAATTTTTGCAATTTTACCATATATCCAGGTGATGGTTAAACATTCTGGTCATCTTAAATGAGTTGTATAGAAAACAGTAGGTTGGCCATAAGGTTGGTCATGAGATTTATCTAATAACATACGCAACACGACGGGTACAACATGTGGAGCAGGATCTACTAACCCTTCCGGAGCACCTGAGATCACTCCCAGTTTTTGGTTGGATTCGTGTTGCTTAGTCTTTAGTTTTCTATGTTGTGTCATCTGTACTATTATTTGTCTGTTTGTCTTTCTATTTTTGGCCATGGCGTTGTCAGTTTGTTTTCGATCTATGAGTATGACTGTCCCTCTGGTATCTTTCGTCCCTTTTTTATCATGATCTGTACGGTTTTGAACTAATTATGACCTAGCATTTTAGCTACTAAAATAGTATTAACTAGTTTTGGTGTGCATTTAAAATTTCTACTTTAAAAGAATAATGTTTCACAAAAAAAAATCTAATGTAAATAAAGATTGAAAAAATAATAAAAATAATTCAAAATACCAGAAATTGCAAAAGGACCAATATTAAAATCATAATTACTGGCTATAAAACAAAAATATCCAAAATTTTCATAAGAATTGCAATTTAATTTTTGTTTGTTGCAAAGAAGGTGTACTGAAAGCAGAGGTTTCAAAGAAGGTGTAATAAAAATAGTGGTTTCAAAGAAGTAATAAAATAAATGGCATTTAAGGGTTTTCTTGCTGTGTGAAATTCTCCCTGCTTTATTTCATGCCATATTTTGCATTGTATTATTTCATCAGTGCAAGTCCAGCACCTTCAGGAAATTCTGATATTTAATGAAACTGATTCTTTTCTCACTTCTTTCTATAAAGTATGGCAAATGTGCATATTAAACTGTGGCCAAATTACTGAAATGATTTAGAAGCATTTAAAGCTTATGGCGCAACCCACAAGTTCCAACTCCCGAATACAGAAATACTGATATGTAAGATATAACAGGTAAGAAGGGATTTTTTGGCGGTAACTAAAAAGCATGCAGGACACGTTTCATCTATAGTTTGGCAAAACAATAATTACTCTTCAAAATAATTTACAATTAAAATTAAAAGCTTTTTTAACTCCCAGGAAAATATACACACACATTAAAAAAGCAATTAATATCAAACAATGTTAACAGGTCCATATTTTTGTAGTTATAAAAAGCGAATCAGTTTATAAGTAAAAAATATAATCTTCCAACTGTAAAAGTTAACCTGAAAAAAAACAGGAAAACCCAACTAATTAAAAGTGATCATTACACAGCAATTAAAAAAAAATCTTTTAAAAGTGAACAGAATAATAAAATAATTAATTTCTCCTATTGGACTGAAATCTTGCAATGCGGTGAAAGGTGGGTAATGCAGCCAAGATAGTGTAACATTTTGCCAGTCACAAGCCAGGAATGAAGGTCACATAAAAGTTATCTATATGTTTTTAAAATAACTTGAATCAATATTAAAAGTGGCCTTCTGAATGCAGAGTGAACCACCCGGAGAAGGAATAAACTAATTTTGACTTTACTGACTTTGTGTCATACTTTTCTGTAGAAATCATCAAATTTCCATATTTCAATATCAAAACAGTAATTCATTGTATTAACAACAATTTGTACATTTTCTTTTGATTTTACTGCTTAACCCTCTTGCTGCCGGTAGTTGTTTAAGGTTACATTTCGTGTACCAGAAAATACGAGCCTTCATTGGGGAAGCATTGAAGAAAAATATTACACTGTTTAATATTCGGTCTTTTATTTGAACGAGATACAGCAATAATGAGAAGCTTGCATGAATTAAATCATGGACATATGTGTCCCTTTAGCACAGCCGGTATGGACACATGTGTCCCACCGGCAGCAAGATGGTTAATATTTGATAATCATGAACAGAGTTGATACTCAAAAATATTACACAATAACGTCATGTATTGATCAGTGAAGCAACTTCACATGCTTTTGTCCATCCGTGTCAATTTATCAATAAAATGCATGTGACCTCTTTCATACAAGCGAACAACTATCACACCTGTAAGCATAAAAGTAGTTTTACTAACTAAATCATTTTACTTCATATTCTCAACCAAAACAACCTACAGTTAAAACAAATTGTTGATAAAAAAATAATGACATTTTATTTTTTTGATACTAACTTCATCAGCTCGCCCTTGCCGGCTCGCTTGATATTCTTGCTGATAAAGCAAGTATCAAAAACAAAAAAAAACAAAATTCTATTATTCATAGATTAGCCCACACCAATTTGATGTCCAGTTCTTCCGACAAAAGCTCCAAGAAACATGGGGCGAGCGAACGAATTTTTTTTTTATTTTTTGTTTCTTGAAAATGAGTTTTTTGAGGCGAGTGCTCTACAAGTAAAGCGAGTAGTATAATCTTTTTTTTTTGAATTGTGCGATTTAGAAGTTGTACAATTTATGTACATGTTAAAACTGGGTTACTTCATAGAGAAACGAGGAGCAACATATGCTCAAATGCATATAATTTGATTTATTGGTGCCTGTACCATACCAGACTTTCTTGTCTAACTGTGTTTAGTTAATTTTGGTCAATTTCTCCAACTAAGCGTGTCTGCGTGAATATTCCATATATATTTAGAAAGCAGAGCAGATGCAGTTTTACAAGAGGAATTATGCTAGTTAGGTAAATGACACATGTTAAATAAAATTAAAATGTGCATTTATCCAATAGAAATGCCCCAAGAAGATATTTGATAGAAGTTGTTTTCATCATATGGTAATGATTGTTTATTGGCTGCTTGACATACAATTAAAACTGTTTATATGTGACGTTACGCACGATATTGCGTCTCAAATGGTAACGTCATTTTTTTTACGTTTTACGGTGATTAATGATTATCATGATTATATTGGGGATATTTTTTTTATTTCGCTTTTTATTTCTGTTTTGCACATCAATATTGATACTTCTTAATGTTTGGTTGTACTGAATATGCATGAAATATTTCCCACTGAAAGTAACGTAAGCAACAAACAACAAAATATATCGTATTTGGGTAATGCATAAGTCTATATGAAAAAGAAGATATATACGGTATGATGAGTGCCAACTCTCTACCAGATTTAATTAAAAAATGTTTGTCGGGAATTACAAGTTAAACGGGTCTTGCTTATAAAATTCACTGTACTTTCTTTAATAACGGAACAATTAGATTAAGAGATGAAACGATTGTCAGAAAAAAAGTTAATTCTATTCATCTCATATGTTTACAAGCCTTATATGATATGGAGAGGTATATAGCCACGCTTCAGGTCCAATTTTATTTTTACTTTCAAGTTCTATACATATGAATCTTATTGCAGAGAAATAAAAAAAATCGCAGTTTTACGCTCCCCAAATTTGAAAATTTGAAAAAGATGATTTTTTATCCTCTCGTAATACACAATTTTTTCCCAACTAAAGAACCTCATCTAAACGAACAACCCCAGCCATTGGATTTTTTTTTATACTTTGTGGTCTTTTTGATAGTATCTGACTATCAAGAAAATTCTATCTGAGGAAATATATACAGATGATCCACCATAAATAGCGTCCCGAATTTACAACGTTCAAAACGTATGAAAATCGTCCAGTGGACAAACTTGCAAGACATTTCATTTCTTTGAAAACGAAGTCGTTTTGACTACGCAAATTATCAAAAAGTATGTAGCTGTTTCGTAGAGTTAAAGTACAATTACGGAAAAGCAATATTTAGCATGCAACAAATCTCAATTTTCAATAATAACGTCGCAAATGACAGTTTATTTGTAAAAAGCGGCGAAATCCGACATTGGACATCTTGCAAGACATTTGCCAGAAGCCGTTGCCTTTTTATATGTGGTGTGAGTGCTGCAAAAATTCGAATTTGATATGGTCTATATATGTACTTTTGTGAGCATAATTTACACAAACGAAATTTCATATAATCTTACATTTTGAAACCTATAAATTTTGATAACTTAAGATTTTCCTAAATCTGACCATAATGGACACTTTTTGTTTTTGCCAAAAAATAACATTGGTTGTTACAGGAACGCATATTCAGTAATATTGTAATACTTTATATATAAAGCATATCATTCAATTGAATTTTCGCGGATATAACACTGTTTTGAAAAACACAAACACCCCTGCTAAAGTTATTATGCGTATAGTCTGTTACGTCTGACAATTTAGACTATTGTAAAATATGATGAAACAGTTTGTAGTTTTTGTCGGAATAGTTATTACTAGTCTAGTCTATGGATAAAAAATTTATACAACTTCACTGTTATGATTTTATAGAAAAGCTGTGTATTAGTGTGGACTGGTTGATTACACGGTATTGACGCAATAACGTGCGTAAATTCATATACATTAAGGATCAAAATAATGAGCGAGGTAAATACTTCTTGCTTTGTACTAAAACCACATCCTGGGCAAGTATTGCTATACATGTCGATCCCAATGTATCAAAATATTCCCTTAAAATACCTGTCACCCCATTCACATGCATTATTCTGACTGAGCAAAATACTCTTTCCTTTTGCTCCTAAAAGCTGCATTACATTTATAACTCTTTAACCTGACTAGAAGTGGTTGAACTTATTATACATCCATAATGATTAGTGCATGCCAATTAATCACAATACCATCAGCTTGGTCTTGTTGGAACTCTTTAATTTCTTCCTAAGAAAAGAAGACTTCTACTTACATGCCAAAAGATTAACAAGGGGATATAAGGTTTTATCAAAATCAAATACTTCTGTGATTTTTTAAAAAGTTGATGGGAATTTACAATTCATTTCATCCAAGATAGATAGGCATATGCCTGTTGAAACAAGGATTGTGGATGACGATGTTTCTAACAAATATTGATGTATTTGTGGTCATCTAACTTAATTTGTTGTTTTATTTTTGCATCCTAGAACAGGTCTTCAAAGGTAAAACGGTAAAAGAGTTTTGGATAATTGTATGTTCAATAACTAATTGTCCACGACAATGAGTGGACAGCACTGCATGCTGGCATTCCCATTTGTTACCCTTTATTTACAAATCGATTTATCACACGTTCGTTTAAAACCACGGAACATTACATGCAACAGAAAAGCGTCTATGTGAAAAAAAAAATGTTAAGGAGAAACTAAGTTTGGAGCGGCATGCGGACCAAACATTTGCGGAAGAGTTGATTAACTTTTTTTATTGAAAAGTTAATTTCTCCAAAACAGGAACGGGAAAATCAAAAGAACTAGGAATCAAATTGGTGTAGCCTTATCGATGTTTTTTTAAAACAAGAGGGTGTTTCTCGGCTACAATCTTAGCAAAGGGCAACAGGTTTTCATTTCTCATCTCCAATGACAAAGACCGGTACCCTGAAGACCGGTACCCTGACTGCGTTGAAATCTGAGGGCGTTGTCAGTTGAAATAATCTAACACATTTTGTTTTTCAATTTCATTAAAACATTTGGTTATACCTAACAATTGGTCCAAGAGACACTTTCTTCATTTATTATTAAGTTTACAATTTAAAAAGACATTATTTTCATCATCTTACTCTTATACGAACTGGATATACCCTATATTCTCTTTGTATTCAAATATATCTACCTAATTCAATTAAAAATTGGTAATCATTTGTTTGAATTATATTCGTGGTTCTACACAAGAATATGAAAGATATGATCGACATTCTTCTGTCATTTCCTGTCTTCTTTTTTTAATGCCATTTATAAAAATAATATCTCTTGTAGGAGCGGAATGAAAAGTCTTTGTGTGTGTGGTGGATTTTATTTTTTTTTTGGAGGGGGTTCTAAATTTTTGTCTGCCTCTTTTGAAAGGGGATTGCCCCGTTGCATTCCAGCTCCTACGCCAGTTTTTGTCTATCTTTTCTTTTGAATTATACAGCTTCATGTCTTACTTTTCCAAATATAATTATATACTTGCTGAATATACAAGGAACAGTAATTGTTCTGTCTCAACAAATGAATGTAAAAGAATCAAGGATTAATAAAACCTATTGTAATGCAGATTCAAGATTCTCTGGTAGAGAGTTGTCTCTTTCATGTCTTTGGCAATCGAACTACGTCTCATTGGCTTATCATACCACATCTTCGTATTTTAAATTAAACTAATTTTTCCATTTCTTCTTGTACACCGATAAGTTGATAAGTTGATAAATTTTCTATTTGTTAAAAACATTGTGTTCAAAAGACTGGTGAATTTAAAGTTTTTTTTTTGATTTTTTTTCAATTTTGTTTCAGTCAAAATATATTTACTTTGACCTTGTCCGAAAATGTGCAATGTTCATGGTTTACAAATCTCTTTTCAGTCAGATGGAAAAATACCTGCTATAGTTAAAACCTTTTTCTTTATGTAGTAACATTTGCGCAAATCAAATCTTAAATTTAGCCACTAGTTATTCTTTCGATTGGCGGAGCCCCACTTGACAGTGTTCCGAATGACAAAAATTTTTCCCGTTCTCTGTATGGTATACAAATTAGGTTTACTTCATTGGAACTTGTACAAATAAATCTCCTGTTATCCTGTTTCCGTCTAAGGCGAACGATAAAGTTAAACACTAGTACTACTTTTTATGTAACAGTTCATTTTGAGGTCCCCTTCCTTTTCCGTGTTTAAGTCATGTGGAAAAATGCTTAAAATTCGCCAAAAAGGTTTTCACTAAAATTTTAGTAATTATAAATAGGAACACAAAAAACTGTGACATTGTAACATGTGTAAATAAGAACTTCGATAGAAAAATAAATTTTTGAAATTGCTTTGGTAGAGATTAAACATACTTTCTTTTATTCTGTATTGTATCAAGACAAAGCTTCATGTATTCTACGTGACTTCTACTGTTATGAATAAATGGTGATGGTGAGTTCATATCAATGAGACAACAACACATATAATATTCAGCAATATATAAGACCATTGTCAAAACTATATATCAATGGCCCGTCATCTATACAAAATCAAGATTGAAATAAAAGAAGAATATGTCCATGGAACACGGATGCTCTGCTTGTAAAAATACTGCAAATTAAGGTGGTACCCAACACCTTGACTAACATTAATTTGGCTCGTTTAATTTTCCTAAAATTTTGACAAAATGTTTACTTTGACCCTTTGACAAAAATATAAAAATTTCAAAAAATTTGAACCAACCACTTTATCAGAAAAATTTCGTTGGTTATATAGCAGTTTGACAAACACTAACTTTGATCATTGAGAAGCGTAATATTTCCTTAACAAAACAACGTGATTAAAACGTTTAGCTGATTTTTACAGAGTTATCTCCCCTTAGTGTTAGGTACCACCTTAAATTGACTATATTTTAGAAAACGGAAACCAATATTGGGACGTCCGGACGTACAGACGGAAAAGGGCAAAACTTAATGCACCATGCACCTTAGCGGTGGGAGCATACAAATGTTATAAATACTATCAAACACTATTTCACAATTGTTTACTTCATTGTTTTGCGTTTTTGTGTCATGTATGTACTTTTCTCTATAGTACTAGCAAAAACTGATAAAAACGCTAACGGATAAGAAGTTTTACTTTATTTTACTTAACATTATTAATTTACAACACAATTGAATAGTGTTTTTTTTTGTAGAACTGATCATTAAACAGGATTTACACATTTATATTGACATCCTTGCTTGCAACATTTCTGATTCCCATGACAAGATGAATCGTTTCTGCAGCTTCGTCGAACATAACACTTTTGGTATAGGTCTCTTGGACATTTGTCTGGCGTTGGCTTATTTTCTACAAAGTAAAACCTATTGTTATAAAAAGTAAGACATAAACACAACAAGAATACACGTGTTGTCGTGCTTAGCATACCCCTACTCGTAATAAGAAAATAAAAGTATCGGAAACAATAATCGTGTGTAATAACATACTCAAAAGAGCAAAAATACTATAACTCATCACTGTTTAGCTGCTGGTCATATTTGAAGTCGGGGCATCGGGGGCAAAGTTGTCTAATATAAGTAGTCGAACTATTTATTCACTAGCCTATCAACACTGAGGTTATGAGTTCGAATCCCGCACGTGGCAGGTGCGCTCGACTCCAATCATAAATGACTAGGATTGACAGTTTTACTACCGAAGGTTGCTGGTTCTCTCCGGGAGCTCAGGCTTTCAACACCAATAAAAACTGACCGCCACAGTATAGCTCAATAGTGCTGAATGTGGCGTTAAACAAATAAATCAACATATGAAGTCATTCAGTAGTTTTGGAGAAATATGTGACGAACAAATTTAAGTTTATTTGAAAAATTAAAAAAATCAAAGTATCGGTAGCATGTAGGTATCTTGACAACTCATATTCGACAAGCTACTGACAACACATGCAGTGTTACTGCTAAGAGAAGTTTCTGAGTTAAAAAGTGTGACAAAAATATTTGGTGGAAGAACAGACGGACATGGGGATCACGATATAGCAATTACTACTAGAGTATAGAGGTCTTAGCAGAGACATGTGTATTATATATGTCAGCGAAATGGACCACACTGAACTTCGAAACATATATATTGAAGAAAAAAAAACACACACACACAAGACTCACAAAGGCTAGGGGTTCCTATCTTGGGACAAGAGCATTGAGGATAGAAACTAACCAAAGTTCTTGCCAAATACAGCTAAAGTTATCTATTCTTGATACAAAATGAAAATATAGATTTCATGCGTCCGACGCGCTTTTCTGGATTTACCTTCTTCAGGAACGCTCAAAGCGGAATATTATATAAGACATGTTGATAATGTTGCTAAGTGTGCTAATTCATTGCAAAGGTTTCAAGATAGGATATTTTGTGAAAAGTTTATGAAGGACCATCCATGCTCGCCATGTATTGATACCAGCTCGCGTAACAAATAGTTAAAAGTTAAAAAAATAATTATGATTACCGTCAGGACAACAAGCAAAGTATTCATCAGCTGGTCCTCCTAGACAGCTATATCCAGCTGGACACTTGTTGATAAACATTCCACAGGATAGTGTTGGATGAGGTTCACCAAATTTGCAAGCTTTAAATGAACAAAATATAAAAATAGCATTGATAACCATGTTTATTACCTTTGTCTCTTTGAATAGTTCTAATGTTGTATTTTATTACATATTAAGCTCTATTTATTTCATTATCACTTGGTTTAAAATAATGATCAATCAATTACAATAACAGAGTAGCTGTGTTGGTCGATTGGTCCGTGTAGTTTCTCTGCAATGATCAATGAATTACAACAACAGAGTGGCTTTGTTGGTCGAATGGTCTAAACAGTTCCTCTGCAGTGATCAATCAATTACAATAACACAGTGGCTTTGTTGGTCGAGTGGTATAAAAAGTTCCTCTACAGTGATCAATGAATTACAATAACAGAGTGGGTTTGTTGGTCGAGTAGTCTAGATAGTTCTTCTACATTGATGAACCAATTACAATAACAGAGTGGCTTTGTTGGTCGAATGGTCTAGGTAATTCCTCTACAGTGATCAATCAATTACAATAACAGAGTGGTTTTGTTGATCGAGTGGTCTAGGTAGTTCCTCTACAGTGATCAATCAATTACAATAACAGAGTGGTTTTGTTGGTCGAGTGGTCTAGGTAGTTCCTCTACAGTGATCAATCAATTACAATAACAGAGTGGCTTTGTTGGTCGAATGGTCTAGGTAGTTCCTGTACAGTGATCAATCAATTACAATACCAGAGTGGTTTTGTTGATCGAGTGGTCTAGGTAGTTCCTCTACAGTGATCAATCAATTACAATAACAGAGTGGTTTTGTTGATCGAGTGGTCTAGGTAGTTCCTCTACAGTGATCAATCAATTACAATAACAGAGTGGTTTTGTTGATCGAGTGGTCTAGGTAGTTCCTCTACAGTGATCAATCAATTACAATAACAGAGTGGCTTTGTTGGTCGAATGGTCTAGGTAGTTCCTCTACAGTGATCAATCAATTACAATAACAGAGTGGTTTTGTTGGTCGAGTGGTCTAGGTAGTTCCTCTGCATTGATCAATTACCGTATAGTGGGTTATTTTCGCTGATGTAAAATTTCGAGATTTAGGGGCTACAAAGTATACTACAAATTTTGGCGGACACTGAAATTGTTGCAGTTAAAAAGTTGAAAAACTTGACAAACGAGTGTCTATTGTTATGATTAATTGTTTTTTGGTACCTGAATAACCTCTTATTTATTGATTATATTAATAAATAGAATACCGGTGACTTAGATATTTGTTACAGGTATTCAGACGTTTTGTAAATTTTACGGTTGATTAGTTACGAAATTGATGTACTTACTAATTAGATTACAAAATTATCAGGACTGTTTACAAATCTTATACAGTTTGACGCTAATTAATAAGGATAAATACCTTGCACTCTTATTCTAATTGACACTTATTAATAAGGGTATACATACCTGAAAGTCATTTTATAAAATGCATGTATGTACAATGCCCTATGACATTTATGTTGTTAAAACTAACATATACCGTTATTGACCTGCCAACCGGAAAAAAATAGATCGTTTACAAAACGCTTTAGCTATTAGAAAGTACCCAACGTGTGCATACATTTTCGCGGAATTTATTTTCGCGATTTTCGTTTACCCGCCAAAATAAGAGAAATAAAACACCCCGCGAAAATAACCGGCTATACGGTAATTACAATAACAGAGTGGCTTTGTTGGTCGAGTGGTCTAGGTAGTTCCTCTACAGTGATCAATCAATTACAACAACAGAGTGGATTTGTTGGTTGAGTGGTCTAGATAGTTCCTCTACAATGATCACTAAAGATGTAAGTTCCAACACTTGTCGTGGCGATTATCTGACATTAATTGAAGGTCGGTGGTTCTATGTCTGGGCAATCTGGCCTCCGCCGCCAATAAAACATGGTAGCAATGATACAGCCAAGATCGCTGAAAGTGACATAAACACCAACAAACGACAATTATAGACAACTGTTCACCCTCATACGTGGAACAAGAGTGTACAAACTTGATTGCAACTAAAGAGTCTGCTATAGACCGAGTGTTTGGCGTACCCAATTATAAGTTGTCTTGAAATGATTAACATGTATTTTTGATGCGATGACCATACAAATAGGGTGAATATCCTATAGAAGAAGAAGAAGATAAAGTGTATTACCATTCAGACTTCTTTTGGCAACGTTTCCTCTAGTTGATATTTAGCTATCTTGTTTAAAAAAATGAGGTGAGAGTTATGGATGAAAACTTGAAAAAAGAAAAAAAAGCTCTTTGGATGAAGCGTATTCGGTATCTTAAATTTAATTGAATAATGCTTTCTTTGACATTAATGAATTCATCTATGAAAATCAAACTCTGACAAATTGTCGCATCTAGGTAGTTCTCGGGGAATTGAGTTATTGAATTATATGATCGCTATGAAGGCACCAAAAGCAAGGCAGTAAGTTTTTTTGACAAACCGTGTTGCCTCTGGTGTTGCCTAGAAGAATGAGGATCGCTCGTATATTACAGAGGCAAGTAATGCTATAAAACTAAATGAAATAAATTATTTTTAAAAATTTAGTTACTTACGGATTTTGCAGCAGACTGAATTTTTACAGTAGGTTCCAGATGGGCACGGTGTACTGGGAAATGGTCCTATTCTACATGTTCCTTGGGGTGTTCCCTTTTCACATGCTATATGAACATAAATATGCAATTTATAGAGATTTTGATTTCATCTATAGTTTACAATAAAATATAATTCATGTGTTAGTTTTTGGAAAACTAATTTCAATTTTTATGCTTCCAGTCTCCATTAGAGGAGATAATCGATATTCTGTTGTTAATATTTCTAATTTTTTTTTTTTTTTAAAGAAATGTAAACACATATGTGTTACATATTTGAAGGTCTGGAAAGGTGGTCCTTCAATTCTGTATTCATTAAATTTTTAAGCCGTTTTTTTCTATTCTATATAAATTTTCTCCATTCTTTATATTTTAGCACCCCATTATTTTCTGTTCTTAATTGTTTTTGGATATTTTTCTCTATTCTTTATACTGTTGGCCCATTATTCTCTATTCTATATATCTCATCCACACACCCATATTTACAAGAACTAGTTGTTTTAAAGAGCTATGTGAATTACGTTATTCCAACTAATGAGTGCAACATAACTTTCTGTCCATCGATTAGAATACAAAGCAAGGTCTGTTTGAATTGCTACGTATTATTCACTAGTCTGAAGATTCATTGACATGAATTAATTCGAGAACAAATTAATGTAGAAACAGAGTCAAAGGTCGAGTGCTCCAGCAGCATAACAGAATAACAACTACACTATATATGATTTTAGCCCTTATTGGTAACATTGGCACTAGTTAAACAGTTTTGAGTGAGACAACAAAGAAAAGGACCAGCCTATCGTAAAATTCTTATATAACAATAACGTTGGTACCTTTACTTAAATTGTTATTTTTAGGGGCCAGCTGAAGCCCGCCTCTGGGTGCGGGATTTTCTCGCTATGTTGAAGACTCATTAGTGGCCTTGGGCTGTTTTCTGCTCATTGGTCGGGTTGGTGTCTCTTTAACATATTCCCTATTTCCATTCTCAATTTTATTAATAATTTTGTTTAGTAATTTGAAGTCCCACATGAAGTCAAATGTTGCAGACTTGTTTTTTCGATTCAGAATGTCTAAATGGATATGTGATGCATTATTAATAGCTATTTTTAAATGCAACGCCAATACCCCAGTGTGTGATACCATTTTTATTAACTATTCCATTCGGAAGTCAACGTGAATAGTCTATAACTAGAATCCGGCAAGTGGCAGGTGAATTCGACTCCAATCTTAATTGACTAGGGTTGTCAGTTTCCTACTGAAGGTCGGTGGTTCTCTTTGGTCACTTCGTCTTCCTCCAACAACAAAAACTGACCGCCACGAAATAGCACAATAGTCCTGAAAGTGGCATTAAACACCAATCAATCAATCTATAGCTGGAGATACGGGTCAATAAGGCAATAACCAAACACAATTGGTGTTTCTTGTTGGATATTATAATATTGTTAATGATAAACTACTTGTCAATTATTGTATCACCCCAACACCCCTTTCCAGACAAAAAATAAAGCTCAATATCTTTCGGAATGCACTTACCACGTAGGCATTGACATGTCTGGCACCCATTGTTGTCATACTTGTAACCATATGGACATGGTCTGCTGCATTTTATTTGAGGACATACTGAAACAAAAACATAGATAAAATGTACACACTCTAGATATAGATGCATAAGATATCAACGACAACTAATGTACAAAACAATAATCAGTTACGTTGCCAAAAGTTTTGTTTAGAGGCAAATTACCACACGTTTCAGAATTTTGATGAATGTTTGGTTGATGTTTTTTTCAAGGACAAGGTAAAACATACCATAAGGACAGCATACTCCACTGCCGCCTGCTGGAGGTGTGTTACATTGGTATTGAGGGGGACATCTTCGTTGACCTGCACCACAGCTGGTTGATGGTTTTGGTTTAACATTACCTGCACAACCTACAAGGAAGGATATGAGTTTCAAAGAAAAGGGACCTTAAAGCATAACTTCCTTCTTAAAGAGATATTCTTTTGGATCATACCATATAAATTTGGTTTATTGAAGGTACATCATGCCCAATTGGCGGATCCAGGGAGTGTTCCGTGGGTTGGATCCCCCTTTTATCGATTTGTGATGTATTTGTGTTTTGTTTTGTTTTTGTTTTTTTAATAATGTGAACGTTTGATAGTGTTCCAGGGGTTTGTACCCCCCTTTCAAAATAACTGGATCCGCGCCAGTGCCCGTCCGTCGTCCATTACATAACAAATAATTTTCCACTCATGCTACCATATATAGGACATACCGTCTTTCTTATTACCTATTATTGTGCTACTGCTCTCTTTAAACACAATAAACTTTATTTTTTATAATTTGTTAATTTGTGTATCGAACTTCCATGCTCATGACATTGACAATATAAACTGTCGTGTCTACTTGCTTCACTCACAACGTTGTTGTTTGAAATCTATGCCAAAGTCTAGCCGACGTTCAAAACAGCAAGATTTCTATACTGTAAACCAACTTATTTTCGCGGATACTTTATTTCGTGTTTTGCCGTTTCAACTCGACTTTGCGGCGATTTATTTTCGCGATGTTTTAATTTCATTGATGTATTAATATAAGAGAAGATCGAACTTTAACATATTCGCGACGATTTATAATCGCGTTATTTTTCTACTCGCGAAAGTCGCGAAAATTAATCTCTCGCGAAAATTAGTTGGTTTACAGTATATATATGTCTTGGATGATTACTTTGAGGTTGCTTTCAGTAAAGACTTGAATATTCAGAATTGTGATTTGTATGTAAAATAAATTTTCTGAACGGATTAGACAAATTGTAATTCCTGGGATCAATGCAAATGATTACTTTACTATAATCACCTGTTAAATATTTCGTTATTAGTTGTTTTAATGTGATTATAATTATTGCCATGTAAACAATTTTATGCCAAATCTTAAAAACGTTTTCGGTTTGAATTATATATTTCTCTTCTAGAGTCAGTGACGATAAGAAGCTTACAGAGAAGTTTGACACATTGTATAGACCTTATTTTTTCTGTTGTTTCATTGATGTATACCGGACCTTCTTTCTTCATGTACTTACCTTTTAGTGAGATATACACATATTTTTTCATTACCATTTTTTTTCTGAAAGCTACCTATTACTGAACACACATTTTATGAAAAATTGTTTCTGTTGCTTCCTATGTATTATATCCGTATACATCAAGTTTATGAATTAGGTTCTCTTATTACGTATATGTTAAACACATACCTAATAAGGTTAATTTCAATTGGTAATGCATGTTTTATTTAAAAACTACTACAGAACATTATTACCTGTTTTGCATGCACACGTTGGACAGTTGTTTTCATCCAGTACATTACCAAAGGGACAGGATATAGCACAAACAGGTCCACATCTAGGTTCTGTAAAAAGTGCAAATGTATTTATACAAATGAAATATTTGTATACATAAAACATACGATTGTATGCGTGTCTAGCACGAAACATAGGATTGCATACGTGTTTGCGTATTTATATATCCGATGCTGGCATTTGTTCTTTTACATTTTATTGATCCTTGTGTATGTTGTGCTAATTTCTAATCAATTTATAGATACATAGAAAAGAAGTAAAGAAAAAAATTAAAGTATTTGATGAAATAGAAATTCAGAAAAAAATAATCGGATTCTCCTGAACATTAACATGATTAAGTAAAAAATAAGGAGAAACGTAGATGTCAATCAAACAATGTACATAGAATCATGTTCTGCTCCTCCTTCTGTTTCACTTGAGTTCACCCCAGGTGTTTGGTGGGATTCGTGATCCGCAGTCATTAGTTTTCTATGTTGTGTGTATGTATACTGTTTTGTGTCTTTTGGTCTCTTTCTTTTTTTGCCATGGCGTTGTCAGTTTATTTTCGACTTATGAGTTTGAATGGCCCTTTTGGTATCTTTTGCTTCTCTTTCTCAAGTTTTTTCTTGTCAGAATTTATTCATCCACCATTTTCTACACAAGAAAATGCCTGTACCAAGAGCGGAATAGGACAGTTGTTTTCCATTCGTTTGATGCCTTTGAGCTTTGATTTTGCCGTTTGATAAGGTAATTTCCGTTTTGAATTTGTCTTGGAGTTTGTTATTTGTGTAATTTTACTTTTTTCTAAGGTCTTAAGCAAACAATTAGAAATTAAATTCCATACGTCGATTTTATTCAGAGTAGTTTTTATCCTATGATCTTCCTTGCAATTTAAAAGAATCGCAGCGAAACCTCCAACCAAATCTTTCTGACTTTTCCTATTCATTGTTCATTTTTAAATATAGTCCTGCATTTTATTAATCACTAATTACATTGCCACTGATAGAATGATAGAAAGTCACATACTTTAGCGCGTCAATTGGAGAAAATTTGAATAATAATGCAACCTGTCGATTAACACGTTGATGATAGTTAAGGACGTTCGCTCCTCTTGTCTTTGAATTTTTGCCAGATATTCGAAATCCTCTGGTTTTATCCATGTAGTGCCATTAAAAAAATTTCCCCGCTAACCCCTACTTTTCTTTTCATAATTTTATTACATATAGTTTAAAAAGCCATATTTGAAAATACTGTAAAATCCTTCTTATTTTTTCATATTTTTTTAAAGAAAAAGGGTGCCAATGTTAAATCTATGAAAAATCTAGAGAGAATTATTTCCCGCCAAACTTTTAATGGCTTATATCTCGAAAACAAGCACACGGATCCTTCATTTTTTTCTGCTTTTTAAGTTCCTTTATTTATATACTATCAATTTATAACAGTCTTTTAAAAAGCTTGTTATTTTGAAACAGAGTAGCGAACATCCTTAAGACATTATAATTAAAACAAAACACTCACCAAACACTGCGATTTGATATGATTGCCAATGACACAACTTTCAACCAGAGACCAATGACGTAGATTTTAGCAATGATAATTCATATTCAATTAAATACTTAAACCCTTTATCCAAAATATTTTTTTTTTATACTTTTTGTATATTATACTCACTACATTCACATGTTTGACAGCCATTTGGGTCAAAAAAGTAACCGTAAGGACATGGTTCGCTGCATCTTACAAGAGGACATTCTGAAAAATGTGCATATTGCAAGATAGAAAATTAATATCTAGAAATATTCATGAATGTGAGATGCGCTACTACTATGAACAACTAGTAATAACAAACTGTTCGTAAGAAAAGTTTGGCCTTGTACAGGTCATATTCGTTTTAACAGTTTCGTCCAGCATATGATTTGTTATGATATTTGTTTTTGTTCTTTTTAAATTTCATGTAAAATCGTGTATCAGTATTACTTCACTTAATAGCACGGTTTTCAAAACATCTTATCGCTATTTGTCCACCATTACTGGACATCACAAAGGTTCCCGTAAAATTTTGACGTCACAATCGAAAATGTCTGACGACAAAAAGTAAAAGTGATTTTTGTATGACGTCGATAGTTCAAGTGTCGCAAATTTCCAAATAGCGATAAGGTCTATTTTAGCCTGGTACCTTTGATAACTATTTACACCACTGGGCCGATGCCACTGCTGGTGGACGTTTCGTCCCCGAGGGTATCATTAGCCCAGTAGCCAGCATTTTGGTGTTGACTTGAATATCAATTATATGGTCATTTTTATAAATTAACTGTTTGCAAAATTATGAATTTTTCGAAATACTATGGATTTTCTTACCCCAGGCATATATTACCTTAGCCGTATTTGGCACAACGTTTTGGAATTTTAGGTCCCCAATGATCTTCAACTTTATACTTGTTTGGCTTTCTAACTATTTTTATCTGAGCGTCACTGATGAGTCTTATGTAGACGAAACGCGCGTCCTGCGTACCGAATTATAAGTCTAGTACCTTTGATAACTATTTAAACCAACCTTCACTGTTTGTACTGGAATCTGTTAATTGTTTATTAGTATATTGTTATTATACAATATTTTTAATGCTGATTATCATAGATTGTAATGGATGTAAAACGTATGGAACAGAATCGTTCTACACAATTCATCAAATATTTATGGATAACAAATGAACGAAAGCATTATCTAACAATATTGTTGCATGCGTAGAAGAACTGCCTTTTGAATCACCGTAATTAACACGCTTTGACTACGACCTGAAGGCGTTGAAACATCATGTAAGTGGTATGTTTATTTATAAGTTTAATCAATTGATGTGCCTGTCTCAAGGCAAGAGTCTATAATTCAGTGGTTGTTATTTGTAACTGTTAATCATATTTGTTATTTATTTGTTGATTTATGCTTGAATAGCTGTTGGTTTTCTAATTTGAATTATTTTTAATTTTATCATCTCGGGAACTTTTATAGCTTGCTGTATAGGTTATACACATTGTTGATCTGTAGTTGATTTAAGGATGTTCGCTACTCTGTTTCAAAATAACAAGCTTTTTAAAAGACTGTTATAAATTGATATTATATAAATAAAGGAACTTAAAAAGCAGAAAAAATGAAGGGTCCGTGTGCTTGTTTTCAAGATATAAGCCATTAAAAATTTGGCGGGAAATAATTCTCTCTAGATTTTTCATACATTTAACATTGGCACCCTTTTTCTTTTAAAAAATACGAAAAAATAACAAGGATTTTATAGGATTTTCAAATATGGCTTTTTAAACTGTATGTAATAAAATTATGAAAAGAAAAGTAGGGGTTAGCGGGGAAAATTTTTTAATGGCACTACATGGATAAAACCAAAGGATTGCGAATATCTAGCAAAAACTCAAAAACAAGAGGAGGGAACATCCTTACTATATGTTATTTGGTCTCTCGTTTATAGTTGTCTTATGCTTTTGCAATCAAATCGTATCCACATATTTTATATTAACAAATAAAATGAATTATAAATCACTCATTATTTATATAACATCAATTTTATATGTTAATTTGTTGAATGATACATTTGGTTTACAGAAATTGGCCTTTTCAGTTTTTAAAGTACTATGGGTAATATCATTGTTCGTACACCAAAATAAAAACAATGTTACGTCATTTTGGTGTACGTTTTTGAAAATAGCAACCAGAATACATTAGATTCTACAACGGCAAATAAGAACGCTGTTTAGCATACCATAAGGACAGCATACTCCACTGCCACCTGCTGGAGGTGTATTGCATTGGTATGGAGGGGGACATCTTCGTTGGCCAGAACCACAGCTGGTTGATGGTAATGGTTTAACATTACCCGCACATCCTAAAAAAAGCATAATTTGAAAGATATGAGTTTCCTACAGGTAAATTGCGTATTTTAAAAATCTCTACCAAAACTGGTAAATTGGTTTATATTTGATTCCTGTTTATTGATTTTAAAATGTAACAAAAATACCAAACTACAAGGTAAATTCAAAAAGGGAAGGTCAAATAAAAACTGACAAAATCAAAGGCTATCAATCAATGTAACAAGTGAAAAAACGGGATAGAGTCGATTAACTTCAAATGCCAATACAACAACTATTTATAAAAACAATCAATATTTCAAATGATCAGAGTGTTCGAAAACAATAATTAATATTCAGCGTTGTTATTTTTAATTAGATGTTTCTTTTACACTCACAAATATAAAATACCTCGTAAAGGCAAAGTACACGTAAATAGTGAATATGTGTGAGCAGTAAGAATTTGTTATTTTAAAAATTGATTGTTTTCTTTCGAGATTTAAATGTTACATATGGTATATATTTTTCGATATTTAAATGCATTTCAACGACTTCAAAAGGCGTACAAAATCCCATCAAAACCCCAAATATTGCCCAAAATTTAGAGTCCGTAAAGTCATATTATCAATAAAACGAAACAAAAAAGAATGATAAAATTGAAAATGGAAATGGTGAATGTGTCAAAGAGATAACAACCCGACAAAAAAGCAGAAAACAGCCGAAGGCCACCAATGGGTCTTCAACACAGCGAGAAAATTCCGCACCCGGAGGCGTGCTTCAGCCGGCCCTTAAACAAAAATATGTATTGGTTCAGTGAAAGTGGACGTCACACTAAACTCCGAAACATATAAATGAACTAATATTATAAAAAAAAATAAAATACAAGACTAACAAAGGCCAAGAGGTCCCTGACTTGGGCGCAAATATGCAGCAGGGTTAAACATGTTTTGTGAAATCTCAACCCTCCTCCTATACTTCTAGCCAATGTATAATAAACAAACACATAGCAAAACGCACAGTAAAACTCAGTTTAAAAGAAGTCAAAGTCCGATGTCAGAATAGGTAACAGAAAAAACTAAGCAAAATGACAATGATACATAAATGAACAAAGGACTACTAGCAGTTACTGACATGTCAGCTCTCGACCGCAATTTAACTGATTGACAGATTATGTCTTCATCATATGAAAATCAAGCACAATCTCTCCCGTTAGGGGTTTAGTATCATACCATCATAAAATATATGAAAATGATCATAACCCGTATCATGCCAACAAATGGTTTTAGAATAAATGTGTCTATTTCCGATGCAAAGACCTATGAGCGAATCAATATTAATTCCAAGAAATGCCATCTTTAATGACCTTACAACAGTATCGTAATTATATCCCTACTGAACAAGTCTGTTCAAAGGTTTGGTTAGCTTTTGAGGTGAATGGCGACGTTTTTGTAATTTGTATAGAATAATTCCATAAAAGATTGGATGTGAAATATCTGAACGTATACGATGTCTGCATGTTTATTTGTATTTATGAATGATGTCCTTGTACCGATGATAAAATTTAGTAAATGTTTTGACTAGTTCATGATATCGAAAACCCTGCTGTAATAATTTTTCAGTAATACAGAGATTTCTTTCTTTAAAATCAAATACCTTGTTACATACACGGGCGAATCGAACAAATTGAGATATATAAACACCATAAGATGGTGACAAGGGAACGTCACCATCTAAAAATGAATAATTAACAATAGGAAATAAAACATCAACTCTTTTATCGTAAATTTTGGTATGAATCTTCCCGTTAAAGATATAGATATCAGGAAAGTGCAGTGTTCATTGTTAGTATTAGCTTTATTTAAAGTCAGTTCAGCAGGATACATCTCTTTAGTGTACATACTGAAGTCGTAATTATTGAGAGCCAATATATCATCCAAATATCTAAAAGTGTTATTACATTTTTGTATCAGATGTTGTTTCGATGGGTCTTTGCGGATTTTAGTCATAAATGGTAACTCATAACAATACAGAAACAGGTTCGCAATAAGTGGTGCACAGTTAGTTCTCATTGGAATTCCGATAACTTGACGACATACGGAATCTCCAAAGCGTACACAAATGTTATCTAGTAAAGATTCAAGGGCAGTTTTAGTATCAAAGCAGGTCTAATTGACACAGTTCTTTTGTTTGTTGTTACTAACAAATGACCTAAAAGAGTTTGAACATATATATTCGCATTCTGACTTTTTAAATGCCCATTTAATTAGGTGTAGGATTTTTTTCTCAATAAGAATATGAGTCAAAGTGGTATATAGGGTAGAAAAAATCAAAACTTTGAACAGATTCAAAATCACCAATATAAGCTTTAATTTATTAAGTACTTCAAACGATTTTTTGACACTCCAAAAGTAATTAATTCCACTATTTTTAAAGGCCTTATTTGAACAATTTGTTATCAGGTTTTTATTGTACCCAGTGTACTAGTAATTACAAGAGACAGTTTAGTAGTGGAACAACGGTTTGAAGACGAAATAAATCTATATTAATAAGGTATTTTTGTGAGGTATACAAACATTCCTTCATTATCATTTTATATCTGAGAGCTACCCAGGTCCCGAATATTACTAAACACACCTTTTATGAACATTTATTTTTGTCTACCTATTTATTACATCCGTATTTATCATGTTTATCCGATTCGTGAAATGCGTTTATCTTATAACGTATATGTTAAACTAATCAGGTTAATTTCATTTGGTAATGCATGTTTCATATAAAAACTACTACAGAACATTATTACCTGTTTTGCATTCACAAAGTGGACAGTTGTTTTCATCCAAAACATATCCAAAGCGACAGGGTTTAGCACAAGTAGGTACGGATCCACATCCAGGTTCTGTAAAATTCACAAATGTATTTATAGAAAATGTCATATTTGTACTGTGACTAATTTTGTATGTTTATAGGTATTAAGTTGATGATGAGGATGATGGATGTCTGCTTAATGTGTTGCAACAAGTTAAATGCATATTTAGATCATATTAATGTAATATAAAAATAAACCCTGCTTTTTACTAGACCGACACGCTTAGCCGTTTTTTAACGTGCTAGTTTACAAGTAAACTGTCCGCAGGAAGACCCAGACACATTATTCAGACTCCGAGCTGACCAGTATTTGCTCTCAATCTTTAATACCGCGTGCTTAGCAGAGAAGCAGCAAGTACAACTTTAAAAATCTATGGTTTGACCCGGCCGGGGTCAAAACCCACGACTTCGGCTTCTGCACAGAAGGCGAACACGCTAAAACGAGACCACCGATACTTAGAGAGGAAAGGAAGAAAGAATCAAAGTACTAGTACTTGATGAAATAGAAATTTATAATAATAATCAGATTCTCTTGAACAATAAGGAGGACAATCAAGAGGAGCATAGGCGTCAATCCAAAAATGTACATATAATCATGTTCTGTGTGTCCTTCCGGAGCACATGCGCTCACCTCAGGAGGGGTTTGTGTTGCTCAATCTTTAGTTTGGTATGCTGTGTTTTGTATACTGTTGTTTTGCCTTTTGGTCTCTTTTTTTAACCATGGTGTTGTCAGTTTATTTTCGACTTATGAGTTTGAATGTCCCTTTGGTATCTTTCGCCTTTTTTAAAAGCTTGTTCCTGTATTTATTTAAAGGTCTACAGCAAAAACTTCGAAATAAATTTTATATTTCAATTTTATACACAGTAGTTTTTATCCTAGGCTATGATATTCCTTGCAAGATCTAAAATTTAAAAGAATTGCAGCAAAACCGGGGACCTAGCAACCTTCAACCCAAATTTTCTAACTTCTCCTTTTCATATTCATCGTCTAAAATAAATACCCCAGCCCGTCAACTAATTGAATTTGAATGATGATGTAACACGTTGATGATAGTACACATGCGAGATAATACACTAGGATTATTATTTACAGACAAATGAACCACAAGGATCGATGAGCACCGAAATGGAAAAGAATTGTTGACTGCAAATACACAGACACGCATACAATCCTATGTTTCACATGGGGTGAATTTCATGTAGTCTGCACTTTAAAGAACACTTGTAACATATTACACTTCTATCTTACGTAAACTTGTTCTCTATAGTGGCAGTGGAAATATTTAGCTGATTTGACTCAAATCAAACTGTTGGTTGATAACTATCAAGTGTTTGTAACTCTACGTTAAATGAATCTATAGTGGCAGTAGAAATGTTAGCTCATTAGACTTAAATCAAAATTTTGATTGGTAATTATGAAATAATTGCAACTTTACGTTAAATATCAATCAATCAATCTTTTGAATAATGAAAATGCTTTCACCTTTACAACCAAAAACACGTGCAACTAACTAAATTGGTCGATAAAAGTGTGCCATTTGCGCAGTGATAGCAAGTTGTAGAAAAAAATCAAATCAGATAATCGTGCGTATGGACGTAAGCAAAAAAGAAAAACATTCTTTTTCTTATGGTTTCGGCAGAAAAAACGATATTTTCAGTAATGTTATACACAAAATATTCGAAAGATATCAGAAAAATAGAACTGAGAATGGAAACAGGGAATGTGTCAAAGACAAAAGCCCGACCTAAAAGCAAAACAGCCTAAGGCCACCAATGGGTCTTCAACGCAGAGTCGGGCTTCAGCTGGCCGCTAAACAATAATGTATACTAGTTCAGCGAAATGGATGCCACACTAAACTCCGAAACATATGAATGAACCAACATTTAAAAAGCACACAAGACTAACAAAGGCTATAGGTTCCTGTTTTGTGTGATCTAAACACTCAACTCTCCCCGTTACCTCTAGCCATATGCAGTTCAACGACTTCAAAAGGCGTACAAAATCCCATCCAAATCCCAAATATTGCCCAGTTACGGATACGAGTCCGTAAAGTCATATTATCAATAAAATGAAATAAAAAAGAATGATAAAATTAAGAATGGAAATGGGGAATGTGTCAAAGAGAAAACAACCCGACCAAAGAGCAGAAAACAGCCCAAGGCCACCAATGGGTCTTCAACACAGCGAGAAAATCCCGCACACGGAGGCGGGCTTCAGCTGGCCCCTAAACAAAAATGTTTACTAGTTCAGTGAAAATGGACGTCACACTAATATTAATAATACTAAAAAAAAAAACCATACAAGACTAACAAAGGTCAGAGGTTCCTGACTTGGGAATGGCGCAAAACATGCGACAGGTTTAATAGATATAAGATGTGGTATGAGTGCCAATGAGACAACTCTCCATCCAAGTTAAAATTTATAAAAGTAAACCATTATAGGTCAAATTACGGTCTTCAACACGGAGCCTTGACTCACACCGAACAGCAAGCTATAAAGGGCTTTAAAATGTTTTGTGAGATCTCAACCCTCTATCTATACTTCTAGCCAATGTAGAATAAACAAACACACAGCAATACGCACAGTAAAACTCAGTTTAAAAGAAGTCCGAGTCCGATGTCAGAATAGGTAACAGAAGAAACTAAGCAAAATGATAATGATACATAAATTAACAAAGAACTACTTGCAGTTACTGACATGCCAGCCCCAGAACTTAATTAAACTGATTGAAAGATTATGTCTTCATCGTATGAAAATTAAGCACAATACCTCCCGTTAGGATTTAACTGTCATGCCATCATAAATTATACCAGTAGAACATAACCCGTGTCATACCAACAACTGGATTTAGAATAAATGTATTTATTTCCGATGCAAAGACCCTATGAGTGAATCAATATAAATTCCAATAAATGCCATCATTAATGATTTGACAACAGTATCGTAACTATATCCCTTAATTGTGAATAAGTCTGTTTAAAGGTTTTGTTAGCTTTTGAGGTGAATGGCGATATGTTTGTGCTTTGTATAGAATATTACCATAAAAGATGGAATGTGAAGTAACTGAACGTATGAGATGTCTGCATGTGCGCTTTAAGAACTCTCCTTTTAGAATGATATAAAACCCCAACGTTATTTAAGTCATATGAGCAAATATCACCTCATAAAAGTGATACTTTTCTAAGGTTCTAATAGTGTTTATGTGTGGTTTTCTTTTCTTCTGTAAGAAAGCATTATCTTCACCAAATATAAAGTATATGTGTCCAATTCGACAAAATACCACTAGGCCCTACTAACACTGCGACAATTCATCCAAGAATGAAAGGATCACTCACCTCGTGTATTCTTGTGAGATCTCATTTAAGATATAACACTATCACAATTTAGATGTGCTCAAATAGACTAAGGTTCTGTGAAGTATTTGGGTGATTAAAAAAAAGAATATTTTTACGTGCGTAATGAATCACCGTAATCAGGTACGTCTTGACTACGACCTGAAGGCGTTTAAACGTCATGTAAGTGATATATGTCTATAAACTAGATATTTAAACCTTTAACGTTTTATTTTACTGACAAAGATTAATCAATTAATGAGTCTGTCCCAAGGCAAGAGCCTGTAATTCAGTGGTTGTCGTTTGTTACTGTATATCTATACTTAAACCATTGCCGTAAACATCAGCCTATTCATGCTATTCATTTACCGTGGTTTTTTGTTCAAGAATCAACGCTTCCTAAATCTGTCGCTGAAATGGACTCTCCAAATTATATTCAATTGTTTCCTTTTTGTGCCTAATTTCATTAAGTATGAACTGGCTAATTTACTGATTTCTGTTCACGAATAGAATTAATTTAAAAACTTATCTTTAACTTTTATTATTTTTGTTCACTGGGAATCGAACCCTTCCTTGAAAATGTTATGTGTGACTGACAACATCACATTGGCGAAATCTCTCCGCTACCAATGGATTGCAAATAAGAGGTCTATTTTATATATATAAATAAACGTATGAACAGACACATAGGGCGTGTACCTTTATATATACATAATAGACAATTGTATAGTATAAGTTGATAGCTGCGAGGATGAAATCAATGAGTTATAGAGTCAAGTTAAAATTAGAGACTTGTCGGTTTAGGTTCGAATCCCTGTTTTTGTCTTTGTTGTCTCTTTTCCTTTAGTTTTTTTCCGTTTTTCTTACTATGCATGATATTGTTGATATTTTGTAATAATAACGGGGTTTCCCGTTTATTTTTGAATTATTACTGGCTATTTCACATGTTTGAAAACAAAATGATTACATTTAATTTGTCCATTTCTGTTTTATATCAAATATAGTATGATTTCATCTGTTTTACTACATATCTAAACAAATGCTTATTCGAAAATCCCTATGCGAGTAAATCGTGATGTGCCGAGAATAAGACATCTTGCTAGAAATTTCGGTAACATACTTATTAATTAGAAATATGTCTTATTTGGCAAATTATTGATAAAATTCAGATGCATAATAATTCAGACGTGTTATGTTATATTTGTGCTGTGCCTGAATAATTCGGACTGTCCATGGTGGAAAACACTAAAAACCTGGGATGTGTTTTAATTGATTTTAGTCTCTGATGCATGATTTTTTATTGTTAATTGTTTTGGCTTGTAGCTAGCTTTCAGTAATTGCAAGTACTCTCAAATCGTACTTTCGTGTTAATTTGACCTGTTGACACAATTTGTAATGCATTTCTATAATTCAATGTTTACTTATTTTGTGTTATATCTCGTCTCATTATTTTTAATATATATTTAGTATGACGATAAATTTTCACTTCTGTACTCGTACTCTGAACAACAAATTTATTAAATTTGTAAAAAAATGTTTACTTCCGTACTGCTAACAACAAAATTATTATATTTACATCTACCTGTGTACGTTGTTTTATTTAACGCCATTTTGTCCCAGGTAAGAGTTGTCTTATTGACACTCTTCCAACATCTATTTTATTACTACCTGTAACGTCTATGTTATATAGGCACCTACGTTTTAATATTGTATTTATATTGTGTCATAGATCAAACTTATTCGTTCAGTGTATGTTTACTTGTTCTTGTTTAAATGTCTTTTTGATCGAGTTAAGCCATTTCAATTGATATTTTATAGTGTGTCATTTTATATGTTACACTAATGTCTCAGGTTATAGTGAAGGTTGACGCCTGTTAAAACGTTTGAACCCGCTGCATTTTTATACACCTGTCCTGAGTCAAGAGCCTGTTGTTCAGTGGTTGTCGTTTGATAATGTGGTTCATAGATGTTTCTCGTTTCTTGTGTTTTATATAGATTAGACCGTTGGTTTTCCTGTTTGAAGTGTTTTACACTAGTCATTTTGGGGCCCTTTATAGATTGCTGTTCGGTGTGAGCCAAGGCTCCGTGTTGAAGGTCGTACTTCGACCTATAATTGTTAACTTTTTATACATTGTGACTTGGATGGAGAGTTGGCTCATTGGCACTCATACCACATATTATTCATATTGATGGTTTTCTCAACGGAGCACATGAGATCACCCCCAGTTTTTGTTGGGGTTCGTGTTGCTCAGTCTTTGGTTTTCTATGTTGTGTTTTGTGTACTGTTGTTTGTATTTTTCTTTTTTAGCCATGGCGTTGTCATTTTATTTTCGACTGAGTTTGAATGTCCATTTGGTATCCTTCGCCTCTTTTTAACATTTTGTTATGTAGGGACTTTTTATAGCTTGCTATGCTGTATGGGTTTTACTCATCATTGAAGGCCGTACGGTGATCTAAAGTTGATATCATCTATGTTATCTGGTCTCTCTTCTACAGTTGTCTCATGCTTTTGCAATCATACCACAGCCCCATATCTTATATTTACAAACATCATGTTTCATGAATCTCTCTTTATGTATGTAACGTCATTTATATATGTAATTTGGTGAATGTTACAATTGGTCTTTTCAGAATCTAAAGAACTATGGGTAATGTCATTGTTCGTATATCAAAAGGAAAACAACGATACGTCATTGGTTGAATTTCAATTGAATATGACGTTTTTAACCAATCAAAACATTTTGGTGTACATTTTTAAAAATATTTCCCAGAATACATTAGATTCTACAACGGCGAATTAGGACGCTTTTTAACATACCATAAGGACAGCATACTCCACTGCCGCCTGCTGGAGGTGTGTTGCATTGATATTTACCAGGACATCTTCGTTGACCGTCACCACAACTGATTGATAATGGTTTGACATTACCTGTACATCCTGAAAAATAAAATAAAATATGAAAGATATAAGTTTCAAATGCATAAATTGGGTATATTCAAAATCTCTACCATAAGCTGGTAAATTGGTTTGACTTTGAAGTCTGTTATATCTTTTATAAAGAAAAGTCAATAAAAACTGATAAAATCAACGTTATCAACTAGCGGAACGAGTGGAAAAACGGGAGCGAGTGGATTAACTTCAAATGCCAAGATAACAACAATTCATAAAAATCAATATTTCAAATGATCAGAGTTTACCAAAAAAATAATTGATCCTTATTGTTGATATTTTACATTAATTTTTTCTGATACACTGACAAATAAAAAAGCCCCCTAAAATCAAAGTACACGTAAATAATTAAACTGTGTGAGCAAAAAGAACTCGTTGTTTTGAAAATTTAACTGACTGTTTTTGATAGATTTAAATGCTACATATATACTTTTCCGATATTCAGATGCAGTTCAACGACTTCCAAATGCGTACAAAATTCCATCAAAATTCAAATTATTGCCCAACTACGGATACGAAGCCGTAAAGTCATATGATTCTTCAAAATACAAAAAAGATGAATATGTTTTATATACTTGAATGTCTAAGTTTTATTACACAACACTTTCATTTGAAAAGTATAACAAAATTCCGAACTTCAAGGTATTAGAGTTCAAAAAACAGCTGTCATATTGCTGACTTGATACAAGCATTTTCCACACAAAAATGATGGGTTAAACCTGATTTTTAGCTAGCCAATCCTCCCATTATTATGACATTTGTTTATAATTCCGTTATATTGAAAAAATTGGGTGAGCAACCCAAACAGACATAATAGATAAATGTGACAATATTTCAGATTCAGAGGCTAAAATTTTGTAAAGATACACCACGACGGACTGTAAAATTCAAACTAACATACAAATAAATCTAACAAACACGTCAACAAAAAGGTGTTGTAGTTGATAGTAAATGTGAAAACGATAATCCTTTTATTTTAATTAAATCTTCTAAAATATACTGCTATTGAACTATGGTCTACTCGCCGACAGTTTTTCCGTATGCAGCAACCTTAACCAGGACACCTCTCACTAGATATACGACAATAACATAGCAAAGTATAAAGGGAAACCGTGATGGAAGAGAAAGTTAAAAAAACGTAGAAATAAGAAAGTATTAACTAATTCTGATAGTGAAAAAATCATAAACCAAATTATTTGATAAATGTTATGACAAAGTTTAATCAACTAATGGGAACACATGGAACTTATATATATATATAGACAATAACTTTGTTCATTGTTCTATCGATTCATTTTTATACACGTGCTCCATGATTCGGTTTTGTTCATTGAGGGTAAAAATCGAATAAATTCTCGAAAATAACTTAGCAGCCACATTTTTGATTAACAATTCCCGTATGAAATGGTTTGTTGTAATAAATACGTCATGGATTCTTAATAGGCCCAGATGCCTTAGTTTAGTTTATGCACATGTATTGCCTTAATATTCATGTGCATGTCGTAAGTGAGATATCTCATTAGTGGTTGTTTTGAATTGTTTTTTGCTGTTGCCATTTGGATAATTTATGTTTGGAGAATCTGTACAATTTATTTGCATTTTCCTCTAGAGTTTGGAAGGATCCTGAGCTTGCTGAGGAATTTGATAATTGGCGTATATCCTTGTTTGTCTGCTGTCTCACTAACATATGCCCCACTTTCTATTTTCATATACAGAGAAACCTGTCTAAATCGAACCCCATCGGGACCAGGTTCACATCACATACAATTTGATTCGACTGGACTTCAGAAAATGCATGGTTGAGACAGGTTTTCGGTTTATGTAAGATTCGGTTTGCAGGCTTCATTGTACTTGTACTTGTCATTTAGAGAGGGGTTTACATATTTCTTTATTACCTTTATATATCTGAAAGCAAATCAATGTCGCAATATTGAAGTATCGAGCTTACAGAAAAGTGTTGACAAGTATCATCCTGAACTGTACAACTGTAACTTTCGTGGTGGAGTTGCATTTTTCGTGTCTTATTATTTGTGTCCGATCATAGTAGGACTTGATATTGAAAATAACTGAATATGCGGTATTGAAATACAGTTTCCAGGTCAACCTAGTGTTTTCCTAATTTCCGTATACTTACCTGCAACGAGACAGGCGTTTTAATTTGTTGGTGGATGAATTGGCATATTTAATGGATATCTACCGTGTCTATACAAACATTGGAACTGTTTTTATATTGGGCGATTTCAATTGCAAGATAGAAGGACCGCGATATAACTTTGTAACTTACTGAATACACACTTAGAGGCGACTATACATACTTACATTTCAGTATTGCGATGGTGGGCCAAAAACAGCTATAAATCACATAGTAACTCAAAGAGAGAACATTTACTATATATCTGAAGATTTTATTCCTGATGAATATATATTGAACATTGCGGACCATAAATCTATCATATGCACGATGAAAATTACCGGCCGTAAATCAGGAACGATGAATCAGATTCCGAATATCACACTCTTAGGTGAAAAAGGTGCTTGGACGAAGGCGATTGGACTTAATTTAAACACGAACTATTATTTTGCCGTATCTCAAAATCTTTGGAGTGTCTGTGCACCATTTTCGCTTGAAACTATTGAGTCATACTACAAGACTAATATTGATACAATAATGACTGCCGATCATGATATCTTACCACATAAAAACTTTGTCAAACATATAAATCCGTATTGGACGGACGCGGTAAAAAGTAATCATCCATATATGAGAGAACGTCGTGCAGACTGGATTGCAAACGGCAAAATACACAGAAGAAACGATTTCCTTTTCAGAGCATTTACGGACGCTAAAAGAGATTTCCGTAAGGAATTAGAACGCGCATATAATTGTTACATGAAAGACTGTGCACAAAAAATCGAATAATCTATAGACTCAGACCAGAGATACGTGTGGTCAGTTCTCAAAATTCACAGAAAACAAAAGGTTATTTGTCATCAGCTTCGTGTGAATGGAAGTACATATACGGCAGATGATGATATATGTGAGGCTTGGGCCGAATACTTTGAATCAATATTTAAAAGCGACAGATTTTTGCTCAAACTTGAAAGAGAACAAAGTATAAAACAACAAATTGCTGATATTCGAAACGTCTTTAGAGCAGTCAGTGACGATATAATGAAGTTTAAATATGACAAAATCTACGATATTTAAGAATAACAAATCTACTGGTTTTGATAAGGTTTCTTATGAACACGTGAAGTATGGTGGAAAACCCCTACAAAAACATGTGTGCACCTTATTCAATCTGATAATTCAAAATGTCATATTCCTGTCGATTGGAAAACAAGTGTTATAATTATTATTATTCAAAGGTGGGAATACAGACAAAACTGACCCAAACACATTCCGAGGTATATCGCTTTCGAGAAAATACTCGTTCCTCATTTAGAACCTCTCCATCAAAACTTAATAAAAAAATATCTAAAAGAATATGGTGTTTGTGGTAAATTTTGGCTGTTAATCGACGAAATGTATCGTGGCATAAAAAGCTCAATCTTATTCAATAAGAAACTGTCGAGATGGGGAGAGCGTCAAAGAGGTGTGCTATCAGCCGTTATATATATATATATACCTAGTCTTTATCAATGACTTGCTTATTGAATTGAACAACACGAGATACGATACAACTCTCTATGATTTAAGAGTCGCATGTTCTGTACAAGCGGATGATATAGCCCTTATGTCTCCTACAACCATAAGAATGCAAACTCTTATATACATTTGCAAGTTCAGTGAGCGTTGGGCTTTCAAGTTTTCGCCAAGAAAGAGCCATGTACTACTGTATGGGATGAGGCAAGGTATCGCTATCGATAGATTCTTTCTATATGGTTCAGAAATACCTATCTTCAAATCCACTAAACATGTCGGTATTCTCTTAGAGAGTAGCTTTGATTCTATTGAACAGATGCTGAATGCATGTCAGATGTTACGAGCAACTATTATTTCGATTATGAACTCTGGTGTTCATCTGAACTATGAAACGATCTTACCAAATCTGAATTATTATTGCATGAACGAGCTCACCGATTCGTATGTAAAGCAGTGCAAGTCTTACCAAAAAGGTCTAGATCAGACAAGTGTACCAGCCTTCTTGGATGGCTCTGCATTGAGTATTATATTGACAAATGCAAACTTTTATTTTTCGGCAGATTATGTAAACTAGATTCAGCTCACCTACCAAAGCAGATAATGATAGCCAGACTGCTCGAGTCTAAATACAAATATGTGGACAATCAGCTTGGTTTCATTCCTGATATGTATAGACTATCTAATAAGAACGGTCTTTTGTAATATATTTTTAATCTTATTGAACTTTTCCTTCAAAAACTGTCTGGAACAATGCACTGTTGCAAAATATTTACAAGACTGAACAATTGCAGTGGTTAGAAAGGAGGTCAAACGACAGAGACTTCAACTTTTTCAAACCTATCCATCCAGTCATAAAGTTACATAAAGCATGGGTAATTGCGAAGAGATATCCAAATTAAAGGGTAGCTACAAAGTACGTTATTGACCTTTGTGCTATTGTACGTATGGAAGTTGAACAACTACTATATGAAAAATGCGGAAAACTGTTCTCAAACGTTTTAGAAGATATACTATGCTCATGTGATTTTGTTCTAGATTATGGAAATGACATGTGGAGAAACATTATAAGCATAAACCCAATTCAGTTTATTGTCTGTATGGACAGCCTATTATCTCTAGAATTTCCAGTCGCACTTCTATCCTGTGACACTAAATACGAACTAGATATTGACGAGGGTATCGATCGTATTCTCGAAATTTTGTGTCCAGCATGTATACAACACTTGTAAACTCTTCTATCTATAATTTACAGGTCATTAACGACAATCACCATTGCTTAATCTTAATGTTTCTTTGATATTTTTAACTGTCTAAATGTGTTTTGTATGTGTGTGTTCTATGTCTAATGTTTTGTTTATGATATGATATAATCTCTGTATAAGAGGAAATTATAATGATACACCAAAACATCGCTACCTGTTTTGCATCTACAAATTGGACAGTTGTTTTCATCTAGAACGTTTCCAAAGGGACAGTATATAGCACAAACAGGTCCACATCTAGGTCCTGTAAAAGGTGTAAATGTATTAACATTTATAACATTATTATAAAGCCTTTTCTAATACTTTTATAGATTTTTCGAGAAGAAACTAAAAAAGAATATAAATATTTAATAAAATAGAAATTGACCATTATATTCGGATTCTCTTGATCGATAACATGTACGGATGATGGCAGAAGTAATGAGTTGAGAATACAAGCAACAGTGTCTTAAAAACACAGATACAGACCTAAAGATTGAGCATCCCCAAACCACTGAAAACCAGGAATGAACTAAGTCAAAATGTCCATAAAAGCGATCTTACGATTTATAAATACGCAGACATTTATGGCTGGAATGCAGATTCCAAATCAAATTTTTCTTGTGGGTTGAATTTACTATGCGCACTTAAATTGTATTTGCTCAAAAGCGCAACAGTCAGTAAAATATTGTCAGGTTATAAACAAATATACGAAATGAAAAAAAGTGTTACTCTCATTAAGTTTCCGTAATTGCCTTATGAAGGTACTATCTTTTTAATTACCTGGATCAACACAACTTCTGGAACATCCCTGTTGACAACACTTTTGATTACCAGGACAACTTCCATCATTAGTACAATCTCCTGGTCTAACAAATAACGGACAGATAACACCAGGTGTGTTAGGTGGACATTCTCCTGGCTTGGTTGTAGGCTCTTAATTAAAATCAATTTTAATGGGATAATATTTTTTTTCTATAAAAGTCTACTTTTCTTCTACTAGTATAAAGATAATAGTAATGGTGGAAAACAAGATCAGTTTAATTACATGCACCAAGCATGCATCCTCAACTGTATTTTATTATAAGCCACGGATAAGGCTCACACGTTCATTGAAATTTAAGAAAAAAGCCATTCAAATCCATCAAAATGAGCGCCACTCTTTTAATCATGCTTATTGGACACGAAACTATTTACCATTTATGTGCTTTTAAAGGACGGAGCGATTACTTGATCTGTTCTCACCTTATGTGTTTGTATCTCATACATCCATTATAAATATACAAATCAATGTAAAACAGAAAGTAACTTGCATGAACTCAAAAACTCAAAAACGAGCAAGACCGGGTTCTTTGAAAGGCTAAGCTTTTCCTGCGATGCATACATCACCCGTTATGCAAATCCACCTTCAGTCAAACTGATACAATCAGGAAAATAAACTGACAAAACCATGGCAAAAAAAAGGAACAGACCACGAGATAAAAAACAGTATATAAAACGCCACATATAAAAGTAAAGACTGATCACAATTGACCCCCCCCCCCCCCGAAAAAAAACCCGGGGGTGATCCCAGAAGCTCTGGATGGAAAAACCGATTCTGTTCAACAATAAAGACTCCCAATCCGTTACATTTACTCACTTTTTTTTATCTATACATTTACCTACTTTCTATATCCATACATTTACTCACTGTCTTTATCTATACATTTACTCACTTTTTTTATCTATACATTAACTAACTTTCTGTATCTATACATTTACTTACGTTCTGTATCTATATATTTACTTACTTTCTTATTTAAACATTTACCTACTTTCTGTATCTTCACATTTACTTACTTTCTTTATCTATACATTCACCTACTTTCTGTATCAATACATTTACTTACTGTCTGTATATATACATTTACTTACTGTCTGTATCTATATATTATCTTACTTTCTGTTTCTATACATTTACTTACCTTCTTTATCTATACATTTACTTACTGTCTGTCTGTATCTATACATTTACCAACTTTCTTTATCTATATATTTACTTACTGTCTGTATCTATACATAATCTTACTTTCTGTTTCTATACATTTACTTACTGTCTGTATATATATACATTTACTTACTGTCTGTATCTTTACATTTACTTACTGTCTGTATTTATACATTTACTTACTGTCTGTATCTATATATTATCTTACTTTCTGCTTCTATACATTTACTTACTTTCTTATCTTCTTGTCTCATGCTTTTGCAATCATACCACAACCCCATATCTTATATTTAAAAACATCATGTATCATGAATCTCTCTTTATCTAATTTGAAAACATCGTTAAGTCATTGGTTGAATTTCAATTGAATATGACGTTTTTAACCAATCAAAACATTTTGGTGTACATTTTTGAAAATATTACCCAGAATACATTAGATTCTACAACGGTGAATTAGGACGCTTTTTAACATACCATAAGGACAGCATACTCCACTGCCGCCTACTGGAGGTGTGTTGCATTGGTATTTACCAGGACATCTTCGTTGACCGTCACCACAACTGATTGATAATGGTTTGACATTACCTGTACATCCTGAAAAAGAAAATAAAATATGAACGATATGAGTTTCCAATGCATAAATTGCGTATATTCAAAATCTCTATCACAAGCTGGTAAATTTGTTTGACTTTGAAGTCTGTTATATCTTTTATAAAGAAAAGTCAATAAAAACTGATAAAATCAACGTTATCAACTAGCGGAACAAGTGGAAAAACGGGAGCGAGTGGATTAACTTCAAATGTCAAGATAACAACTATTCATAAACATCAATATTTCAAATGATCAGAGTTTACCAAAAAAATAATTGATCCTGATCGTTGTTATTTTACATCAATTTTTTCTGATACACTGACAAATAAAAAAGCCCTTTAAGATCAAAGTACACGTAAATAATTAAACTGTGTGAACAGAAGGAATTCGATATTTTGAAATTTTAACTGACTGTTTTTTTATATATTTAAATGCTACATATATACTTTTCCGATATTCAGATGCAGTTCAACGACTTCCAAATGCGTACAAAATTCCATCAAAATTCAAATTATTGCCCAACTACGGATACGAAGCCGTAAAGTCATATGATTCTTCAAAATACAAAAAAGATGAATATGTTTTATATACTTGAATGTCTAAGTTTTATTACACAACACTTTCATTTGAAAAGTATAACAAAATTCCGAACTTCAAGGTATTAGAGTTCAAAAAACAGCTGTCATATTGCTGACTTGATACAAGCATTTTCCACACAAAAATGATGGGTTAAACCTGATTTTTAGCTAGCCAATCCTCCCATTATTATGACATTTGTTTATAATTCCGTTATATTGAAAAAAATGGGTGAGCAACCCAAACAGACATAATAGATAAATGTGACAATATTTCAGATTCAGAGGCTAAAATTTTGTAAAGATACACCACGACTGACTGTAAAATTCAAACTAACATACAAATAAATCTAACAAACACGTCAACAAAAAGGTGTTGTAGTTGATAGTAAATGTGGAAACGATAATCCTTTTATTTTAATTAAATCTTCTAAAATGTACTGCTATTGAACTATGGTCTACTTGCCGACAGTTTTTCCGTATGCAGCAACCTTAACCAGGACACCTCTCACTAGATATACGACAATAGCATAGCAAAGTATAAAGGGAAACCGTGACGGAAGAGAAAGTTAAAAAACGTAAAAATAAGAAAGTATTAACTAATTCTGATAGTGAAAAAATCATAAACCAAATTATTTGACAAATGTTATGACAAAGTTTAATCAACTAATGGGAACACATGGAACTTATATATATATATATATATATATATAAACAAGTCTAAATTGAAAACAACGTTCAAACCTATGATTGCGTTGGATAAAAACCGCAATTTTTATACGTGTGCATGCAAAACAAATTTCCTGGTAGAGGGGTCTAACTACAGCACAAACAACATTTTCCAAAAGACCAAAAGAGTGAAAAAGTATATTTTAACAAAACGCATATATATAAAGAAAATAACTTTGTTCATTGTTCTATCGATTCATTTTTATATACGTGCTCCATGATTCGGTTTTGTTAATTTATCAACGTTGAGGGTAAAAATCGAATAAATTCCCGAAAATAACTTAGCAGCCACATTTTTTATTAACAATTCCCGTATGAGATGGTTTGTTGTAATAAGTACGTCATGGATTCCTAATAAGCCCAGATGCCTTAGTTTAGTTTATGCACATGTATTGCCTTAATATCCATGTGTATGTCGTAAGCGAGATATCTCATTAGTGGTTGTTTTGAATTGTTTTTTGCTGTTGCCATTTGGATAATTTATGTTTGGAGAATCTTTACAATTTATGTGCATTTTCTTCTAGAGTTTGGAAGGATCCTGAGCTTGCTGAGGAATTCGATAATTGGCGTATATCCTTGTTTGTCTGCTGTCTCACTAACATATGCCCCACTTTCTATTTTCATATACAGAGAAACCTGTCTAAATCGAACCCCATCGGGACCAGGTTCACAACACATACAATTTGATACGACTGGACTTCAGAATATGCATGGTTGAGACAGGTTTTCGGTTTATGTAAGATTCGGTTTGACAGGCTTCATTGTACTTGTACTTGTCATTTAGGGAGGGGTTAACATATTTCTTTATTACCTTTATATATCCGAAAGCAAATCAATGTCGCAATATTGAAGTATCGAGCTTACAGAAAAAGTGTTGACAAGTATCATCCTGAACTGTACAACTGTAACTTTCGTGGTGGAGTTGCATTTGTCGTGTCTTATTATTTGTGTCCGATCATAGTAGGACTTGATATTGAATATAACTGAATATGCGGTATGAAATACAGTTTCCGGGTCAACCTAGTGTTTTCCTAATTTCCGTATACTAACCTGCTACGAGACAGGCGTTTTAGTTTGTTGGTGGATGAATTGGAATATTTAATGGATATCTACCGTGTCTATAAAACATTGGAACTGTTTTTATATTGGGCGATTTCAATTGCAAGATAGAAGTACCACTATATAACTTTGTAACTTACTGAATACACACTTAGAGGCGACCCGTGGGTCTATACATACTTACATTTCAGCTATAAATTACATAGTAACTCAAAGAGAGAACATTTACTCTATATCTAAAGGTTTTATTCCTGATGAATATATATTGAACATTGCGGACCATAAATCTATTATATGCACGATGGAAATTACCGGCCGTAAATCAGGAACGATGAATCAGATTCCGAATTTCACACTCTTAGGTGAAAAAGGTGCTTGGACGAAGGCGATTGAACTTAATTTAAACACGAACTATTATTTTGCCGTATCTCAAAATCTTTGGAGTGTCTGTGCACCATTCTCGCCTGAAACTATTGAGTCATACTACAAGACTATTATTGATGCAATAATGACTGCCGATCATGATATCTTACCACATAAAAACTTTGTCAAACATATAAATCCGTATTGGACGGACGCGGTAAAAAGTTATCATCCGTATATGAGAGAACGTCGTGCAGACTGGATTGCAAACGGCAAAATACACAGAAGAAACGATTTCCTTTTCAGAGCATTTACGGACGCTAAAAGAGATTTCCGTAAGGAATTAGAACGCGCATATAATTGTTACATGAAAGACTGTGCACAAAAAATCGAATAATCTATAGACTCAGACCAGAGATACGTGTGGTCAGTTCTCAAAACTCACAGAAAACAAAAGGTTATTTGTCATCAGCTTCGTGTGAATGGAAGTACATATACGGCAGATGATGATATATGTGCGGCCTTGGCCGAATACTTTGAATCAATATTTAAAAGCGACAGATTTTTGCTCAAACTGGAAAGAGAAAAAAGAATAAAACAACAAATTGCTGATATTCGAAACGTCTTTAGAGCAGTCAGTGACGATATAATGAAGTTTAAATATGACAAATCTACGATATTTAAGAATACCAAATCTACTGGTTTGGATAAGGTTTCTTATGAACACTATGCACAAGTATGGTGGAAAACCCCTACAAAAACATGTGTGCACCTTATTCAATCTGATAATTCAAAATGTCATATTCCTGGCGATTGGAAAACAAGTGCTATAATTCTATTATTCAAAGGTGGGAATACAGACAAAACTGACCCAAACACATTCCGAGGTATATCGCTTTCGAGAAAATACTCGTTCCTCATTTAGAACCTCTCCATCAAAACTTAATAAAAAAATATCTAAAAGAATATGGTGTCTGCGGTAAATTTTGGGTGTTAATCGACGAAATGTATCGTGGCATAAAAAGCTCAATCTTATTCAATAAGAAACTGTCGAGATGGGGAGAGCGTCAAAGAGGTGTGTTATCAGCCGTTATATATATAGTCTTTATCAATGACTTCCTTATTGAATTGAACAACACGAGATACGGTACAAATCTCTATGATTTAAGAGTCGCATGTTCTGTACAAGCGGATGATATAGCCCTTATGTCTCCTACAACCCAAGGAATGCAAACTCTTATATACATTTGCAAGTTTAGTGAGCGTTGGGCTTTCAAGTTTTCGCCAAGAAAGAGCCATGTACTACTGTATGGGAAGAGACAAGGTATCGCTATCGATAGATTCTTTCTATATGGTTCAGAAATACCTATCTTCAAATCCACTAAACATGTCGGTATTCTCTTAGAGAGTAGCTTTGATTCTATTGAACAGATGCTGAATGCATGTCAGATGTTACGAGCAACTATTATTTCGATTATGAACTCTGGTGTTCATCTGAACTGTGAAACGATCTTACCAAATCTGAATTATTATTGCATGAACGAGCTCACAGATTCGTATGTAAAGCAGTGCAAGGCTTACCAAAAAGGTCTAGATCAGACAAGTGTACCAGCCTTCTTGGATGGCTCTGCATTGAGTGTTATATTGACAAATGCAAACTTTTATTTTCCGGCAGATTATGTAGACTAGATTCAGCTCACCTACCAAAGCAGATAACGATGGCCAGACTGATCGAGTTTAAATACAAATATGTGGACAATCAGCTTGGTTTCATTCCTGATATGTATAGACTATCTAATAAGAACGGTCTTTTGTAACATATTTTTAATCTTATTGAACTTTTCCATCAAAAACTGTCTGGAACAATGCAGTGTCGCAAAACATTTACAAGACTGAACAATTGCAGTGGTTAGAAAGGATGTCAAACGACAGAGACTTCAACTTTTTCAAACCTATCCATCCAGTCATAAAGTTACATAAAGCATGGGTAATTGCGAAGAGATATCCAAATTTAAGGGTAGCTACAAAGTACGTTATTGACCTTTGTGCTATTGTACGTATGGAAGTTGAACAATATATGATAAATGCGGAAAACTGTTCAAACGTTTTAGAAGATATACTATGCTCGTGTGATTTTGTTCTAGATTATGGAAATGACATGTGGAGAAACATTATAAGCATAAACCCAATTCAGTTTATTGTCTGTATGGACAGCCTATTTTCTCTAGAATTTCCAGTCGCACTTATATCCTGTGACACTAAATACGAACTAGATATTGACGAGGGTATCGATCGTTTTCTCGAAATTTTGTGTCCAGCATGTATACAACACTTGTAAACTCTTCTATCTATAATTTACAGGTCATTAACGACAATCACCGTTGCTTAATCTTAATGTTTCTTTGATATTTTTAACTGTCTAAATGTGTTTTGTATGTGTGTGTTCTATGTCTAATGTTTTGTTTATGATATGATATTATCTCTGTATAAGAGGAAATAATAATAATACACCAGAACATCGCTACCTGTTTTGCATCTACAAATTGGACAGTTGTTTTCATTTAGAACGTTTCCAAAGGGACAGGATATAGCACAAACAGGTCCACATCTAGGTCCTGTAAAAGGTGTAAATGTATTAACAATTATAACAATATTATAAAGCCTTTTCTAATACTTTTATAGATTTTTCGAGAAGAAACTAAAAAAGAATATAAATATTTAATAAAATAGAAATTGACCATTATATTTGGATTCTCTTGATCGATAACATGTACGGATGATGGCAGAAGAAATGAGTTGAGAATACAAGCAACAGTATCTTAAAAACACAGATACAGACCTAAAGATTGAGCATCCCCAAACCACTGAATACCAGGAATGAACTAAGTCAAAATGTCCATAAAAGCGATCTTACGATTTATAAATACGCAGACATTTATAACTGGAATGCAGATTTCAAATCAAATTTTTCATGTGGATTGAATTTACTATGCGCACTTAAAATGTATTTGCTCAAAAGCGCAACAGTCAGTAAAATATTGTCAGGTTATAAACAAATAAACGAAATGACAAAAAGTGTTACTCTCATTAAGTTTCCGTAATTGCCTTATGAATGTACTATCTTTTTGATTACCTGGATCAACACAACTTCTGGAACATCCCTGTTGACAACACTTTTGTTTACCAGGACAACTTCCATCATTAGTACAATCTCCTGGTCTAACAAATAACGGACAGATAACACCAGGTGTGTTAGGTGGACATTCTCCTGGCTTGGTTGTATGCTCTTAATTAAAATCAATTTTAGTGGGATAATATTTATTTTCTATAAAAGTCTACTTTTCTTCTACTAGTATAAAGATAATAGTAATGGTGGAAAACAAGATCAATTTAATTACATGCACCAAGCATGCATCCTCAACTGTATTTTATGAAAAAAGGCCACGGATACGGCTCACACGTTCATTGAAATTTAAGAAAAAAGCCATTCAAATCCATCAAAATGAGCGCCACTCTTTTAATCATGCTTATTGGACACGAAACTATTTACCATTTATGTGCTTTTACAGGACGGAGCGATTACTTGATCTGTTCTCACCTTATGTGTTTGTATCTCATACATCCATTATAAATATACAAATCAATGTAAAGCAGAAAGTAACTTGCATGAACTCAAATACGAGCAAGACCGGGTTCTTTGAAAGGCTAAGCTTTTCCTGCGATGCATACATCACCCGTTATGCAAATCCACCTTCAGTCAAACTGACACAATCAGGAATAGGAACCAATATCTTGGTTGACTGATAAAACAACTTGTTTTAATATATATAGATATCTAGAACCGCAAAAACATGTCGCTTGTGAGTAGAGAAACATACTTTCGTATCGGGTTACCAATGTGTGACTAAAAAATCTTATGAAGTGTCGATTTCAGTTCAGAGGCAAAATGTACAAAATGTACCAAAGTAAAATTCAAACTCATCAATCGAAAATAAACTGACAAACCATGGCAAAAAAAAAGGAACAGACCACGAGATAAAAACAGTATATAAAACGCAACATATAAAAGTAAAGACTGAGCACAATAGACCCCCCCCCCCCAAAAAAAAAAACAAAACAAAAAAAACCCGGGGGTAATCCCAGAAGCTCTTGATGGAAAAGCCAATTCTGTTCAACAATAAAGACTCCCAATCCGTTACATTTACTCACCTTTTTTTTATCTATACATTTACCTACTTTCTATATCCATACATTTACTCACTGTCTTTATCTATACCTTTACTCACTTTTTTTATCTATACATTTACTAACTTTCTGTATCTATAAATTTACTTACGTTCTGTATCTATATATTTACTTATTTTCTTATTTAAACATTTACCTACTTTCTGTATCTTCACATTTACTTACTTTCTTTATCTATACATTCGCCTACTTTCTGTATCAATACATTTACTTACTGTCTGTAGCTATACATTTACTTACTGTCTGTATTTATACATTTACTTACTGTCTGTATCTATATATTATCTTACTTTCTGTTTCTATACATTTACTTACCTTCTTTATCTATACATTTACTTACTGTCTGTCTGTATCTATACATTTACCAACTTTCTTTATCTATATATTTACTTACTGTCTGTATCTATACATACTCTTACTTTCTGTGTCTATACATTTACTTACTGTCTGTATATATACATTTACTTACTGTCTGTATCTATACATTTACTAACAGTCTGTATGTATACATTTATTTACAGTCTGTATCTAAATATTATCTTACTTTTTGCTTCTATACATTTACTTACTTTCTTATCTTGTTGTCTCATGCTTTTGCAATCATACCACAGCCCCATATCTTATATTTAAAAACATCATGTATCATGAATCTCTCTTTATCTAATTTGAAAACATCGTAAAGTCATTGGTTGAATTTCTATTGAATATGACGTTTTTAACCAATCAAAACATTTTGGTGTACATTTTTGAAAATATTACACAGAATACATTAGATTCTACAACGGCGAATTAGGACGCTTTTTAACATACCATAAGGACAGCATACTCCACTGCCACCTGCTGGAGGTGTGTTGCATTGATAATTACCAGGACATCTTCGTTGACCGTCACCACAACTGATTGATAATGGTTTGACATTACCTGTACATCCTGAAAAAGAAAATAAAATATGAAAGATACGAGTTTCCAATGCATAAATTGCGTATATTCAAAATCTCTATCACAAGCTGGTAAATTGGTTTGACTTTGAAGTCTGTTATATCTATTATAAAGAAAAATCAATAAAAACTGATAAAATCAACGTTATCAACTAACGGAACGAGTGGAAAAACGGGAGCGAGTGGATTAACTTCAAATGCCAAGATAACAACTATTCATAAACATCAATATTTCAAATGATCAGAGTTAACCAAAAAAATAATTGATCCTGATTGTGGATATTTTACATTAATTTTTTCTGATACACTGACAAATATAAAAGCCCCCTAAAATCAAAGTACACGTAAATAATTAAACTGTGTGAGCAAAAAGAACTCGTTATTTTGAAATTTTAACTGACTGTTTTTTTATATATTTAAAGGCTACTTATAATAAGTATATACTTTTTCGATATTCAGATGGAGTTCAACGACTTCAAAATTGCCTAACTACGGTTACGAAGCCGTAAAGTCATATGATTCGCCAAATTAAACAAAAAAAGATGAATATTTTTATATACTTGAATGACTAAGTTTTACTACACTTGTTGTGTATCTAAACTTTCATTTGAAAAAGTATAATAAAATTCCGAACTTCAAGGTAAGTTCAAAAAGGGGAAGTCCATAAAACAAACAAAATCAACGTTATCAATCAACAGAACGAGTGAAAAAAAAACAACTGTCATATTCCTGACTTGGTACAAGAATTTTCCCAAACAAATAAATGATGGGTTAAACCTGGTTTTTTAAGCTAGACAAACCTCCCATTATTATGACAGTTGTTTATAGGTTGCATTTCTGTAAATATTGGCAATGCATTTTCCCATAGGAACTCTCTTTACGGCTAAAACTGTACCACTTTTACTATGAAGTTTTGAAAAAAATCATATCCTAGAATGGAAAGTTCATATGCACTACTATTTTTTTCAAAGGTCAAAATATAGGGCTGTGCGGCATATTTTCAACATTTATATGCTACGAACTTCTAAGAGTTTAAACTAACAATAAATTTCTTAACTGCCTCTACCTCGACTCTAGGATTACTACAGATTTCAATATAAACAATATACACATGTATATTTACTGGTAACATTCCCAATTTATGTCTCTATGAGATGCAACATAGAGATCATAACTGGGAACCAGTATGTAAACAAAATTAATTATCTATGAATATTCTATATCTCCACAAAAGAGGCGTGGTTTGAGAAACAGCTGTATTTACAAAGTGCAACCTATAATTCCGTTATATTGACACAATTGGGTGAGCAACCCAAACAGAAATAATAGTTGAATGTTACAATAATTCGGATATAGAGGCCAAAATTCTGTAAACATACATTACAACTGACTGCAAAATTCAAACAAACATACAGAAAAATCTAACAAACACGCCAACAAAAAGGTGTTCTAGTTTATAGTATGTGAAAAGACGATAATCCTTTTATCTTAATTAAATCTTCTAAATTATACTTCTATTGAACTATGGTCTACTCCCCGACAGTTTTTCCGTATGCAGTAAACTTAACTAGGACACTTCTCACTAGATTTACGACAATAGCATAGCAAAGCACAAAGGGAAAACCGTGACAGAAGAGAAAGTTAAATAGACAGCTGCGCCACGAGCGCATGATACGCCCGTCGTCTTGTGTGTGAGGTTTTATGCAATAATCATAAATCGTTTCTGAGATACGGCGCGACATGTGAAAACGCCCCTTTTTTTTATAAAAAAATCAATAACTCTAAAATAAAATTTTGAATCATCACCAAAAAGGATACAGATCTTAAGATTAATATAATTAAGAAGTGTGTAAAGTTTTAAGCAATAATCATAAATCGTTTTTGAGATACGGCGCGACATGAAAACCCCTCCTTTAAAAAAAAACTCAATAACTCTAAAATAAAATTTTGAATCATCACCAAAAAGTATACAGATATTTTTATTAATATAACTAAGAAGTGTGTAAGGTTTTAAGCAATAATCATAAATCGTTTTTGTGATACGGCGCGACATGTGAACCCCCCCCCGCTGGTTTTAGTTACAAAGTCCCGTAACTTAAAAAGTTTCAATCTTATTTTCATTAAAAAGTATACAGATCGTTTAACCATCATAAGAAACAACTATGTAAAGTTTCATGAAATTTGGATAAGTCGTTCTCAAGTTACGGTACGACATGTGGATGCCGGACAGACGGACAGGCGGACAGACAGACAGACAGACAGACAGACAGACGGACGCCGGAAATTTGTATACAATAATACGTCCCGTCAAAATTTTGACTGGCGTAAAAAAATATAAAAATAAGAAATTATTAACTAATTCTGATAGTAAAAAAATCAGAAACCAAATTATTAAACAATTGTTATGACAAATTTTAATCAACTAAATCATCTCATTGTTTTATACACGTATTCCATTATTCTGTTTTATTCATTTACCAAGGTAACAATTGAGTAAATTCCCGAAATAACTTGGCAGCCAAATTTTTTACCAACAATCCCCGTATGAAATGATTTGTTGTAAAAAATACGTCATGGATTCGTAATAAGCCTAGAGGCCTTAGTTTAGTTTATGCGAATGTTTTGCCTTCATGTCCATGTGCATGTCTTAAGTGAGATATCTAATTAGTGGTTGTTTTAAACTGTTTATTGTTGTTGCCATTTGGATAATTTATATTTGGAGAATCTTTACTATTTATTTGCATTTTCTTCTAGAGTTTGGAATGATCCGGAGTTTGATGAGGAATTTATTAAATGGTGTAGACTGCTGTCTCACTGAAGTATGCCCCACTTTCTATTTTCATATACAGAGAAACATGTCTAAATATATGAAGTTTTTATTCCTGATGAAGATAAATTCAACATGTCGGACCATAAATCTATTATGTGCACGATGGAAATTACCTGTAGATCGGGAACAATGAATTAGATTCCACATTTAACACACTTAGGTGAAAAGGGTGCTTGCACGAAGGCGATTGAACTTAATTTAAACACGAACTATTCTTTTGCCGTATCTCAAAATCTTTGGAGTGTCTTAGCACCATCCTCACCTGATACTATTGAGTCATACTACAAGACTATGATTGATGCAATAATGACTGCCGATCATGATATCTTACCACATAAGTATTGGACGAACGCAGTAAAAAGTAATCATGCGTATATGAAAGTGCATCGTGCAGACTGGATTGCAAACGACAAAATAAACAGTAGAAACGGTTACTTTTTCAGAGCATATACGCATATAAAAGAGATTTCCGTAAGGAATTAGAAAGCGTATATAATTGTTACATGAACGACTGTGCACAAAAAAATCGAAGAATCTATAGACTCAGACCAGAGATACGTGAGGTCAGTTCACAAAAGTCGCAGAAAACAAAAGTTTACTTGTCACGAATTTCGTGCGAATGAAATAAAATTGAGAATGGAAATGGAGAATGTGTCTAAGAGACAACAACCCGACCAAAGAGCAGAAAACAGCCCAAGGCCACCAATGGGTACATATACGGAAGATGATTGTATATGTGAGGCCGTGGCCAAATACTTTGAATCATTATTTGAAACCGACAGATCGTTGCTCAAACTTGAAAGAGAACAAAGTGTAAAACAACAAATTACTGATATTCGAAACGTCTTTAGAGCAGTCAGTGACTATATTACGGAGTTTAAATATGACAAAATCTACGATATTTGTAGAAAGTTAAAGAATAACAAATCTACTGGTTTTGATAAGGTTTCCTACGAACAAAACCCCTACAAAAACATTTATGCACTTTATTCAATCTGATAATTCAAAACGGTCATTTCCCTATCGATTGGAAATAAAGTGCTATAATTCCATTATTTAAAGGTGGAAATAAAGACAAAACTGACCCAAACTCATTCCGAGGTATATCGCTAACGATCGCGTGCTGCATATCGAAGATTGTCGAGAGAAAACTCGTTCCTCATTTAGAACATCTCCATCAAACTTTCCTCATCCGACTCAAATAGCTTATCAGAAATTATTATGCAGTACACATGCATCTTTTACTATGGAGGAGGTAATTGGACACTATGTCGAACGCAACAGTAAAGTCATCGTTGTTCTGATGGACAGTATGAAAGCATTTGATTCCATGTGGAATGACGCTCTACAACTAAAATCAAAAGAATATGGTTTTTGTGGTAAATTTTGGCTTTTAATCGACGAAATGTATCGTGGCATGAAAAGCTAAATCTTATTCAATAATAAACTGTCGAGATGATTTCAACTACAACGGGGAGTGCGTCAAAGAGTTGTGTTATCAGCCGTTCTATACTTAGTATTTATCAATGACTTGCTTATTTAATTGAACAACACGAGATACAGTACAAATCTCTATGATTTAAGAGTCGCATGTTCTGTACAAGCGGATGATATAGCTCTTATATAGATATAAGAAGATGTGGTATGAGTGCCAATGAGACAACTCTCCATTCAAGTCACAATTTGTAAAAGTAAACCATTATTGGTCAAAGTACGGACTTCAACACGGAGCCTTGGCTCACACCGAACAGCAAGCTATAAAGGGCCCCAAAAATGACTAGTGTAAAACCTTTCAAACAGGAAAACCAACGGTCTAATCTATATAAAAAACGAGAACCGAGAAACACTTATGAACCACATCAACACACGACAACCACTGAACATCAGGTTCCTGACTTAGGACAGGTGCAAACAAATGCAGCGGGTTTAAACTTTTAATAGGCGTCAACCTTCACCCTACCTGAAGCAAAAGTGTAACATCACAACATAGAAAGACACACTATAAAATATCAATTAAAATGGCTTAACTCAATCAAAAGACATATTAACAAAAACAAGTGTACATACACTGAACGAATAAATTTGATCTATGACACAATGTAAATACAAATTTTATAAAACAAGGGGGTAAGATGTAAACCAATATGAAAAAGACAACCATAACCTTGGACAAAATGCCGCCAAATGAAATAACGTACACAGGTAAATAAAAATAATTTTGTTGTGAGGTATACATGGAGTACGGAAATAATTTTTACAAAATAAATAATTTTGTTGTTCCTAGTACGAGAACAAAAGAGAAAATTTATCGTCATACTAAACACTTATCAAAGGTGATATATATTAAAATAGTGAGGCTAGATATAACACTGAATAAGTAAACATTAAATTATGAAAATACATTTCAAATTGTATCAACAGGTCAAATTAACACGAAAGTACGATTTGAGGTTACTCGCAGTTACTGAAAGCCAGTTAAAAGCCAAAAACAATTAATAATAAAAAAATCATGCATTAGAGACTAAAATCAACTAAAACACATCCCAGAGATTGTATAATTTAATATATAGATAGAGAAAAACAACTTTGAACATGATATCATACATTAGTTAAAGACATCAATTGCCCACAGTTTGTTTCGTTGGGATATGTTTTCAAATCGTCATTTTTACGATAGGTATAGACATATTGGCACATATTACTTGGGGTATATAGTCAAATATATGATAAAGACAAATATTTCAGACAGATATAAATGTATGGTAAATATAGAAATTTGCTATTAATTTCCTTATAAATTGGAAAGGTGTAGATTATATGGACATTCCAATCTTTCAACTACTTTATTGGTCCAGAAATAGTAATACAAATATAGCTGTTGGAAATAGGGGTTTGGGCGTGGTTGTATATATTTATTTGATTTTTATTAATTTTCAATCAACAACAGATTTCTTTTAAATATTGGTGCTCAGTCGTCTTTCCATTTTGAACCGAATGAACGTTTTCCAACAAATCCGTCATGATCCACGTTTTCGGATATCAGTTTACAGTTAATCATACTTTTAGTTTAGTTTTCAGTAAATTCAGATATGAATGGTTAATTTGCCCTTATCTGGTCGTAAAACAATGGTTCCTTTTAAGGTCATTTTGAAAACAGTTTGATTACACCAAGTAATTGAAATATGAGTTCAATGCATGAGTCAAAATTCGAACTTCTAGAAGGCAGTATATTTCGATTAATTCTTAACTTTGGTAATGTAATAACTCAAAAGTAAAATAACAAAAATACCGAAGGAACATTCAAATTTGAAAGTCCCTTATCAAATGGCAAAATCAAAATCTCAAACACATGAAACGAATGAAAAAGAACTGTCATACTCCTGACTTGGTTAGGGATTACCTTATGTAGAAAATGGTGGATTAAACCTGATTATATAACTAGCTAAACCTCTCACTTGTATGACATTCGCATAGAATTCCATTATATTGACAACAATATTAATAACTAGAATTATCTTATAAGTCCGAGATCAAAATGTTAAAATACTGTACAAAACATAATGTCTTTGTTTACACGGTACAATTTACTGTAAATTGGTAACGACCCGAAAAATACCGAGCGGTTAAAATTCATGAAAAAGTTTGCGAAAAAGTCTTGAAGTCATTCCTGAATGTTTATTGCTATATAATATATCGTTGCGAAACATAAAACGACCAGTTAGCCTCCACAGAAAACCTTAAATCCTCGATATAGATTGTTTGGTAGTTTTCTATATCCAGTTTCGTAAAATAATGTTAGATCAACGGGGTTTATCGTCAGTTAAGTGTATATTTATGACCTTTTAGAAACATTTTTAGTTCAGAAGGTCAATAGAATACTGAGAGATTAAATATCAATATCCCATCGATATGATGAATATATATGATAACACTCATGGTCTTTGTTTATTGTGTTATTATAATTATAGACAAACAACCTAATCTGATAAAGTATATGTAAGTGTATGGTCGTGAAATATTCAAATAATATGTTCACCCAAACACACGCCTCCTGTTTAAATTGAAAAACCATTAAAAAGACCAGAAATTAGTTCATACAAAATTGTCTTTTCTTTCAGATAGGCGTCCTTCGGTCCTAACCGAATCTTGTATTTTAGCTGAGTTTTGAAGAAAGAAACGTTTAAATCAATTTTAGTTTATTTCCGGTCCGATTTATTCCAATGTAATAATTATGTTTTCAAATTTCGAAATACTTAAAACTAATGTAAAAATAAAAGCATGTGTTATGATTGCCAACCAGACAAATCTCCACCAAAGAGCAAATGACATAAAATAACTATAGGTAACCGTACGGCTATCAACAATGAGAAAAACCCAAACTGCATAGCAAGCTATAAAAGGCCCCGAAAAAAAAACAAACGTAAAACAATTCAAATGATAAAACTAACGGCCTTTTTTTATGTAAAAGCAATAAACGAAAAACAAATATAATATACAGCAACAAACCACAACCACTGAATTACAGAATCCTGACTTGGGACAGGCACGTTCGGATGTGGCAAGATTAACTATATTTGCGGGTGACCAACCCTTCCCTTACTTGGAACAAATGTTTTACAACAAAACATAAGAATAAACAATAAAAATCAGTTGAGAAAAGACTAACTCCTCAGATAGATAAAAAGTACAAAAAGAACTAACAAAATGCTTTATAAATACAGCGTTAAAACAATAGTACATCCTTCTACCATATAAAGTAGTAAACGGGGCTATGTATATGTGATACTAAAATGAGTTTTATTTACGTGCAAATTTTTACATCGTGCAAATTCAAAGGTTTAAATCCGCTATAAGCATATAGCGAATCGGAAACCGGCCTTGAATTAGAACATTAAGCACATATTTTTGTAAGCAGCTGTCTATCAATGTCGTCTTTGAGGTTTTAAATATCTCTTTATCAGTATCGTTTCAAAAGTTATATGTTTGCAAATGTCTGTTATTTAAATAATAACACAGAATTCATGGTGTCACTTCCAATGCATCAAATGAGCAATCCACCTTTTGGTCCCCGAGGAAAACATTTTTTTTCGAATTTGTTAGAATGGCAAATACCACAATTGTTCTATACTTCACAATCATAATATTAATATGAATATTTCCAATACAACTTTTAAGCAAGAACTTATTGGCAAATACAATACATAGGTTAACATATATGAACGACACTGAAAAATGTTCACACGTATTTGACAGCATTTACCATGGTTGTACAGGGATGATTCTACTATATAGTTTAGGGCCGCTTAACGGCCCTAAAAACTGCCAGCGGCCCCAAAAAAATGTATGTGAATATAAATTCCCAGTTCGGGAAAATAAAACAAAAATCGTTATTTCCGGAAATGTTTCCGTCACCGATTTAGGCAACTATAATGTTTTCAAAGTTTGTCGTCAAAGCGTTTTAAAATCCGTATGACATTGGTGAGAATGTTGTCAACGATCGCGTTTTATTCACAACGATTTAATTAAGTCAACGATTTTAGCAGCCGGATTCAATTGATGAAAATGAAATGTGATCTTGTAAAAGCAGATCACCCAGCATGTCGATAAACATGTCAAAATGGGTCTCATTAAAGCAGATCTCGGCAGAGAGCCGAATTTCATTTTAGATATAACATTGATGAATAAATTTTAATGGGCGCCGATATCGTAAAAGCAGATCGCCCAGCAGAAACGGGTATATGATATGATGAAAACCTTTTTTTTTGTAAAAGAAATTAATTTCTATTTTGTCAGTCTCTATTTCCTCAAAAGACAAACGATTGAGCGTTTTTGAAAATACACGTGGACCATATATATTATTCATGAACATTATGGAACTGTTTCAAAAGTTGTGAAAATGATCCAAAATGAAATAATATTAAAATACAATGGTTCAATGCTTTAATTTCCTGTTTCTTAGGGCTACACATAATGTAAAACTATGGCAAACTTCTACATATTAAACAGCAAGCAAAAATCACAAAAATAGTACTTGAACTTTTGTAATTGCTTTTCTGAATTCGACAATTGACCAGTACAATTTGAAATCCATTTGAATCAAGGTAAATTTATAAAGATGACCTGTTGTTGAAAAATATACCCAATGGATGATTTTTTCAGTGGTTTGTGTTAGCTGTTATATATGTAAAAGGCCTAGGTTACCATAGCTAAGAAAAGATAGTGCATCTGCCGTCATCATGTGCAATGATCTTCATGTAACAACTTCCCTGGTCTCAAACCAATAACTGTCAAGCGATCTGGTAATCATATATATCGATCATAATCAGTAGCCCGTCCAGGATTATTCAAAATGTCACAACTTATTACAGCAGTGTACACACTGTGTCTAAACTACCCAGGCAAAATATGTTTGGACTCGATAGTATCTAATGTCCGGTACGGTGATGGACAATCAACAGACAGAGAAAAGGTAGAATTTCTGTTTATTTATTTGTTTTTTAATGACATTGAAGAATAAACATACACATATAACTATTTTCGATTGTGTGATGTAATATTTTCTACAACCGTTCTAGATTAATGGAAAAATAAGTAAAAAGGCACATGAAAATGGTGAACTGAGTGAACCTTGCTACGAATTTGTTTAATTTCTTTTTGAATTGTGCGCATTGTACGGAAAGAAAAGTACGGAAAGAAAGATATTAACACAGAAATTGCATGGCTAGTCACTATACTCTGAGCACCTCAATATTTGCATGGAACGAAAGAAATGGGTCATGTCAAAATGGAAGGACCCTGTTTCGTCAATGTTGTATATTACACAAGGACCCTGTTTTGTCTCAGTATAGGACCCGGTTTTGTTTTGTTTTGAAACCACAAATTTATGAAAAGCTACGTTAGCACGGATCTGGACATTGCCCATCGGAAGAAATTAAATATTTGAGTCAAAAAGATTTTATAAAGATGTTATTGCAATACAAACATGTGTTAAAATATATTTCAAACGGGAACTTTTCGAAATAGGGAGTAGACATTTTTGAATGCTATACGTATACTTTATTGATCTTATCTTCGAACTAAGTTTAAATGGAAATAAATATCATGTACTTACATTAATTCCTTATGATAGAAAAAAGAAGATGTGGTGTGATTGCCAATGAGACAGCTCGTCACAAGAGATCAAATGACACAGAAATTAACAACTATAGGTCGCCATACGGCCTTCAACAATGAACAAAGCTCATACAACATAGTCAGCTATAAAAGGCCCCGAAATGAAAAGTGTAAAACAATTCAAACGAGGAAACTAACGGCCTATTTTATGTACAAAAAAATGAACGAAAAACAAATATGTAACACAGCAACAAACGACAACCACTGAAATACAGGCTCCTGGCTTGGGACAGGTAAATATATACAGAATGTGGCGGGGTTAAACATCTTAGCGGGATCCCAACCCTCCCTCTAACCTAGGAAATTGGTGTAACAGTACAACATAAGAACGAACTATAAAAATCAGTTGAAAAAGGCTTAAGTCATCAGATGGATACAAATAGAATTACATCTCAAAAATGTTTGTTTGATTTCTATACTACTGTAATGATGTAAAAATAAGAAGATGTGGAATGATTGTGTTACCATATCAATTTATCAAAAGAGTAAGGATAGTATGCTTTACTACACTATACGCTCTGTTTACAATATATTTACTCATTCGTTTATCTATTGACGGACAGTGAGAGAAAAATCTCCGTTTTGAAGGCCGTACTTTGACCTATAATGGTTTACTTTTACAAATTGTGACTTGGATGGAGAGTTGTCTCATTGGCACTCATACCACATTTTCTTATATCTATTAGAACGTTTTGGGTATCTCAATCAAAACGGTTGCCTTTCGAACGTGTATTTTATGTCCGCTTCGAAATACACAAGTTCTAAACTTCCCCATTAGAAACAAAATAATTCTATCATGCCGTGCTCTACGCTCATTTTAACATAGGTAGGCATTATATTTGTCAATATTTTATACCTGGCTAACGCTTGGTTTAAAAATTTTAACAAATATAATGCCTTCTTATGTTAAAATGAGCATTGAGCATGGCATGAAAGAATTATTTCTTTATATAAATAAAAGTTGGTTTGCAACATTATAACGTCCAATATCTTCGTCTTCGTCTTCGTAGAACAACCTAATTGGCAATTTAGCCCGTGAAAAATGACAATGAGACAGCTTTTCATCAGAGACCAAATGACGTAAAAGTTAACAAATATAGAACACCGTATGGCATCCAACAATGAGAAACGTCCATACGGCATAGCAAGCTTAAAAAGGCCCCGAAATGAAAACTTAAAAAAAAAAAAACTAATGTGGAAACTAACGAACTAGATTTATGTACAAAATAAAAAACGAAAAACAAAAACATGTATGATATATAGCAACAAAAGACAACAACCGATTTACAGGCTCCTGAATTCGGTACTGGTACATACAGAATTGCGAGGTTGAACGTGTAAGCCCCCCTCCCCCCACGCTCCCCCTCCAAAAAAAAAAACCCCAAAAAAGTGGTATAACAGCACAATATATGAACAAACTATAAAATTTAGTGAGTTGAAAAAGTCTTAACTCATTTGATTACAGAGCCCCTATAGTAAATATGCAATTGGCGGCTGTCTCTGTTTTTTCGTCTTTTATTAAATGTTATGATGGTATAAGATATAGTTACATTATATCAGTGGCGGATCCAGGGGAGTAGAGGAAGTACGCCGACCCCCCTTTTTGGTGGCTAGAAATAATTATTTTATCATGTTTTTTACGATTTATATATGATTTTTTATTTAGCGAAACATCGTTAAAAAAGTTCCCGGCGGTATAAAATCCGTTTATGAATACGCCCCTTTCAAAAATCATGGCCTCTGTCCGCCCTTGCATATTGACAATTTTAAACTTGACCAAATTGCTTAAATTGTAGAACATTTGTCAATGTACGATAATCATTATACAATGAAGAGATAAACCTATATATAATAGTTGTAATATATAGGGCAGTTGTTAACAACTTGGTACTAGTGCATAAAAGAATTTGTTAATGTTGAAAAAAAAAGAAAAAAAAAGAGGGATAAAACATCGTTTATTTATAAAAATTACTAATCAAATAATCATTATTGCAATTTCCGGATGGCCTAAGACTTTTATACTAATTTATACCTAGTATTATTGTAACAAGGAGGGGTAAACAGATTTTTAACGCACTATTATTGTGATCCTTTGCGTCGCATGGACATTCCTTTTCTTGGGCGATTCTGCATGCACATACATTTGTCTTATTCTCTTGCTTTATAATGAACGTTTAGTTTCAGAATATTTATTTTCAAACGATTATACTGTCTTCCCTTTAAGTAGAGCGGAACACTAAGATAACCATCTTGTTGTCCCAGAAAATCACATATCAAATGTGCGTCCTTAAATTTTGAAGGCCGTACACTAATTAAGTTTGAACACTTAAATTTACATAGATGATTTAAAAAAATCTAATTCCGTTTCAAAACCTTCATTTCTTTTTAATTTTTCCTTTTTTTTTTATACAAAACAAAATTGAAATTTGCTTTGTTTTTATATAGCAGGAATTCAAGTGTTTACGGATTCAAAAAGGTGATAAGTTATATCTGAAAGAAAATGTTTTTCAACGATCCCTCAAACTGCTGTTGAACGCCATATTTTAATTTTCGTCATGCGATTATGCATTATTTTCTATGACAAAACTGGGTCTGCTTTGTGAAATTTAAGGACAAAACCGGGCCGTACACATTGGCAAAACCGGGTGCTTCAATTTTGACATGACCCACTTCTTTCATTCCATGCACAAACATGCAAATATTGAGGCGATCATAGGGAAAAGACTTGAAATCTCCTAGTTAATATCTTTCTTTCCGTACCTTTCTTTCCGTACAATGTGCTCAATTAAAGAGAAGTTAAACAAATTCGAGGCAGGGTTCACTCAATTCACCATTTTGATGTGCATGTTTACTTATTTCTCCATAAATCTAGAACGGTGGTAGAAAATATTACATCACACTATCGAAAATAGTTATATGTATATTCTTCAATATCATTAAAACAACATATAAATAAACAGAATTGCTACATTTCTCTGTCTGTTGATTGTCCGTCACCGTACCGGACATTAGATACTATTGAGTCCAAACATTTTTCGCCGGGGTAGTTAAGATACAGTGGTACAGGTGAAACCTAATATACATTTTCCGTTTTTACTGGAGAATACTGTTATTTCGTCTTAGTTTTTATGCATAAAAAGTTCCCGATTAGGATGAAAATTCCCAATTTGATGGCCAAGGGACCCATTTGAAAACACCTGGAATCATCCCTGTTGTAAATGTCGTGTAAACTGCTGTCTCTCAAAAGTATACATACTTCAGTTAAGTTATTTAGCAAGTATCAATATATCTGTATCAAACTTTGAAGCAAGAAAGTTTTTCAAATAAAACGCATATCTTTACTTGAACTACACAGACAAAGAATTGCATATAACACAAATATTTGACAGCAGTTACCCTGGTTGTAAATGTCGTGTAAACTGCGGTCTCTCAAAATTATACATACCTCTATAGAGATATTTACCAAATATCAATATCTCTGTAACACACTTTAATGCAAGAAAGTTTTCGCAAATGAAGTGGATGTCTTTGCATACATGAACTACATATCCAAAGGATTGCAAATTATACATAAATATGTATCTACATTTACTGTGCTTGTAAATTCTTCACAAATCACAGTCTCCAAAAACTGCCAACACTAGTATGAAGAAGTTTTGTAGATTTGTATCTTTGATCACCGTTAATATACTGGATAGTATATGCAAATATGAGGCTTATCTTTACATATCTTTAGAATATGTGTAAAGCTATGGAAATAGAATTGCTCTATTTAACATAGCATTGAAGACCTTTTAGATAACATAAAAGGTATGGAACATTTATCAGTACATATGCAGGCCCTTAAATATATCTGGCAGAAAAGTACTTAGCTTTAAGAAACATTTGCATACATGCAACAATTGATGTAAATGCTTGTTTTCAAGCAGTGAGAGATATTCAAATTTAAGAGTAGCTGTAAAGTACGTTATTGACTTTTGTGCTATTGTACGTATGGAAGTCGAACAACTATTATGTGAAAAATGCGGAAAACTGTTCTCAAACGTTTAAAGAACATATAATATGCTCATGGGATTTTGTTCTAGAAACATTTTAAACATAAACCCAAATCAGTTTAGTGTCTATATCGACAGCCTATCATCTCTAGAATTCCCAGTCGCAATTCTATCCGGTGACACTAAATACGAAGTAGATAACGACGAGGGTATCGTATTCTCAAAACTTTGTGTCCAGCATGTAAACAACACTTGTAAACTCTTCTATCGATAAATTGCAGGTCATAAACGACAATCACTATTGACTAATCTTAATGTTTCTTTGATATTTTTAACTGTCTAAATGTGTTTTGTGTGTGTGTGTGTGTTTTGTTTCTAATGTGTTTATGATATGAGGAAATAAAGTCATTAATAATAATAATGCAGCAGAATATCGTTACCTGTTTTGCATCTACAAATTGGACAGTTGTTTTCATTTAGAACATTTCCAAAAGGACAGGATATAGCACAAACAGCTCCACATCTAGGTCCTGTAAAAAGTGTAAATGTATTTTTATTTTTATAAGCCTTTTCTAATACTTTGATAGATTTTTCGAGAACAAACTAAGAAAGAATATAGATACTTAAAAAAATAGAAATATACCATTACATTCGGATTCTCCTGAACAATGAGGAGAATAAGAAGGAACGTAGGTGTCAATCGAAATATGTACACGGATGATGGCAGAAAAAACGAGTTGAGAATACAAACAACAGTATCTGCATACAACCAGATACGGGCCTAAAGATTGAGCATCCCCAAACCACTGAAAACCAGGAATGAACTAAGTCAAAATGTCTATAAAAGCGATCTTACGATTTATAAATACGCAGACATTTCTAGCAGGAATGCAGATTTCCAATCAAATTTTTATGTGGGTTTAATTTACTTTGCACCCCAAAATGTATTTGCTCAAAAGCGCAACAGTCAGTAAAATATTATAAAAAAAACGAAATGAATAAAAGTTCTAATCTCATTTAAGTTTCCGTAATTGATTCATGTATAGTTGAATACCCACATATAAATTAGCTTTATAGTTTGCTAATGTGAATTATCGTACCTTTCATTTTCAATTTTTCAGTTAAACATATTCTAGAAATTACAAAAGTAATCTGAATAACTTATAAGTGCTTGTACACTACATTTGCCTTATCAAGGTACAATCTTTTTGATTACCTGGATCAACACAATTTCTGGAACATCTCTGTAAACAACACTTTTGTTTACCAGGACAGCTTCCATCATTAACACAATCTCCTGGTCTAATAAATAACGCACAGGAAATTCCAGGTGTGTTAGGTGGACATTCTCCTGGCTTGGTTACAGGCTCTTAATTAAAATCAATTTAAATGGAATAATAATTTATTTCTATAAAAGTCCACTTTTCTTCTACTAGTATAACGATATTAGTAATGGTTGAAAACGTTTTTGTAAGGAGGAAGGTGACTTGTGTTGACTTATTTCAACCCCTAACATCACATAGTGTTATCGATTACTATTGTCCTCTTGTACCGTACATTGCTATTTTTGCCGACTTGCTATATTCTAATTTTTCAGATGATGTTCATTGTTTCATTGAAAACAACATCAATTTAATTACATACACCAAGCATGCATTCTCGACAGTATTTAATGGAGAAAAAGACACGGATTAGGTTCACACGTTCATGGAAAGGAGTAGGTCCAGTAAGGGCCAATTTTGACCTCAAACTTCAGATTCATCTGATGAAATATTTTGGACCCTTTTTTTAACACTTAAGTGTCTACTTCAGTCGATTCAATTAGTTTATGTGAAAGATTTGAACAGGTTTAGTCATTAAAGACGCTCAGATTCAAGCTTAAATATGAAAAATCTATCAAATATGCCATAATATGTCACTTTTCAGATGTTTTTTGTCAAAAATGAAAGTGGCCGCATCCGTGTTCATTCTCAACCTTTATATATGTTATGTATTATCATCAAATACAACTTACATTTGAATATTAAGAATGAAAACAAATGCGGCCACTTCCGTTTAAGACGGAAACCGTCTAAAATTTACCTCAAATGCTAAAATTGTTAAGATTTCAGTAATTAGCAGGACTTAATGATGCTAGTACTCAAAACATGTGCATTGTATTGTCAAAAACAGCCCATATTGATGTAACAGAAGTATTCTACTTTCCAATAAATATTTTAAGTTTACATTCTAACAATTTTGTAAAAACTGCTATATTTTTGGGCCAAAAAGGGGTCTTACTGGACCTACTCCTTTGAGAAAAAAGCCATTCAAATCCATTAAAATAAGCGCCTCTCTTTTGATCATGCTTCTTGGACACGAAACTATTCACTATCTATGTGCCCTTGAAGGACGGAGCGATTACTTGATCTGTTCTCACTTTATGTGTTTACATCTCATACATCCTTTATAAATATACAAATCAATGTAAAACAGGAAGTAAATTGCATGAACTCAAAAAGGACCTTGACCTGGTTCGTCGAAAGGCTTTTATTCTCCTGCAATGCATGCATAATCCATCATGCGAATCCTAATTCAGTCAAACTGTCACTATCAGGAATAGAAACCAATCTCTTAGTTTACAGATGAAACGACTTGTTTTGATATATATAGATATTTAGAACCAACAAAACATGTCGCTAGTGAGTTGAGAAACAGACTCTCGTATAGGATAACCAATTTGTGAATGAAAAGCAAATGAAGTGTCGATTTCAGTTGCTCTTCCTCATAACTCTGTTGGAGAAGTTTAAGTATAAGGATCGAACTCCTGTACATATAATATTATTTCATTTTAAAAACGTTGCACCTTCAGAAAACGGGCGCCAATTTAAATTATACGAGTACATTCAAAAATATTTTCGCTTCATAAGCAATAAAAGAGAGGCTAAATGTACCAAAGGGAATTTCAAACTCATAAGTTGAAAATAAACTGACAAAGCCAGGGCAAAAAAGGAACAGACGACGAGATAAAAAACAGTATATAAAACGCCACATATAAAAGTAAAGACTGAGCACCATGAACCCCACCAAAACCCGGGGGTGATCCCAGGTGCTCTGGATTCTGTTCAACAATAAATAGGTATAAGAAGATGTGGTATGAGTGCCAATGAGACAACTCTCCATTCAAGTCATAATTTGTAAAAGTAAACCATTATAGGTCAAAGTACGGCCTTCAACACGGAGCCTTTGCTCACACCGAGCAGCAAGCTATAAAGGGCCCCACACATGACTAGTGTAAAACCATTCAAACAGGAAAACAAACTGTCTAATCTAAATAAAAAAAAACGAGAAACGTAAGAGTCCCAATCCGTGTCATTTACTTATTTTCTTATCTATACAATTACCTACTTTCTGTATCTATACATTTCCTTACTTTCTGTATCTATACATTTACTCCCTTTCTTTATCTATACATTAACTTACTTTCTTTATCTATTCATTTACTTACTTTCTGTATCTATACATTTACTCTCTTTCATTATCTATACACTTACCTACTTTCTTTATTTATATATTTACTTACTTTGTTTATTTATACATTTTCTCACTTTCTGTATCTATACATTTACTTACTGTCTTTATCTATACATTTATCTCGGCATTCAGTTAGTGATTCAAAATTATTCGCATTTCCTAAACATCCACCATAGGTAAATTTTTCACATTTTTGTGTTTTGAAATTGAAGTAATATCTTGGTAAACTTCCTCTACAGGGCCCAGGTAGTTTTGGTAAGCGACAAACTAAAGAATATAAATAATTGTAAAATATTCCAAGATAGAACATATCATGAAAAAAAAAACAAAATGATTTTAAGATCGAACAGATCACAAGTTAAAAGGCTAAATTAAGTACGAAGTTGAACAATGAAAACTCGCTTTTATGAAAGATAAGCCTTAAAAGAGTCGCATCTTAAATTTGTGAAGATCCTATTGCTATCAAAGTAATTTCTAGTATATCAATGTATGTTATGAATAGAGTTTTATGATAAATTTCAATAAACGTATGCTAAGAATTTCATTGCACGGGTAACTTGTTTGAAAATGTATATATCAAGATAAGCAAATTCTAAAGATTCATTTTTGTGAAATGAATAAACAATGATGATGATGATGATGATGATGATGATGATGATGATGATGATGATGATGATGATGATGATGATGATGATGATGATGATGATGATGATGATATGATGATGATGATGTGATTTCAAAGGTAAAATGTCCACACTAAGGCAATTCACCCTACCGGGAAACATTTTTCTGCCTCCGGACCAACCTGTCTTTGCTCTTACTCCTAAATATCACCTGCTAACCTGCGAACCATTCAGTAACACTTTTCAGGTTTCGGTTTGACACGATCCGGGATCAAACAACCACAACCTCCCGCACTCGAGGCAACCACGCAACAATGAGATGATTCAAGACAATCGAGACGGATGGAATATTCTTATACACTCAGTTTAAATTGGCTAGAGTATTATTGTCAAAGAAACGTAAAACAGCCAGGTGATTACCACACAAGACATAAACAGATATTGGATAACATAAATGATGCGTTTTCATACAAAATATAGATGAATGTTTGCTGAGTGTTAAATGACATTTTTTCATGCATATTTAAATCGAGAACAAATAGAAATAAATCTAAAAGTTTGTGTCTGCAAAAAGTCGATTGACATGGATGAATAACGAAAAATTAAGACTGTTTTTCCTGAAGAGGATATGAACGGAAATTTCACTTGCAGCAGGTCACTTACTTTTCCTAAAAGCATTCTTGCTAAAGGTTCCTTGAACATAGCGAGTGATTTTTCACTCACTCGGCATAGATGTTAGCTTCCAAATTTCTGAGTAACATTATTACTACTATCATTGCACATAAAAGTTTAAGCCTTGTTAGACAAAAATATTGAGAATGGATACGGTAATGTGTCAAAGAGACAAAACTCCCATGGCAGAAATAGTCCCCATTCAATATAGATGGCAGAAAGTGCCTCCACTTAAATATAGATTGCAGAAATAGCCCCCACTCAATACAGATGGCAGAAATAGCCTCCACTTAAATATAGATGGCAGAAATAACCCCCCCCCCCCCACACTCAATATAGATTCTAAATGGATATTAAGAGTTCTTCTGTCTTGCTTAAAAAATAGAATAACTGATTTCATGAATATATAAATATAATGAAATGTGGTAGGATTGCCAATGAGACAACTATCCACCATATTTCAAATTAAAAGGATGTAAGCAATTATAGGTAACCGTACGGCCTTCAACAAGGAGCAAACTCCATACCGTCGGATATAAAAGGCCCGAAATGAAAAGTATGAAACAATTCAATTGAGAAAACTGACGACCTAATTTTTAACTAAACCATCATTATTATGTTGAAATCTTAGTGGTATTATTTAAACACGTGTAAAATATATTATTGAAAACAATGGAATAAGAGAATTAGGAAAATGAATAGTGAAAATGAAAAGAAAAATCTTCATAACAGATATGCTGTTTTTATGGGCGATTTTACTTTCCATCGCGGAAGCGATTTCACATACCTTCGGCTTGGCACCATGTGCCACAGGAAGGATTGTAGCAACACGTTTCACCTGAAAATATATCATAAAAATTAGAGAAAATGTGGAAATATAGGTGCATGTTGTAAACGTTGTGTTTTTGAAGTGCACTGTGTTTTGGATTTTTTCAAGTGTAAATTATATAGAATGTACGATGTAATTTACACAAAATTTCAAAATTTGTGAATAGATCTATCTTTCTTATGTCAATTTGAATGTTATATGTATTCCATTGTTCATAATATTGTCTTATAATCTAAAAGGTTGTGTAACATTTTTAAAGTACTTTCTATTGTGTTTACATGTTGTGATTACAAAAAGTCTGTTTCTATGTATGTTGGCGTTTGTTTTTGTAGCAGTTCAGTGTTTATGCTGTTCCGTTGTTTTCCACTTATAGTTGATGTGTTTTCCTCGGTTTTGGTTTGTGACCCGGATTTGTTTCAGTTAAATCGATTTATGACTATTGAACAGCAGTATAGTACTGTTGCCTTTATTCATTCCATGTATCACCTGCAAACCAAAGAAATCAAAGATTTCAGCATAACATTTGAACACTTTGTCATGACTTAAAAAGACTTGGTCGATTTGTACCTAAAAGGGACAGTAGCAACGAATTTGACAGAAAAATCAAATATGATTTTATTTTCAAACATATATAAACATGATAAAAGCGGAATAAAGAAATAACATATCGCTATTAGCAGTCAGTTTGATTCATTTTAGTCAAAATATATTAAAAAAAAATCACTGACGTATTATTGACTTGCAAGTCAAAAATTCATTTGAATCAGTGTGCAAACAACCTCTTAATTTGACCTTTAGATATATTGAGTGCTCATGTGTTCACCATGTGGCTAATTTATTAAAAAGAAAAGAATGTCAACGCTGAAAAATGAAATAAGGAGCCACCAGGAATAACCATTTCGTTGAGACTAGGACCACAAAATCATTCTTATACAGGTAAAACGATGATTTACGTACATCTTTAACCTGTAACATGGAATCAAAAACACCTTGAAAAATCCGATTGCATGTCCTGTCTATATATTTAAACGACACCAGTGTCTGAGCAGAAAGTTGATGTTTTTTTCTAAAAAAGTTGATCGGAAGATACCAAGATCTTGTTGATAAATAAGTATCAACTTCACAAATAATACACGATGGTCTTGATGTATAGATTCTAGGTACAGACGTTGTTTATCATCTTACGTGTTATAGTGTTCTCTTATTTTTTTTGTAAATTATAAACGTTTACTGTTTGGTCCATTTTTGGTAATATCCTTTAGACTTGGCTCGATACTTGTACATTCAACCATTGGGTTGTTGTTCTGTTGTCATTTTTTTGTATTCTTGTGTTTCAATTTTGCTTTTGTCTGTTTGCCATTTTGTTTTTCTTTGTTGACATATTTGTTTGTTTTTATAGCTATTGATATTATAACACAGTGTTGACTGCTGTTCCCCTATTCTTGACATTTTTACCTATTATGTCTGTTTGTTTTGTTCACACATTGTTGTCAATATAAAGGAATTTGATGCGACTGTCATAAAAGTGAGAGGTTTAGCTAGCTTTAAAACCAGGTTTAATCCACCATTTTCTACATAAGAAAATGCCAGTACTAAATCAGGAACATGACAGCTGTTTTCCATTCGTTTGATGTGTTTGAACTTTTGATTTTGCCAATTGTTAAGTGAATTTTCGTTTTGAATTTTCCTTGTTGGTTTACTTTTTATACTTATATTTATGTTTATATCGAGTTATATGACCGCCTGGCAGTCTTCGGACGTAATCTCGATGAACAATCAGTTGGCGCCTGGTCTTATATACGTACGAAATGATGATACCTTATAGTGAGCACATGCATTGTTACTTGTTTTGTTTATAACTCTTAAACGATTAATGGGGATATTGTGTTACATTTTTTGTTTTTCGTTCATTTTTTGCACATAAATTAGGCCGTTAGTTTTCTCGTTTGAATTGTTTTACATTGTCATTTTGGGGCCTTTTATAGCAAACTGTGCGATATGGGCTTTGCTCATTGTTGAAGGCCGTACGGTGACCTATAGCTGTTAATTTCTGTGTCATTTGGTCTCTTGTGGAGAGTTATCTCATTGGCAATCATACCACATCTCCTTTTTTATAAAACCCATCTGTTAAGGTATACCTTTCAAGAAATTCAAACTACATATTTACAGGGATATTTTTGTTAATATCAGGCAGTTTGTCAAGCACTAGTTTTAATTATTGGAAAACTTGAATTCTCTTTACTTATAGTATGTGATTTAAACGTTCAAATGATTTTTAAAGAGTTAACTCCCATGTTCTGAACCCTCTTAAAAATACACATATTGTCGTAGCGAGACTGCAACAAATCTCACGAAATCTCATTAATTAGCATAGAAAGAGGATCATGGTTTTAAGTTTAAAGTTCAAAATCATATTTTAATCATAAAAGTAAGCGATACACTGTTTTGGGGGCTAACTTAATGTTTAAGAACTTTTCTTAATATCAGCAAATAAACTTACTTGAAAAATATTAATAATATACAAATGTTGTAGTTGCATAAATCCCAATGAATTATCCCAAACACAGGCAGCATAATGTCATAAAAAAAAAAAACGTCGGATGAAAATTAAGTTCTTGTAGTCTTAGGGTTCCTTTCCAAATAAAATTTATTTTGTATTTCCAGGTGATTATAGAAGTGCACATTATGTGCTTGTAAACAAAACACTGTACATTGCATATGAAAACCGTCCGCGTAAATCTAAAATTTATACATTATGGGAGACATATCTTGAGAGAATAAAACTATCTATGAATGTTTGCCTCTTATTAACTTGTTGTTTAAGGCTTGGCATAAATAGAAAAAGGCTTAAAACGGTTCTATTATTATTTGACACGAATCATGCAAATGCTGTCCCTATTGAATATTTTCATTTCTAAAGCTTTATCCCTGACCTATTCTATAGGCAACAATGCACTGACCTGGTTGACACTCTGAATCTGCATTACACTGCTGATTGAAATGAACACACAGAGGACAGTCTGTGCTACCTGGGTTATTGGAACAAACTGGACATCCAGGACGGTTACTCTATTTTGAATATAAAAACAGATCAATATATTATAGGACTGTTGTTTCTACTTCTTCATAGTCCATGTCTCTGTCTATTGAGTAATACGTACATTAGTAACTGTAAAATCAAACAACAGAGCGAATAATGTTTCTTCTTATTTATTAAAGCATAATTTCATCTTTGTTTTAACATCATATTATGGACATTATGTGCATTAAGAGATAGTTGTTCAAAAGAATGACAATGATGAGATGATGTTTTAATCAACAAAAACATTATACAAAATAATAGTTATTTTTCTTGAAACAAAATTAAATTTGATACATTGTCAGAAAAGCGTAATCCCCACGCCCCATCCCTCTGTCCCCAACAAAACTTTTTTCTAATAACCAGTCAATTTTTGTTTAATATTTTTGTGTGTGATTATTTTTTTTTTATTTATGTTTAGAATTGTTGAAAACGTTTGGTCTAATATTTTTATTTATTCACACATACTGTCCGAAATATTTGGCTATTTAGTGATTGATACTTTGTACAATTCAGTCAAGTATAGGGCAAAGATAATTTACATTATCCATGGTTCACCAGATATGATTCTTTACCGTTTTTAAACAATGGAACTTGGTGGGAACAAGTAGTGTCGACCCTTCTGGAACAACGGAGTACAGTGCGGTTTTATTTTGGATTCTTGAGCTAATTTTAGATTTCTGTGTAGAGTTTTACCAGCCGTTTTTACACTTCATTGTTTTTTTTTTCTGTAGGCAATAAACAAGTATGAACAAATATACCGAACTCCAAGGTAATTACAAAACGTTCATTAAACCTGGCAAAACCAAACGCTCGACCATATTAAACAACGAACGGAAAATAACTAACGGTGAGAGGTACGGAAATCAGCGCCTCTAACGGAAAACGGGAAAAATTACGTTCGTTGTTATGAGAGTTATCTCCCTTGCCAGAAAAATATATTTTCAAGATGTCGGTGGGTCGAACCTGGCTTTATAACTAGCTAAACTTCCAACAGTTTTTTATAGTGCCATTATATTGACAAGAAAAATTGTGCTTCTATTTTGCATAAACCTATATGACCCATTTAACTTCCCCTTTTTATTCTTCTGACTGTTTGAATAACATAAGTAACATACTTTTATAGGATCAGTGCAAGCTAAATTTCCACATGATTGTCTACAACATTTTTGATTTCCTAAAATGTAAAATGTAACAACATTAGCAAAACACTAAGTAATTAAAAGGCAAACAAATTGGTGAAATTCAATTACAGATAATATCATCGAAAATGCTTGTTAGTTTTACAAATCGTACTTCTATCTTAATTAATATCAGTCATTGAAAAGTAAGATAAAGACGTTTCTCTAATTCTTCGTCAATTTATCCCTTTCTGCACCCATTGTATAAAAAAAATTTAATCAACGTGTGGTTCGTTTGATCTCAGTTCTTCATTAGTTAAAATCCGATTATGACGTCGAATTTTCTTGCTTTCCTCTGAATTTCCTATTGTGACGGCATGAAAAAAGGAGACCATGCCTGATGACGTCACATAGAAAGAACACATCTTTTTGCAGATCATTCAAAAAGAAGGAATAAGTTTGCCTGCATATTGTTTGAAAATCATTAGAGAAACAGATTCCATCACCAAATCTCGTGTAGTACGGTATTTATCCACTCTCGACAGCTAAATTTTAAATATTTAAAACGCTCGGCGAGCCTCGCGTTTTAAATTTGAAAATTTAACTGTCTCGAGTGGATAAATATCGTAGCACACTCGATGCAGTGGTAGAATCTATATATAATAATTTTAGATAAAGCAGTTCTTTTTAAATACATTTATGCAATGCAAATGACACATTGGTTTCAAGGATTTGTTAGAAGACGTTTGCTCAATCAAACGAGGGTGAACAAAAAAATAAATAAATAAAAATACATCAAACAGTTCACAAAACAATACAGAGAAAAGTCCGACTTTACAGATATAACGTCAGACGTTATAAAAAATGAAGACAATAACCGTAGAAGGGAGTTCCTCAAAAACAAAGAATAACCCTTTGTTGATAAATTGAATGCAAGCCTAGCACATTTAGAAATATACGGTAATGACATTCCAGTTAAATTGCTAACTGATTGATATATTTTCCATGCCAATAGGTTTTCAAACGAGACAATCATCTTGATCTAAAATGTTTTAAATCGAAACAATTCACTCGTGTAGTTTATTAGTGATCACAGAGCTTTCAGATGTGTTGTTAACATATTTTACTACGCCTATATTAACCACAGTGAAAAGTTTGAATACTTACTTAATGAAAATGTAGTATTGTCAAGACTTTATAAGTCATTTGAACAGATTTTCTGGTTATTGTTAAGAAAATAATTCAATCAAGGCATGAATATATACTAAACTTAGTCCTATGTGATTGTTTTAACGTTTATACCGAAGCCATTATGTATACTCGACAAACAATTGTACACGTGTTGTATAGTAAAATTTAGCCTTTCCAGTATATAAACATATTCATCCAGTTGTTAGATATGAAGAATCATGTGAGTTTAAATTTTTGAATGTGTGTATTACTCCGACAAAACCAGAGGATCACATAAGCTCTTTAAAAAAGAAAGTAGAACGGAGCCTTTTTGAGATCCTTGTAAGCAAAGCTTGGATACAGGATCTGTATTTTAATCAGATCGAATTACTGGCAAATTGTACTTACTGCTTTTACAGTCAGTGTCAACTTGACAATCTGATCTCAGCAAAAGAGTTGCACAAACTTTTGGTACGTCATTCGGAACTGGTGGACATACTCCTGGTCTGGGTTTTAAAGGCTACAAAAAAAAATCAAATACAAGTACATTTTAGAGAAAGAAGGTTTATTTTGAAAACAATATGAAGATTGAATAAATAAATCGAATATAGTAAAATGTGGTTCGCCCATCAAACAATGCCAAATGTGGAGATATAACAGGTTACCCTGAGGAGTAAGCATTTAAGTCAACAGTTGGAAAATTAAGTGTAATTGTTCTTAAATGTGTTTAACAAGAGGTCTTCATGTTATCCTGTATCTAGAGGTTATATTTTCAGGTGTATGTTCAGGACAAAATCTGTAGATCGAACAGGCTTATGCTGTTTTTCTTGAAAGTGGGTTTTCCTTGAACACCCTTGTAGATTTTTGCATAGATTGTTTTGTCGTGAAGAGTAAATGTCTTCAAAATAAAAACAAACATTTACCGTGATTCAATGTTGAGATTAAGATCTGAGGTGGCTGCAAACTTTAATACCATTAACTTCCCGTTTACATTAGGAGTTTTACTTACTGAAGGAATGAGTGCAAGTAGCACCAATACTTAATTTATTATTTAGAAGAAATAGAGAACAACACAAGAATATAAGAAAATATATTTTTATGGTATAAAATATTTCTAGCATTTATCATATTGAATAAGTTAAATGTTTTGCAATAAATCTATGAAAAAATGGGTTGTCTATATAATTTAATTTTGGATGTAACACGTCTTTTGATTGGCTGAAAGTGTTTTGTCTACCAACTCATAAACATAATTTTGTCATGTGACCGTGACGTCACCAACGTTTTTTTCAAAATTTACACTTTAAAAATGTGATTTAGAATTAAATTATAAGGCATGACTGTAATATGTTTTCTGTCTAATCGAAATAACCTAAAAAATGTGTTGCACACTTTTAAATATCCGCTACGCTGGTTATTCAGTATGCATCACATTTTGTATGTTATTTCTTCATAGACAGAAAAAATATTACAGTCATTCCTTAAATAAAAGTATCACAATAAACACATCAAACGAATGGAAAACAAAAGTCATATTCCTGACTGAGAACAGGCCTTTCCTTATGTAGAAAACGGTTGATTAAACATGTTTTATAGCTAGCTAAATCTCTTACTTGTATGACAGTTGCGTATAATTCCATTATATTGACAACAATGTGTGAAAAAAACAAACAGACATAATAGGAAAAAATGGGGCGCAGCAGTCAATATTATGATATAATCTTAATCACTATAAAAACAAACAAATATGTCAACAAAGAAAATCAAATTCAAATAAAAACCAAGCACATATAAGCAAAAATTATTAACAAGAATATAAAAAATAACCATAGCACAATAACACAATGGCAGAATGTATAAGTACCGAGTCACATCAAAGGATATTACCAAAAAATGGACTAAACAGTAAAGGTTAATAATTTACAAAAGCAAATAAAAGAACACTATAACACGCAATTAAGAAGTTGGTATATTGCTACTTAGGTGGGGGAAATTGATAATTTCAAAATTAAAATCGGCACGTTTGTAGAGTGTATAATAGTATTTGTCGCTGGACATTTTTTATCAATGCTGTGAAGAAATTTTAATCAATCACATTTTAGCGTTCAAATGAAATATAGTATATTATATCAAAATGGTTTAAGTCATATCTGCAGTAAGGATAATGTATATGAATTCCGTCCTTGGCAATTATACCTGATATTTTTCCAAACTTCTGGCTATTTTTTTTCAGGTCCTTTTTGGTTTATAGCTCTTCAACGTTTTCGGTCCTTATACATCCTTGGCTTTCAAGTATTCGGCTTTGAGCGTTCCTGATAAAGGTAAATCAAGAAAAGCGTTCGGACGCATGCAATTTATATAACGTGTTGTTTTCATTTTTTACAGTACTGGGTCGATACCTCTGCTGGTGGACTTTCAGTCCCCTAGGGTATCATCAGATCAGTTGTCAGTATTTCGGTACTGACATGATTTATAACTAACCATCTAAAATTGCCCGTTTATAAATTTTGAAATTAAACAGAAACTAAGGTTTCAACTCCCTCAGGCAAAGTTGGCCTTATATGGATTTGGCTATTTTTTTCAGGTCCTTTTTGGTTTATAACGCTTCAAAGTTTTCGGTCCTTATACATTCTTGGCTTTCAAGTATTCGGTTTTGAGCGACGCATGAAATTTATAACTTGTTGTTTTCATATTTTACTTACGATTGGGTTTACGCATTCTTTTCCACATTTTAGTAGGCAACATACTTTGCCTGAAAAAAAAACAAAACAAAAACAATTCATTCAACAACTATTGTGTTTCTACACAATTTCTCATTAAAAACATTCTCAGATCAAACGTAAATTGCATGCTAAATCATGTATACATATATAAGATATCCAACATTATAATAATAAATCATTTAATTAAATTCTGGTATTTTGGTAATATGAAATTAAAAACTTTTATCTTGTCTTTGGAATGAATATCGTGTACGTAAGGGCAAATTTTCTATGAAAATTTGTTTTAATTTGCACTGTTCTGTTGTATTTTTTCTTCTTCTATTTTTTGAGTACTTGTAAGTCATGAAAACGCATTTGACAGATTATAGTGGCTCACAGTTATACATAGATAACATTGCCGGCAAATATAATTAACTATTGTAAGATATGTTTATTGCTAACCACCATGCATGTTGGTATCTTTGAAAGATATGTTAATTGCTAAGCACCAAGCCAGTTGGTATCTGTGTAAGATATGTTTATAACTTACCACAATGACAGCTGGTATATGTGTAAGAAATGTTAATTACTAACCACCAAGACAGTTGGTGTCTGTGTACAATATGTAAATTGCTAACCACCATAACAGTTGGTATTTGTGTACGATATGTAAAATACTAACCACTAAGACAGTTGTTTTTTTTTTGTTAGATATGTTTAGTACTAACCACCCTGACAGTTGGTATATGTGTAAGATATTTTTATTACTAACCCCCATGACAGTTGGTATCTGTCTGACACTGATGACCTTTTAGGTAACTCTTACATCTCACACTTCGGTTCAATGCTGGACAACGTGGATCATTTGTTGTCTGTGGTTAATAATAATGAGATAGTATTTTTATTTATATTGAAAGTGCAAATATATATGAACACAACATTCTGAGAGTAATTAAGTATTACAACCAATAACAAAGATCCGCAATTATATTATATTATGTGTGATTAAAGAAAAATATATCTCGAGGTAAGAAATAACACAAACTTTTTAATTGTTGTAGGATTCGAACAGTGTACTTGTTTGTCGTTCTATGTTACATCATCAATGCTTATACGATCAAGTTTACGAAAGTACAACTTCTTATAAATTCTCTATTACATATGAATACTTTCTTTTTTGTCTTATCACATTATAAATTATGAATGATTGATGTTTTTAGGATTTACAACAATGTTATGCAGAGAAATAACTTTGGCTGCAACCTCCCATCCATAAAATCGGTACCTTTTTGTATCAGAAAATATTGGACTGTAGGTGTCAGCAGAAGATGCAAGATGCACAATATCTTGTTGACTGACTTTAACGCCTATACTGTACTCTTAAGAAGACAGTTGGTTCACTCGGTATTTAGGAGTTTTAAATATATATACCCATTATAGAACCAATTTGAAAGTATGACCTTTGTGTATATTTAGTTATTTACGTTTAAACTCAATGCCATATTTTGGAAAAAGTGAACCTAGTCTTAAAGTCCGTGTTTGGCTCAAAATAATGATACAGTCGATGTTTTATTGTTATTGTAAACTCCGTAAAATGTTTAACTGAATTATTTCTGATGAGTTTTTAACTGTTGTGAAGTAGATAACGGTCATTCTAACATGACGTTCTTCAAACGCTTTGAGTACACACCAGTAGTAAAATTTGAATATATAGAAATGTCAGCTGATCGTCAACGTCATGGATTGATTGGGCTGTTCCAATCTTACTCCAACGTCGTTTGCATTAATGAATGATTTACCTGAGGTCAGACTGTGGACTTGACTTCACTGAACAATGACGAAAGAATATAAACGTTTTACTGGAAAATGCACGAATTTTAAGAAAATCGTCAAAATATGAAAACATAAACAAACGAAGATAAAAAATGTTGAAAGCCCAATTTCATGAATATCTTAAATAAAAGTAAGATAATCAAGTAACTTCATCCCTGCCTGTCTTAGTATGTTATTAAAATCAGTTTATTTTTGTAATATTTATTATTGTGTTGTGCCGTTACACCACTGTCCCAAATTAAGGGGAGGGTTTGGCGCCAATAAACTAGTTTAACCCTGTCACATTCTGCATGTGCCTGTCCCAAGTCAGCAGCCTGTAATTTAGTGGTTGCCGTTTGTTGCCGTGTTCCACATTTGTTTTTCGTTCATTATTTTGTACATAAATTTGGCCGTTAGTTTTGCGGAATGGGCTTTGCTCATAGTTGAAGGCCGTATGGTGACATATAGTTGTTAACTTCAGTGTGATTTGGTCTGTTGTGGAGAGTTGTCTCATTGGCAATCATATAACATCTTCTTTTTATAAGCATGTCACTTATTCAGTTTTCTGCGTCTTTTACGGAAATATCAATTACGGGAACAGCAAACATTTCCCTTCAACTAGAGCCGTTCGATCCAACAGAATTGCTGTATCTGTCCTATTAGAATAGAAATAATTCATGGGGGCTTAGATTGATATTGAATTTACCACGGGTTGACCCTTTATGCTGATATTTTACCCCTCGCTTTCGCTCGTGAAAAAATATTTAGCATAACTTAAGGGCCAAACAGTGGTAAAATCACGAAAAATTTAAGCCCCCATGAATCATTCCTTAAATATCATTTGAGTACAAGTAGTAATGATCCCACATAACCAACCTACCCCAACCCCCGGGCATTCTGAATACGGGTGTGAAGTCAGTTTGTATCATAAAGTGCTGTTGTTCATGCAGACAACGAGAGTGTTCCACAAGTAAAACACACATCAAAGATGTGTTAGTTTGTAAGAAAGGACACAAATATCATTACAAAAAAAACAGTTTTGAAAATGCAATTTTATTTATCCACACTCACATCGGTTACTGGGGAATAGAAATATCACATTGGTCTTTTTCCGACTGGCAAAAAAACAAAACCTTGCTAAAGTGAAGCGTCCGTTTGGTTGTGCAGGATGTTCATGTACGCAGCCACGTCCGGTCAGAATGGGGAAGTCAAATCCGATGCCTCGTATAGAGAGAGTGCCACGCTCGTAGAACCTTAAGAACCCTTGCAACAACTCTGTTTTTTTTTTTTGGGAGGTTGTGGGTGTAAGGGTCTGTTGCAAGGTAAGATTTCTGTTCCTATCCAATATACCCTCATTTCCCCGACTTTTAGCCTGGACGGCATCCATTACAGGACTAACATATTGGATTTATCGTTGATTTAATCTCGTCCTGGACATGCATGAAATATTTGCCATTGGAATTTTAGCAACCAACAATCAATTAATAAACCATTTATTGACAATTTATTGGTGTAATCATTATTTTCATGTTAAATAACTTCTTCGGGTTTCTTTCTTTATAATACAATTGAGTTCTCATACTCGTACGAGGATTTGTAATTAAAACGCATAAGTAAATGTTATATTCATGTCTAGGTCACGTGCATATGTATATTTTTTAGGTCTTTGACCGTTTGCAATAAAGGAGACATACCTGGAACGCCTAATCAGTATAAGAATGATAAAATTAATCCTTTTTTTATAGTGTTGCACTGTGAAATTACGATATACATTAAGTCTATTTAGTGATCGTTTATGGTAATAACGCAACAGGTGTGAATTGATTTAATGCATTTGTTTCAAATATTTGACTTTAAAGTGTACAAATGTCGTTGTACGACTTTGCCTCAGCTTAGCTATAGAAAAATTGAACAATAACGGGTGTTAAACGAACACTCTTTATGAAGTTACACGGATACTTTTTATGAATAGAGTCACTCGTGCATTCAGTGAGTTCAGAGGCACTTTATCGTACACCCTATGACCTAATTACCTTGTTCATGAATATAATTTATATAAAAAGTGTTCATAAAAATTATAATAATAAAAAAGCTAAATATGTCCAAAAATTCTGAAATTAAATAAAGTGTCTAAGAAGTTACTGACTGCAAGAATAACAGCAACCATCAAATATTTCCATATATAAACCTCTCGTGGTTTTGCTTAGCAGTTAAGCTGGAATTTTTTAAATCGTCTAATCCGAACTATACGGAGCATTTTCCCTTTTCTCTTCATGTTCAGGGTATTTGCTTAAGTCGAATAGTGATAGCCTCAATGTCAATAAAAGTCCATTTATTTTGGGTATAGGTACGGAAAATTACAAAAAAATGTGTGTCACGTGATCAATATTTGGGTTTACTCGAGTTTCACATTACTGTAATTAGCATGGTTTATACAAACAAAAAGACGAAAAACATTATTTCCAAAATAAGTGGTTCAAAAAATTTAAAACGAAACAAAATGAATTATTTTTCATTGAATGTTATTCCCCTAAGAACAGAAAAACAGCTATTTTATATTTATATATCTTATTCTTTATTCTATTGATTCGGACAATATTAATACATGTTGTATGTACGTTTGTCTGATTACTCTTTCTTATTTCATTTGCATATGTGGTTGAACTTTTACATGTCTTAAATCTTTTATTCATATTTTTGTTGTTTATTTTCTTTTTTGATTTTTTTTTTGGGGGGGGGGGGTATGAGCCGGGGAAGGGGACACCCCCCCCCCTCTCACCACTTTAAAAATGGGGGATGGAGGAGGCAAAACATATTTCTTTGTTAGGTTTTGTTTGTTTGTACGTATATAGGTTTTTTTTTGGTTTGGAGGGGGATATATATAAATGCAGTTGGGTAGGAGCCGGGAAAGGGGACAATAACCGCATTACACACTTGCAAAGGTGAGGGGCAGAACGATAAGACCCCCCTTTTGGAAATTTATTTTGTTATTAAAATATAAAGTGGACACGAAAGATGCCATTAACTTATTTGTAGACTATTAGACTATTATGATAGAAAATAAAGATTAAAGGTCTTTTTTTTTGCTTGTTATTTTAAGAAGTCCCCCTTCTCAACTTTTCAATCTACTCCTACTTTAATAATATGTATCAAAGGAATAAACCATAATTGTACTTGCACACAGTTGAATGAATTTAGAAGAGCTAGTGTTAACTCAAAATCCTCAATTTTTTAAAGACTAAATATCTCAAAACATCGTGGTACATAAACCGGTATGCATTTTTCTTGTGTTAAATCTTTTTAAAAATGCAATTGTCTCAATGCAAAACGTATTACTTTCTAATTAAAAACGTCGTACAAGTCAGATACAAAAAAAATTAACAAAATAAACGGGATGATATCAATCATTCGTATAGTTTTTCTGTACTTGTAGTCAGGTTTTGGTACTCGGCTATCGCCTCGGACTTGACCTGACTACTCGTGCGGTAAAAACTATGAGGCAACGGTTGTTTCATGGAAAACCTATCTCACGACTTATTTGGACTTTTATGATGAATGTCTGATATTGATTCTATATTTTCTTTATTCTATCGTTGGATCTAAAAATATCCAACTTCCTGGTCTTATTTTGCCAAGGCTCATGTTTAAATTACCGCCTGAGTGGTCTCGTGGTTGTGTGTTCGCCTCGAGTGCGAGAGGTCGTGTGTTCGAACTCCGGTCAGGTCAAACCAACGATTTTAAAACTAGTATGTGCTGCCTCTCGGCTGAGCACGCGGCAGTAAAGAGTAAGAGCAAAGACTGGTCTGCTCGGAGTCAGAATAATATGTTCGGGTAATATGTCTTCCTGCGAATTGTTACTTTATGAACTAGCACGTTAAAAATCCGGCTCAGCGTGTCGGTCTAGTACAAAGCAGGGTTAATATGCATATGTCATTAACATGTTCTCGTCCTGAACACTAATTTGCGGCTGGACGTTATGCAGCCATCAATCATCATCATCAAGTTTAGATAATTAGTTCTTCCAACAGTCGTATTCAGTAAATTTTAGATGGTTGTATTTAATAACTATAACTTTGTCAGTTAAAAATATATTAAAACAAATAAAAACAAATATTGAAGTAGTTATAATACTTGAAAAGAAATGGACCAATACACTTAGTAACTGTTGAAGTGATGTTAGTACACATGATATCATTTGAATATACAGTTAGTAGTGGTGTTACGTTCCTTTATAAAAACAAAACGACTTGAGAAAAAATCTTAAACCTTTCGCCCGGAGAACATGAAGAAATTGATGATGAACGATTGAAAATAACTGCAAAAACACATTAAAAGCTAATAAATAGTTATTGTTGATATTTGTTTTTGTATAGACCAATAGAAGTAGGTTGCATTTGTTTGCACCTGTCCTAAGTTAGGAATCTGATGTTCAGTAGTTGTCGTTTGTTGATGTGGTTCATAAGTGTTTCTTGTTTCTCGTTTTTTATATAGATTAGACCGTTGGTTTTCCCGTTTGAATGGTTTTACACTAGTAATTTTTGGGGCCCTCTGTAGCTTACTGTTCGGTGTGAGCTACAGCTCCGTGTTGAAGACCGTACTTTGACCTATAATGGTTTACTTTTATAAAACTTGGATAGAGAGTTGTCTCATTGGCACTCATACCACATCTTCTTATATCTATTCTTAATATTGAAGACTTGATCACTTTGATAAACCATAAGTTTAAATGTCACATCTTAAGATAGTATGATAAATTCGTTACAATGTGTCCTAGTGACATAATACAATATGCACGGGGTCAGTAAAGGGAATCTGACTGAATTCCATAACATTTGTGTATTTTTTAATGTTAAAATAAAAGAATTTCATTCTTCCAGGGGCGTAGCTTGGTTCATATAATATGCATGCCCAAATTAAGAACGGGGGTAAAGAGGGTTTGCCCCGGAACATTTTTGTTTTCATCTGATGCAAACTGGTGCATTTTGTAGGCAGGTCAGTCTCTATTAGAAGACTTATTCAGACATCATTTTCGGCCGGACAAAACACATGGACCACAAAATACAATAGCTTCTTCTACTGAATATATTAATCAAGCATATCCTGAAAGCCATTTTTTTTCGGAAAGACAGCGTTAACGGTTACCAGTTTCTCTAAAAAAATATTCGAAAGTCTTTGTTCACCAGACGCGAAATGGTTCATTATCTTTAATGATATACAAGTACATGTATTCAGTAAACAGGAAGCTGATGAGAAATGAATGTGAAAATGCATCACACTATATATCTTGCCCATAAGAGGCTTGCTATATAATGTTTTGGTTCCATAGATTAACAAAACTTTTAATTGACGGACGAACTAATAGAAAGACAGGAGGAAACTAGTATGCCCATCCTTTCGGAGTTGGTATGTAAAAAGAACTTAGTAACAAATGAGCTTCTAAATAGTCGATCATACGAATGAATTCACCAGAAAATAGGATTATTTAATATCAAATGATTTTGTTGGCTAATGCTTCAGTTACCGTCCTAAAAAGATTTATTCACGCGTTTAATTAGTACATTAAGGGAATGTTTATATTAAAATTATTATATGTATATAAAGATTGCCAAAGCCAAAAAAAAAAAAATACTGTCCATGGATATGTGAAGCCAATCCTAACACAAATTCTTCAAGGAGACTTTTCTTGAAAATATAAACCTTGATTTTCCATTCGCGTGAAAAACAGAAACAGGCCTGCAAAAAAGAAACTTCCGTTTTTCGTTCTTATTTTTCATGTAAGGCCAATAGAGGGGATGACATAACTAACGAATATTATGCAAAAATAGATGAAAACAGTACACTGACGAAAATATTGAGAGACCACAATAACAAAATATACGTTTAAATAAATATAATGAACCTATAAGTTAATACCTATATATATATATTCTTAATGACCAGTTGCAGTAGACTACTTTTATACAGAAGCAAAAGGATAAAATATCAATAATATATCTTCATTTTTTTTTATTTCTAAAAATGTTCAGATGAACTGCACGCCATGGCGTGTTAGCGTATATTGGGCTTCGCCTCTGTGACTTCTTCATGTATCTTATATAGATATAAGTAGATGTGGTATGAGTGCCAATGAGACAACTCTCCATCTAAGTCACAATTTGTAAATGTAAACCATTATATGTCAACGTACAGCTTACACCGAACAGCAAGCTATAAATGGCCCCAACATGACTAGTGTAAAACAATTCAAACAGGAAAACCAACGGTCTAATCTATATAAAAAACGAGAAACGAGAAACACTTATGAACCATAGCAACACACGACAACCGCTGAACATCATGTTCCTGACTTGGGACAGTTGCTACTAAGGCAAACAATAAACTGCAGAGGCTCTATTTACTTATTGTGATATAGAAATTGTTACTATTTCGTTCATTAATATATGAACCTTTAAACTAAACACTTGTGTGCTTGATAAAATTATTGTAGGTATCATATACTATGAATTAATGAACGAACGACGATACATGAAAAACTTTTTAACAGTTCTTTTAAATTATCTAAAAATAACAAATGTTGGACAAATCTCTGAAATTCTATATAGTATGTATGGTCTCTTCAATTTTAAAAATTTCATACAAGTAGAAAACGCTTATCAAAATAATCGCGAGTACATTTTCAAGATTCAGTGATTATCATTTTCATTTGATTTGTACATATTGTTGTGCCCTAGGTACGTCCGAGTCTATAGGGGAAAATAAACGTAACATCAATGTTGTAATTTTCCGTTGTTAAACATAACCAGAGAATACACCAACAGTAGAAACAACTATAAGAATCAGTTAGTATTATGGTATTATTGATTGAGAGTTGAGAAAAAAAATACGGAAGAAAAAAGTTCTTTACTACAATTATCATGTTTTTGAGACAGGTATTTCAAGAACTAAAATGAGTAGATCATTTTATTTAATTCTATGCAATAAAAACCACAAAAGACCTTAATTGACAAATATATCTTTTGATTACCTTAGATAAGGTGTGTGTCAGAGAGCGACACCTATCAATTTCAATCATAATTTATGATGAAACTTCTCCGGACACCTTTCATGGCTGTTTTCTTGAGTTCTTTCAGTTTAAAAGGTAACTGCTTTCTATGTATAATTCTTAAAATAGCAAGATGTGGTATGATTGCCAATGAGACAACTCGCCACCAGAGACCAAATGACGTAGATGTTAACAATTATAGGTCAACGTACGGCCAATTACAATGAGCAAAAGCCATATCACATACTGTACTAGTAAGATATAAAAGGCCCCGAAATAAAAAATGTAAAACAATTCAAACGAGATAACTAATGGTCTGATTTATGTACAAAACGATAAACAAAACCAAAAAAATATGATATACAACAACAAATGACAACGACTGAATACAGTCTATATATACAGTATGCTATATAATAATGATAATAATATAAAAAAAGAGTTTTTAAGGAGAGCGAAACTATATCAATATTATTAGAAATAAGCAAAAAGATGTGTCCTATAATTTATATCCCCGGTTTGAACATTATAATTTTTGAATTCATGCATTTTTCATGTTTTTTTTTAATATATGCATATGTACCATCATATCAACACAGTTGTTGAAAATGTTTCAATGACCCACGTCCCCCTTTTTTCACCTTTGTATATACATCTTTTACAGCTAATGTACTAAATATCAAAGAAAAAGCTGTTCGTTTTAATACTCATATCATTCATTTATATGAAAAAACTTACATGTGCATGATGAATAAGATAAAGGATCAAGATCCCGGCTTTCCACATTCTCGTACGATCAGGTTGACTTGTAAATTACTACTGTCCAGACAACGTCTTAAATTTATAACTTGTGATTTATTGATATTTAACCGACTACATGTGATTCAATAATCGTGAAAGGTGTGCTTACAGGAACAATATTTTAAGTGGGAAAGTTTATATATAACAAATTTATCATAAAAATGTATGTACCATATTGCGCACGACAAACTTATACATATTATGTAAAATTAAAATCTGTTAATCTGATAATTGATTACGCACGCATACCTTAAAGGCAAGACGGAAAAAACTGCACTACAGGAATTATATAATAATTCGATTCCTCAAACAAAAATAGATCTGTCTTCTAAACACAATACGAGCTCAAATTTTGAATACTATGAGCATCGATGTTAATATCTGCCTCGTACGCACTACGGTACTGACATCATTTAGATTACTGAAAACATATCTTAGTCCATGAAATTATATATGCAATTCTGATAAACTTCCTCTGTTTTTCCTCAAGATAAGTTTCGATTGCATGGAAATCGTTATCAATCTAACTGTACACCAAATAATCGTCTTGATTGGCGAAGGTTTGTTAAAATTATTGGTAAATTCAGGTTCTCCGGAATGAAAATCAGTTTCAGCACTACTGGTGGCATCGGTCGTGATGCTTATGAAAATCAATAATAATCATATTCAGATACATCTTTAATAATGAAATTATATTACCGCCCATCAAACCACATTAAGGGCATCTTTCAAATAAAAAACATGAAGAAGTCTTGGACAAATTTGAGCTCATTCCATTTCAAAGTTCGTTTTTTCAATACTTTGCGTCCGTTGAAAACTTAAAAATCCTCTCCTCTGAAACTATTTGGCCTTTTGAAACTAAACTTTACCACAATCATCCTTGACAGTTTTGTAGGAATAAGTCAGATTATGTAAAACATAACACTGAAGGAAACCTAAATCAGAAATCGTTCTGTTAATCAACAGACCCTTGACGTTCAGGTGCTTGCCATAATTTACACTGTCTGCATACATTTATAATATTTATTTATTAATTCATTGCAACTACAATCAATTGCAAATACAATCATATGGGTCCAAGCAAAAACATTAAATGTGACTTAATATTTTTTTTTATAATCCAACAAACATACACTCTTTAAAAGTAATACATAACTGTTGTCGACTTTTGGCTAATGACTGTTTTTATTTTTGTTTTTTTTTTGTGACAGACAGCTTGGAAAAGTTTAAACTCAGGTCTAAGAATTTCTTGTATTCGTATATATTAAAAACTTATGTAATATACAAAATATTATGCAATTTTGCAATGCATGTGTGATTAAGTACATGCTAAAACTAATACTTCGTTTTGTCATTACGTGCGTCAAAAAACATGAAGCTCTGATTCTGTAAATTATTCAGACGTTTGAATATGAAAAACGGAGAAAATTGCCACTAACTATAAAATCTGGTGAACTAAAACTTCAAAAAAAAAAACACTGTTACAAATAATAAAAAATAGTAAAAATATAAGTTACGTGGGGCGTACATGAAATCATGATTTAATACATATCAAACAAAAATACTTATATGAATACTTGTTTTATTGATAACTGTTTTAATTTGTTTGTAAGACTTGAATAATTCAAAATTAGATATTAAGTGTTACTATGTTGATTTGACCTAACCTGAAATAAATTTAACGGATATGAAATGTAGAAATGTATATATAAGTACGTCTAAACAGGTGACAACTCTACGACAAGTCCATCCATTGGATCACCAGTGAAGGTGATACACGGCTGAAAACACATATTATATTCGTAATTACTCTAGATATGAGCACAACAATGTTAAATCTGTAAGTTTACCTAGACTGAACTAAAAATTCAGCTTTCGGTGGCCTAGCTAAAATGTTAAGTTCATTCTAGGTGGACGAGTGGTTTAGAGCGCTGGACATTTTCAGGCGGTGTTGTCACGATATCGCAATAGGTCTGAGAACACAAGTATTTCGTAGTGCATTTCTTTTAGACAATAAATGAAAATTAAAAAAATCGCACGATTTTTACAGTGTGTTGTATCACTTTTTGGACAAGTTATATCAAAATTATAGAAAACTTCATCAGCTCATTTTCAAAATATTGACATTTTTATGTTAAGGGGGTCAGGAAATCTTTTGACAGCTTCCGAAATGCTAATTTTTGACCTTTTTCAGCTGGACCAAATCACTACTTTACTTTAAAATGCATGACCTAATTTTTTTTACATTGTAATTTCGTCCCCCTACTTGCTATTTGAGGCATAAAACATGAAGATATAAATTTGGAAGGGGTATGAAAAAAATCTGCAAGTAACACACTGTTTACACTAGGGACTATATTTTTTGACAACGAAAATCAAAGGACGATAACTGGACCAATAGCATGAGTTCGAATCCCGGCGAGAGAAGAACAAATATTTGCTTCGGCAAATTTGCAGATTTTACATAGTAGTGCTCATATTTAGAGTAATTATATATATATATATATATATATATATATATATATATATATATATATATAAACGCCTAAAAAGTGTACACAACAGCACCAATAACAAAAAAGGAACTATAAATGTAATTATTTATAAATATTTCGGATAACAGATATCCTTCATCAGTAAATATGATTGTGATGTTGAATGAATCATATATCAGTCTACTTAGATTAAACTATAACAATCTTGAAATTTATACAATAAAAAAGTCAAACCGAACATCAGGTAAGACGCTTGCACAATTCTAAATATGTGTTAAACACGACATAGGTTATATGACTAATTACAGCAGAGAGTTCAAATATATGCTTTAAATAAAAATAATAATGTGCGATATGAACTAGCACAATTCTAAAGCTTTAACGGTGACGACATTTATGATGTTACAAGAACGATTGCGTCAATAAGAATTCCAAATAAACAGCACTGAACGATCTAAATTTGTAAATATTTCAAATTTGACAACGGTAGAGTAGTTACAACAGAGTCTGCGTATTTAAGCATCGCAAACAAACGGCCGTTAAAATATGATAATAAATTTTGACTAAGGTTAACTAGTTGAACGTGGCTTGGCACTTTTACATCCCTCAAAAATTAAGCAATTTGAATTGGTATATTCAAAAGATTTGAGAGATGAGTAAAGTAAAGAAATAGAAACAGAGACTGTAATAATAAGTAATATAACCCAAATGTGAAGCACTGCATGGAGTCGAACTACATCTTTTCATTTATCCCATTTGGTACCAAAGTTGTTAATTTTCTTATCCAAAATCTTTCCCGAGTGAGTCTATCCTCCCTAGACCAAGCAGAGTTGTGGTCAATGATTGTAATGGTCAGTCGATTGAGATCTGCCTTAGTGTGGCCAGGGGATCTCAAATGTCGACTGAGAGGGAGGTCTGGCTTGCATTGGTAGTCGCTACGATGACCGTTCATTCGTTTGTGAAACGGCTGTTCTGACTCGCCAACATACTGTTTACCACATTTACACTGTAGGAGATACACAACATTTGTAGTCTTGCAATTAACATTGCAAAATATGGTGTATTCTGTACCAGTGGAGTGACTGTTAAAAGTCTGGGTAACCAGTATTTGTTTGCAAGTCAGACATCGTTTGTTCCCGCAACCCTTGCAAGAGCCCACAGACGAAGAGCCTGCTTGAGAGGATAAATCAGCTCTCACCACCAAGTCTTTAAGGCTTTTGGGCCTACGGAAAGCCAGTACAGGTGGCTCGGGAAAGATCTTGGATAGTTTAGGATGTTTTTCAATTTCTTTCCAATTTTCGCGGATTGGTGATAAGTTGTCAAATTTTGGATGGTAAGTCAAATCAAAAGGCACCCTCCTGTTGACCTTTTTGACTTTATATTGTAAAAGTTCATCTCGGCTGATGTTTTTAGCACGAGAAAAACCTTTATCAATGTCTTTTCTTTTGTAGCCCCGATGTTTTAGGTGACCGCGAAGTTCTTGAAGTCGTTTTTTTTGCAATATCGTTGGTGGAGCAAATCCTTTTTATTCGTATGGCCTGGCTGTAGGGAATGCTCTTGGTGCAATGTTTAGAGTGACAACTCAAAGGAGATAGATATTGATGTTTGTCTGTGGGCTTGCAATACAGATATGTAAATATGTTTCCATCCCTCACTTGCGTTGTAGTGTCAAGAAATGTAGGCATGTTGAATGAACAAATTTAGTTCTTGTCCAGTATTATCCCACTTCATGTATATATCATCGATAAATCGGAACCAAGAGAGGGGTTGATAAAGAGAAGAATTGAGAATTCTCTGTTCTAATTTTCCCATAAAAATATTGGCATAAGACGGGGCCATTTTTGTTCCCATTGCTGTTCCATTAACTTGGAGAAAGTGTTCACCGTTGAATGTGAAGTTATTGCATTGTAATACCAAAGTTAGAAGCTGAATATATATATCCAAGAGGGGTAAAAGAAATGTTTTCAAATACTAGTAGGTTAAGTTAAATGTCTCGTGTATACATAGCGAAAATGACTCGTTATCTTGTACGACATAGCTCCTCTGTCACATCATAAAGTAGCGCACCTGTTACAACAGTTGGTAGCGCACCTCTGTCACATCAGTAGGTAGCGCACCTCTGTCACATCAGTAGGTAGCGCACCTCTGTCACATCTGTAGGTAGCGCACCTGTGTCACATCAGTAGGTAGCGCACTTCTGTCACAACAGTAGGTACCCCACTCCTGTCAAATCAGTAGGTAGCACACCTCTGTCACAAGAGTAGGTTGCATGTTGCTAAGCATAATATCTGCCCTGATTAAGCATACCGTAATTTAAAATTTTTAAATTTTTAGTCAACTATCACGGTTGTTCATGTTAGATTTTTGTAAATTAGTTTTGTTCCTAAAATATGCATGGACTATTGAATAGAGATAATCTGTAAGAAAATGTCACAACAGCATGTTTCACTTGATAAATATTTATGACACAATGTGTGCAATACAATTATGTAATGTACATATTTATGTATACAAAAACGGACAATCATGAATGTCTTTCTCCTAAAAGTTGCCATCCTAAACACTGCTCCAGGGGTATCTCATTTAGCCAGGCATTGCGAATCAAGAGAATATGGTCAACCGAAAATAAGAAAAATGCTAGACTTGGACAACTACGTAAACATCTACTTCTTCGAGGATACAATAACAACATCATTGATACAGCTTTCGAAAGAGCAAACAACACTAGCCGCCATGAACTTCTGGAGTACAAAGATGAAAATTAAGGAGTCAAGAGAACACTATTTGTACTCACTTACCATCCTGATTTTAAAAATGTGTCATCCATTCTTCAAAAGCATTGGAAAATTGTAGAAAATGACTCCAATTTAAAAATAAATATTTTCCTCATCACCAGTCATGGCCTTCAGAAGACCTAAAAACATCCGTGACAAATTAGTGACAGCTGTATTAACAAAGTAACCTACTCCACCTCCCGGTTGCTACAAACAATGTGATAGAAGGAATTGCTTATGTTGTAAATCTACTAATACAAGCAATTCTTCCATCAGCTCCTTTACAAAACAAAGTTATACAATATACTCAAATTCCAACTGAAAAACGGAGAACTCAATTTATGTATTAACATGTAACGCTTGAAGCAGTCAGTATGTGGGAGAAACAACGGATAAATTTAATATTCGGCTTAAAAACTATCGTTCATGGTACAAAACCAACAAAAACTGTCCTCTCACAAGACATCTTCGCTCAAGGATACATCCTTTGGATAATGTTACTTTTCAAATCATAGAAGTCAACACCGAGTGGGACAATACGGCGAGAAGGAGAAGAAAAAACTTTTGGATCCACCATATCCACACTTTAGAACCTAATGGTCTTAATGAAAAAGAAGAGAAAAGACACAGGAAAGATAAAGAATAATTTAGAACACAGCATCTTCCTTTTTATCTTGTAATATTGGCCAATGGACGTTGCAAACTTCAACCACCAATTTTGTAAATAATCTTGAATTTCATCCAAATTTTGAATTCTTTACAAGACAGCTAAATTTATGTACAATGAGCTGCAAAAGTTTCTTATCTACATCCGATTTCACCTGGATAGATGCACCCTTGATGAAGCTAGTTTGTCTAGCGAAATATTGCGTTTATTTTTTATCGGGTTGTAAATATTTTAAACATTCTAAAATTTACATACTCAATATTGTGTTAAAATTACATTGTTAGGCAATTTATGTATACATATATATAAGTATTATCATGAAATTGTCATCGCACACACAAAAAAAAAAAACAACAAACAAAACAAACAAAACCTGTTAAATTTTAACGGTGATTCTATTAAGCATAACGTACAATTACTACAGTTTGGGTTATGTAGTTTGGTTTATACCGCTGTAAATTCCACAAGAACAATTTACAGTATAATGATTTCAATAGTATATGTTAATTTAGATACAACTAAGAGAGTGTTTCACGACTTTGACTATCCACGTGGAGCTTGCATGACTAGAGTCTTCTTAATGGTATATAGGATGTCACCTTCAATTTGGATTGTGAAATACTATTAAACGAAAGGTCTAAATCTTTAATGAAATATACAATTTTGGAAACGAATTGTTAATCATCTTTCAGACTTCTTTAATCTGAATGAAAAACAAATTGTGTTATATCTGATCAGTTCTGTCTTTACAAATGAAGAATAGCATTTGTTTGTAAATTTTATTACAAGTTAGCCATATAAGGGGGAATAACATAACTCAGATAATCGTACTGTAATAAAGGAATGTTTAGCAATTTAGCATTTTTGTTTTTTAGCAAGAAAACAAGTTTCGTGACAGATTTTTTTCTTTCTAATTTCCGCGAGAACATTATAAAAGTTATCTTTCTACGTTTTGTCTTAAAATTCTGTCGTTTACATAAAAATAAGATGTGTTACGATTGCCAATGAGACAAGTCTCCTTCAGAGATCAAATGACGCAGAAGATTCTTATATCACACAACAGTGGTTCTATTTATAATAATGTATACACGGAACCAATGTCGTCGCCAATACTTATGCAGTATCCCTATAATACTGTACCTAAATTAAGTAAAGATAACTGTGTATGCATATCCCACTAAAATTGACCCTCGTTGATGTAACATGTCAAAAATTACATTCGAAATTTTTTAGTTATCTCTCTTTGTATAGAGTTCAGCAATTGAAGTTTTGTAATATGTCAAAAACTACATTAGAAGTTTTTGAGTTATCTCTCTTTGTATAGAGTTCAGCAATTGAAGTAAAATTTGGAAATTAAATAAAATTAAGAAAAAACAGAAAAGATAATTTTTATATTAGCATTTATATATTTTATTAAATCATATTTATGATACAGTTTGATTATTTTGTCCAAATATTATTTAAAGGTATTTCAAAATATTATTTACTTCATTCTAGTAATTAGTGTACAGGTAAAAACTGTTCACTACATTGTATGTTTTTACTATTGATAAATAACTGATCGACAGGTGTAGTTGTGTCTCAGTTTTGTGAACAAGAATATTTGAAGATTTAAGGTTGGTGTATTTTGTAAATATTTATAATGATTTTGAATATGACTGTTTTATATAAAAGAGTTTTATAAAATACAAAAAGAACAAAAATATGACATGTGCATGTAAATAACATTCTATATTTTTATCTGAAGTTTTGCAAATGCAAATATGATTTCGAAATTTGTATAATCATTTGAAAAATATAATTATAGTTTTATTGAACTAATTGATAGGCATTGTTGAGAAATATTTATACTATGAAAGATTTGTTTTACATTTTAAATATAAAAGGTTCTGATAAAGTCAGTATTGTTCACAGGTAGATCTATGTGTTTTTCCTACTAGAGTATGATATTTTGAGGTGAAATTGTCTACCATTTCCTTATTTAGGGTATGTATATTGAATTGTAATTATGTGCCCTTGATTGATATTATGATTATGTTTAGTTAATTTTTGATATTTCTAATTGAAACATTATTGATTATTCATAAAAAAAATGTTGTTTACTTTGAAGACTTTCTCTTGTGTTCATATTTTGATTTGAGAAATGTTAAGAATTGTAATATTCAGAAAGGGAGATAATCGTGTTCTTATAGCTTTTATATAGCTTTGGATAAATTAATAGTTCTGATGTATTTAATTGATATTTGAAAAAGCAATCTTTATTTCAAGTTAAATTTAATTGAATTTATATCTGCATATTAATAGACTTATGATGTTTTGTGTTTTTCCATTTTTTTTCCACAAATATTGAACTATTCAGCGTTGCCAATAATTAATGTTATTTTTCGATATATGTATAATGTGAATATATGAATACAGTACAATAAATTCATGAACCTTACATTTGTGCTTTCGTAAGCCAGTTTTATCGTTTTCGGAGGTTACAAAAATGGCGTCGTCGACAGGATAACTATATATATATATAAAAAATTGGCAACGTTGGTTAGACAATATTTTCTAGGGGTTAAAGTGCTAGATATTACAAGCAAGATGGAAACTAAAGAAGAAAAGTTACAGAAAGAGGTAGACGAATTGAGTAAGAAATTATACCATATGCACAAAGAAAAAGGTGAAAACTTACAATTAAAGCAACAATTAGAACATAATAACAAAATCATTGAACAATTACAAAAATCAACAAAAACTGTATATGTTGCAAAAGAGAGACCGTTTACAAAATTATCCGGTAGACCCGAAAAAGACAAAGATCCGATAATAAGTGATTGGTTGGAAGATGCCCGAGAACATCTCGTTACAATACCAGACGAAAAAGCCAAAATTGACTTTCTTATGCAAAATCTAATATCTCCAGCTAAAGATGAGATAAGACTAAGACCGTTATTAGAAAGAGATTCTGCTGATAAAATTTTGCTTTTGATTCATAGTATTTATGATGGTGATGATTCCGTAAGTCAATTACAACAACTATTTTTTCAAAGAAATCTAAAAGATGATGAAACTTTGCAAGACTATTCTTTGAATCTGATGAAAATATTTGACCAAATAAACAAGCGAGATAACACAGTTTTGGGTGATAAAGATAAAGTTCTTAAAGATCGATTTATTGAAGGTATTAAAGAACCACACTTGAAACGAGAAGTAAAACGATTCAGTTATGAGCACAAAACAATGAAATTTCTTGAGTTTAGACAAGAAGTGCTACTTTGGGTGAATGAAAATACACAAAGTTGGAAGTAAAACTACAAATGCAAGATGCCGAAGTTGTTAGCAATCAAGCAATAAAATCTGAACACACATCGAAAGACAATTCCGAAATATTAAAACTTCTCACAAAACAACAGGAAATGTTAGAAAAACAACAACAGCAAATTGATAGGTTGTCTAATGTTAAAAACTATAGTGATTCAACAAACAATGATGTATATAATAGCCATAAACCAATTATTTGTTATAATTGTGGTGGTAAGGGTCATAAACGTCCGGAATGTCCATCAGTTTTTCAAGCACAAAGAAGTGACGAAGATACACAGAAAACACATACGCGTGGACAGTTTAGAGGTAGAGGAAGAGGTTATCGTGGTAGATATAACCAAAGAGGTAACAGATATCAAGGTCGAGGAGCTGTTGTTCCTAGTGACTCAGAAGAGGTAAAAGAGTAGCTTCTACTGCGGTGAGTCGATCAGTAGAAGATACTACAGTACAAGTAGACTCCAATTCATTTCAAAGTAATATTTTTAAAAACATTGCTAGTAAAAGTCCAGAGACAGAAATTGTTGTTGAAAATCAACCAGTTATAGCACTCATAGATACTGGTTCCCAGGTTTCAACAGTTACTGAAACATATTTTAATACATTATTAGAAACGAAACCAATACTACACGATATAACAAGATGGATGAAAGTCACTGGAGCCAATGATTTACCTATCCCATATTTAGGTTATATTGAACTTAACATTTCAGTAGTGAAAACAATGATTCCGAATGTTGGTTTTCTTGTTGTGAAAGACACTGATAACAATAGTAAAAGTAGATTACCATTTTTACTAGGAAGCAATTTTTTTATGAAGATGAAAGAAACTTTAGAAGTTTATAATGAAACTGAAAAAAACACTCTTATTGGGAAGCAATTGTCAGGTATCTTAACTTTATACAATAATTCTTTTGACTGTGAAATAGATTCTCCAAAGATATCTTTTGTTAAGATAGCAGGTAGCAGTCCAGTACATATACCTGGAAATTCAATGAAGACAGTAATGTGTACAACCAGACAAAAAGACAATAATGAAAAGCATTGTGCAGTTGTTCAGTCATTACAAGGTAACCAAGGCTCTTTACCAAGAAACATTATGGTAGTTGATAGTTATGCTGAGATAAGTCAAGGAACAGTACCGGTACGTATGATTAATATAGGATTAGAAGATGTATGGATTAATCAGAAAACAAGAGTTGGTACATTACATTCAGCTTCACTAATACACGAGGTGTCACAGGACAATATTGACATTGATATAGATGAGACTCAAATTAACGTTCAAATAAAGAAAATAGATATTGCTGTTTGTAAGCAAGCTACAACAAATATAGAGAACAATAAGAAAATACAATTGAATGACCTCGACATAGAACAGGAAAACCTTACGCATGAACAAATAGAAAAAGTTAAAGACTTGTTAAACAAGAATACCGATATATTTTGTAAAAATGATTTAGATTTAGGATACACAGACATTGTAAAGCACAGAATTCTTACGACAGACGAGAAACCAATTGCGATTCCGCATAGACGTATTCCGCCTAATCAAATGGAAGAAGTTAGAGCACATATCAAACAATTGTTAAATCAAAATATTATTCGTAAGAGTTGTAGTCCTTATGCTGCGCCCGTAGTAATAGTCCGTAAGCATGACAAGTCTATTAGGCTGTGTGTTGACTATAGATTATTGAATAAAAAGACAATACGCGACGCTTATCCACTTCCAAGGATCGAAGAGGCATTAGACACTTTGCACGGAACAAAATTTTATACAACGTTAGATTTATCCCAAGGTTATTATCAAGTGGCGACCGATGAAAGGGATATTCATAAGACTGCATTTCGTGTTGGAACGGGAGGTCTTTATGAGTACCTAAGAATGCCGATGGGACTTTCTAATAGTGCGGCTACATTTCAAAAAATAATGGAAGCATGTTTCAATGACAAAAATTTTGAAATATTACTAATTTATTTAGATGATATTCTTATCTTTTCAAAGACAGTAGAAGAACAGTTAGAACGCCTGGAGTTTGTGTTTCAGCGACTAAGACAGCATGGTTTGAAATTAAAATTGTCTAAATGTCATTTCTTCAAGAAGGAGGTAAGATACTTAGGACACGTTATTTCACAAGATGGCATTAAAACAAACCCAGACAAAACAAAATCAATTCAAGATTGGAAAGTACCTACCACTGAAAAAGAACTCCGATCATTTCTAGGACTATGCAGTTACTATAGGAAGTTTGTTCCAAAATTCAGTAAGATAGCTGCTCCGTTACATTCACTCATTACAAAAACAAATGGAAAGAAGGGAAAATCAAAACAATTGAAGTTACTAAGCGCTAAAGAGTTTCAAGAAAAATGGGATGCGAAATGTTTAGAGTCGTTTGAAGAGTTAAAACAGAAATTAGTAAGTTCGCCTATTTTAGGTTTTCCTGATTTCAAAAAGCCATTTCGTTTAGAAACCGATGCGTGTATAGAAGGTTTAGGCGCTGTTCTATCGCAAGAACAAGAACAAGGAACTGTTGTCATAGCGTATGCATCACGCAGCTTACATCCGAATGAAAAGAATATGGATAACTATAGTTCGATGAAACTTGAAATGTTGGCTCTAAAATGGGCTGTGACCGAAAAATTCAGAGACTATTTGATAGGAAGTAAATTTATAGTTTATACTGATAACAATCCTTTGTGTTGCCTGCAAACTGCAAAACTGGGTGCGACTGAAATGAGATGGGTTTCTCAACTTGCACAATTTGACTTCGAGGTCAAATATAGATCAGGACGATCTAATGTCAATGCAGATGTATTGAGCAGGAATCCATTAGATGTTGAGACAAATATCAGACAAATAGTACAAAGTTCTTCTTTAAACAAATTGCGAGAGTGTAAAAACAACAATGTACAACACATGCATATCAACCAAATAAATTTGACTGATCAAATAGAGACAATGTCAACATTTCCAGAGTATACTGTAGATGAAATAAAACAATTACAAAGTAGTGATAATGTTCTCTCTGTTGTTTTAAATTTTGTAGAGCAGGGTAAACTGACTACACAGATGCTGATGAAACAAACGAAACCAGTGAAGAAGTTACTGAGGAAATTTGATTCATTGGTGATAGACAATGGTATTTTATACAGAAAAATCAGTGACATAGAATGTGGTGAGAGTAAACAGTTAGTAATACCAGAAACATTGAAACACTACGTTCTTGAAACACTACACAATTTATCCGGACACCAAGGTACAGAACGAACATTAGCGCTATTGCATAAACGATGTTACTGGTCAGATATGATAAACGATGTAAAACATTGGATAAAAACATGTGAACGTTGTTTAGTTGCTAAAAATCCTTTACCAAAAGTTCGTCCATCAATGGGTTCGTTAATAGCATGTAAACCATTAGATATTCTAGCTATGGATTTTACAGTTTTGGAGAAATCTTCAGATGGTAGAGAAAACGTTATAGTACTAACTGATGTGTTTACTAAATTTACACAAGCATTTCCGACGAGAGACCAGAAAGCAACAACTGTCGCTAAAGTTTTGGTTAAGGATTGGTTTTTGAAACTAGGGATACCAAAACGGTTACACAGTGATCAGGGTAGGAATTTTGAGGGTGTAGTGATACGTGAACTCTGTAGAATATATGACATTAAAAAATCACGGACAACACCGTACAAACCAGAAGGAAACGCCCAAACTGAGAGATTTAATAGGACAATGCATGACAGATTAAGAACATTAATGCCCGAAAAGAAAGCTAAATGGCCTGAGTATCTGCCAGAACTAACTTTCATGTACAATGCAACACCGCATTCTTCAACTGGATATACTCCATATTTCCTGATGTTTGGTCATGAGCCAAGACTCCCTATTGACAATCTTTTTCATAATGATATGACGGAAATAGACACCGATTTAGATATTTATTTAGCTAATCATCAAAAGCGAATGACTGAAGCCTTGAAGACAGCTAATGAGAACATTCACAAGAAAGCGAGTGAAAGACAAGAAGTTATGAATAGAGGAACAGATGACAAGTCTATAGAAATGGGTTCGAACATCTTATTGAAGAAGCATGTACAGGGACGAAACAAAATGCAGGACAATTGGCATCCAACACCGTACAGAGTTGTTCACCGTTTTAAAGACAATGTGTATGGGATTCAGTTAGCGGATGGTAGTGGTCCCGTTAGGAATGTCACTAGAAGAGAAATATGTGACACAGGAAAATTAGACATGATGCAAAACTCAAGTTCAGATATTACTGAGGACAGTAATTCGAGTTTTGGAGGATGGAATGTGACCATTGTTGACCCGATTCCGTTACCAATTCAAATAGAACATCAGGAATCTGGCGAAGATGAACAAGATGTTACAACAGCTAGCATAGATATGACACCACCGGTAGATGATGACAATTCAAGAAGGAGATCAAAACGAACAAACGCTGGAAAACATTCAAATCCTTTTAACTTGCCAACGTCTGTCTTGTTAAAAGAAGCATCTGTTCATGCAAACATAGAACCAGTGAAATTTGAACAATTGGGTGAAGCAATTGCTGCATTAGGAACTAGTCTTGGACAGAGTTTAGGACAAACGCTCCAAGAAGGATGGTTAAAGCATAATATGTCAAACAATTAGATTTATGTTGAAAAATGTTAATTTTGAGAGAAAGAATATTTTATTTGTATAGTCAAACGATCACAATATTTTTATGCTAGATCATTATAATAACAAAGATAATGATATTGAATATGTAGTTGTGTATTTTTATATTGTTTGTTGAGGGCAACAAAAAGAAAACTAGGCAGATTTGTAACATGTCAAAAATTACATTCGAAATTTTTTAGTTATCTCTCTTTGTATAGAGTTCAGCAATTGAAGTTTTGTAATATGTCAAAAACTACATTAGAAGTTTTTGAGTTATCTCTCTTTGTATAGAGTTCAGCAATTGAAGTAAAATTTGGAAATTAAATAAAATTAAGAAAAAACAGAAAAGATAATTTTTATATTAGCATTTATATATTTTATTAAATCATATTTATGATACAGTTTGATTATTTTGTCCAAATATTATTTAAAGGTATTTCAAAATATTATTTACTTCATTCTAGTAATTAGTGTACAGGTAAAAACTGTTCACTACATTGTATGTTTTTACTATTGATAAATAACTGATCGACAGGTGTAGTTGTGTCTCAGTTTTGTGAACAAGAATATTTGAAGATTTAAGGTTGGTGTATTTTGTAAATATTTATAATGATTTTGAATATGACTGTTTTGTATAAAAGAGTTTTATAAAATACAAAAAGAACAAAAATATGACATGTGCATGTAAATAACATTCTATATTTTTATCTGAAGTTTTGCAAATGCAAATATGATTTCGAAATTTGTATAATCATTTGAAAAATATAATTATAGTTTTATTGAACTAATTGATAGGCATTGTTGAGAAATATTTATACTATGAAAGATTTGTTTTACATTTTAAATATAAAAGGTTCTGATAAAGTCAATATTGTTCACAGGTAGATCTATGTGTTTTTCCTACTAGAGGATGATATTTTGAGGTGAAATTGTCTACCATTTCCTTATTTAGGGTATGTATATTGAATTGTAATTATGTGCCCTTGATTGATATTATGATTATGTTTAGTTAATTTTTGATATTTCTAATTGAAACATTATTGATTATTCATAAAAAAAATGTTGTTTACTTTGAAGACTTTCTCTTGTGTTCATATTTTGATTTGAGAAATGTTAAGAATTGTAATATTCAGAAAGGGAGATAATCGTGTTCTTATAGCTTTTATATAGCTTTGGATAAATTAATAGTTCTGATGTATTTAATTGATATTTGAAAAAGCAATCTTTATTTCAAGTTAAATTTAATTGAATTTATATCTGCATATTAATAGACTTATGATGTTTTGTGTTTTTCCATTTTTTTTCACAAATATTGAACTATTCAGCGTTGCCAATAATTAATATTATTTTTCGATATATGTATAATGTGAATATATGAATACAGTACAATAAATTCATGAACCTTACATTTGTGCTTTCGTAAGCCAGTTTTATCGTTTTCGGAGGTTACATTGATAATAACATTAAACGCCTTTTCTTAAAAAAATTGGAAAACACAGTGCGAATTTGAACGAATTAATTTTGATCACAAAGGAACAAGCTTCTTTGTAAACATTACCTTTTAAGATGTTCTAACATCAAACATAAGTAATTACAATGCATTACAAAAAAGAAATAATACCTTAAAATAGATCAGAAGTTGAAATTGTCAGAAGCGGCATTTAATTAACTTAATCAATCGTAATACATTTTCTTATATCCTTATAACTTGATCAATCTAACAAATGTTACGTACATTTATACATCGTATCTAATCATGTATTATGCAATTTCGAAAGAAATACAAAAAAATTACAAGAAAACTTCTTATGAGAGTACTATTATAATTAAGGTAAACTTTAAATGAACTGTCAATTGTACTTTAAAGCGATGAAATTTAATTGAAATCCATAGCCGTTTACACAAAATACAATAAGGGTCTTGAAAAGGGGGGCTCATTTCTGTTTTCTTTATTTTGTCTCTTATGATTCTCTAATTTTACAGTTTATTACCCCATTATTATCGTAATATTTATTTATTAAATTATTTTTCTCTATTCTTTACTCTTTGGCCTTTATTGTCGACTCGGTCAACCTCAATTTAACACTTAAACATTACTTCTGGCAAACCGTGGAAAAAAATAAGCATTCATAGCAACAGATGAAAATGAATAGCCAATCCACAGCCCCCCTTTTCAATCCCCCTAGAATATCAAATGACCGTCCCCTGAAGTACAATGTTAGTCCAAAGTATCATCTATTTTTAGACAAGCTAACATAGTATTAGCTTATGTTACTTTGGTACGCATTAAATAATTCATTGATAAATTTTGTTATGTATATAGTTCGTTGAATGCATAAAGTGAACTTGTACTTGTTAACCGATAAGATGATTGAGTATATTTATTGTTACAATGAAATAGTAAATACTATTGGACAAAAACTTCTATATCCTTGTTCAATGTTGTTGCTTAGGATGGCCCGGAAGACAATCACACCATTTTCTTGTTTTTAGTTCATTTTTATACAGGATAAACATAAATAGATAACTTATAATTTGCAAAAAACATGACGTCACCGTGTTTACAGATGATTAACTCAGATATAAGTGCATCCTTGTTTATATTTTAACGTGGTTTCTTTGAGGGTCTGGATTGGGGTCTTTTATTCATGTTATTTCTGTTTTGATTTTTAGGCCATTTTTCCCTTTTCTTTACATATTTTTGTCCAGTTTTCTCTTTTCTTATTATTTTAGCATCCCGTTATTCTCTATTCTCTATTTTTTTGGTCCTTTTTTCTCTATTATGTTAACCGCCATCCAGACCCTCATGAGGGACTTCAGTGAACTGGTTGTCATCTATAAGTTTTTGTTGTTTTGATGGCTTCTCTTTACTGTTGAGGCTTTTGTAGGTGAAATGCGCGTCTGACGTATACACAAATTGAAGCCTGGTATCTATGATGAGGTTATACCTAGTATGTGTAAAAATATGAACACAACTTGTTTAAATTCTTGAGAATAGCCTATTTGCCAATTCCGTAATTGGCCCTATACTTAAAGATCCTTTTGGTTAATTGTTTCTCCTACCAAGGACATATATATATATTTTAATTGACAACGAAGAGCTAGCGAAAAGAGCAAATTTATCTGTGCGTAATGTGTGTCATTTTTAAGGTTTTCAAATCTTTGACCGACATTTGTTTTGTTGTACGTTTAAAAATTTTGGCATCAAAAGTTTGTTTGCCATTTTTGGTTTTGATAAAACTCTTATAATTTGAATTATTTGTAGAACATATACATTTGGTTGATCATTGTTTCGATAACTGTATTTTTTTGCTCGTTTGATGATGTTTACTCTTAATGATCGACGTTCGGGTGTTTGTTTTCGTTTCTGTGACTAGGAATTGAAAGCTAAGCGGTCAGATCATAAATAAAGGCAATAGTAGTATACCGCTATTCAATAGTCATAATTCGATTAAGCGAAAACAGATCCGTATAACAAACTAAAACAGAAGGAAACACATCAGCTATAAGATGAAAACAACGGAACAACAGAAACAAAGAACACCGTAAAAATAATAACTTTGGAAAATTATTTTGAAAGACAACGCACATTCTTCTTGTTGTCGTTCAGTTTGTCTTGTCTAAACAGAAATATACCCTCCGTCACCCCATTTCAGCCAGCCTGCATTGCGCATGTGACGGAATAATCTCAGCTACGCAGCAATACCTCTACACTGGCAATCATTGCAATTTTTTTTATCACAGGTCAGTCTTTTTAAATTATTTTTTTTATCCCCCAATTTCTATCAACTTACAACTCAAATTTCATTAGTTATACTACAGTTTATAGAACAGGTCACGTCGAATTTCCGGTCATCCAGTGTTTCGCAAGCATCCATAGTTCGCGCAAACTAAACGCTTTACAACAAACCAGGATTCAGGGAATTCCACGGGAAATATTTTCAAAATTAGCTAAGATGATTTCCCAAGTACTACTGGATCTGTTTCGATGCTGTCGGTTCCAGACCACTTCTTATTTTGGAACTTCTTGATAATTCAAATATAGACTTTCATTCCTAAATGTAATCTGTATCAAATACGTGTTTCTGCAACAAAGACACGAGTCTGTTCTTTCTTTGTCATAAGTATCATACTACTGAAACTTATGCAAATGTCATCTTTAATTTCGGCAGCGAACATCCTTAACTAGTTTTGTAAGTTTAACACAGCGATAGCCTATAGACGGGTCATACTTAGGTAAATACTGTAATTCAAAGGTCGCACTCATTTTGCCCCGCTAACACATCATTCCCTCGAAACCAATCTACAAGCGCACACAAAGTTCATAATTAATTCGTCAAAGCCTTATGAAATAGAATGGCCAATGTAAATACAATATGCAGTCTTATAAAGGGACAAATTTTAGTAGACAGATATATTTTCAACAGAATGTCCTGAGGGAACCATTTATCCTCGCTTTCCAACGTTTTATTTTAATCAAACGTTCGAAGCTTAAGAATTTAAGAGCATTTGAGGACCTAACATTCCGAAAGGTTTTGCCAATACAACTAAAGTAACCTATTCCGGGGGTAGAAAATCCATAGTATTTCGGAAAATTCAAAGTTTTGAAAACAGATCATTTTAATTATGTCCATACCATTGGTTTAAATGTCTTTCACACTGGGTTGTATGTTAAACTGTGAGTACTCTCAGATCAGTTCTATGTGGCTTTTGTGTTTTTGTTAGATGATTTGCTGTCCAAGGTTAGGGGATGTTTTACTCCGCCACATTCTGTATGTACCTGTTTAAGTCAAGAGCTTGTTATTGAGTAGTTGTTGTTTGCTGTAAATCATATTTGTTTTTTCGTTGATTTGTACATAAACCAGGCCTTTAGTTTTTTAGTTTGAATTGTTTTACTTTTGTCATTTCGGAGCCTTCAGTTGTATAGCTTGCGCAATATGGATCTGTGATCGTTGTTGAAAGCCGTACGGTGACCTATAGTTGCTCAACTTCTACTTCAATTGGTCTCTGGTGTAGAGATGTGTCTCATTGGCAATCAAACCACATCTTCTTATTTTTATATTGTACAAGTGTTTCCTTTCTTCTTGTACACCATTAAGTTAATAATTTTCATTTGGTTCATACACTGGTGAGTTTACATTTTGAGGGACTACTGTATTTATTTTTATTATTAATATTTACTTTGACCTTGTTCGAAAATGTACAATGTTCATTGTTTACAAATCTCTTGCCAGTCAGAACATACCTGATATAGTTGTGTCTTTATGTAGTAACATGTGTCCCGAATGGCAAACATTTTCCCGTTCACTGTATGGTATACAAACAAAGTTTTGCTTTATTGGAGCTTACCCTATAATTGTTTACCTTTTACGCATTGTGACTTGGATGGAGAGTTGTCTCATTGCACTCATACCACATTTTCTTATTTCGTTATACAAATAAAGTCTCATGTTATCATGTTTCAAACTTGAGCGAATGTAATGTTGATAATAATAGTACTTTTTTCGTATTCCATGTTTTAGTCATGTGGGAAAATGCTCAAAATTTGCAAAAACGGTTTATGTTTGGCTAGCCATAAAACCAGGTTCAACCCACCATATTTTCTTAAAATGTCCTATACCAAGTCAGGAAAATGGCATTTGTTATCAATAGTCCGTTTCTATGTATGTTGGCATTTGTTTTTGTTGCAGTTCATTGTTTCTGTTGTTCCGTTGATGTCCCCTTACAGTTGATGTGTTTCCCTCAGTTTAGTTTGTAACCCGGATTTGTTTTCGCTTAATCTATTCATCTGTACAACATCATGTTTGAAATAGAAAAAGAATATTTCTATGGGACACACATTCCCCCACTTGTTAATATACAGCATATTCGGCAATTTTCCCATTTATAAAGGGATATAACTCGAGAACGTAAAAGTGATGCCAGAAATACGAACTTGATATGTGTTTTGTGGCATTGAATATTGTATATAGGTTTCATACAATTTAGTTGATGCTATGTAAAACTATAGTGCGGAAACTGCAAATTCAGCAATTTTCCATTTATAAGGAACATAACTCTAAAACGATAAAAGTGACGCCACAGAAAGTCGAAACTGATCTGATCCGTGTTTGGAAATAATAAGCATTGTGTATAAATTTCATATAATTTGGTTGAGGCAAACTAAAGTTGGTGGGGTTCGTGCGGCTCAGGCTTTAGTTTTTTTATGTTGTGTTTTGTATACTGTTGATTATCTTCTGGGCTTTTTCTTTATATTTTTGCCATAGCGGTGTCAGTTTAATTAAAACGAATGAGTTTGAATGTCCCTTTGGTATCTTTCGAGATTCAAGATTCAAAGTTTTATTCAAAGTCGATGCTCAATAACTTTCATTAACAAAAGCTAAAGTGAGCTTTTCAAATAGACACTATCTTTTTTTTTAGAGGACGGAAACCAATTTCAGCAGAAGGCGGGGGCATACAAATGTTAAAGAGACTATGACACACTATTTCACAATTGTTTACTTCATTATTTTGCGTTTTTGTGTCTCATGTATGTACTTCTCTCCATAGTACTAGCAAAAACTTATAAGAACGCTAACGGATAAAAAAGTTTTACTTTATTCAACTTAACATAATTAATTTACAACACCATTATATAGTGTTTATTTCCGTAGAACTGATTAGTAAACAGGATTTACACATTTATATTGACATCCTTGTTTGCAACATTTCTTCTTCCCAAGACAAGATGAATCGTTTCTACAGCTTCGTCGGACATAACACCTTGAGTTTGGGTATCGGTCTCTCGGGCATTTGTCTGGTGTTGGCTTATTTTCTACAAAGTAAAAAGCATTGATAAGACATAAATACAACAAAAATGCACGCGTTGTAGTACTTAACATTCCCCTACGCGCGATTAAAAGTATCGGAAACAAGAAGAAAATGTCTAACGTTTCCAAGTGCCTCAGTCGCCAAGTGGTTTTAGTAGTAAAACTACTGTATCACTAGCCTGTCAACTCCGCAGCTGTGAGTTCGAATCTCGAACATGACAGATGCCCTCGACTCCAATCATAATTGACTAGGATTGTCCGCTTTCCTTCGGTAGTTCTCTGAGTGCGGTCAGGCTTCCTACATAAAAACTGACAGCCACAATATAGCACAATAGTGCTGAAATGGCATTAAACACCAATTGAGGGTAAAAAATGATCAAAGTTCTTGCCAAATACGGTTAAGGTTATCTATTCCGGATACAAAATGAAAACAACGCGTCATAAATTTCATGCGTCCGACGCTCTTTCAGGATTTACCTTTATCAGGAACGCCAAAAGCCGAATATCTACATCTGCTCGTCATGTAATAAAACCAGCTCGTGTAAAAATTACTGAAATGTTCAAAAATAAATTGTGATTACCGTCAGGACAACAAGCAAAGTATTCATCAGCTGGTCCCCCTAGACAGCTATATCCAGCTGGACACTTGTTAGAGCCGATAACCATTCCACAGGAAAGTGTTGGATGAGGATCACCAAATTTACAAGCTATAAATATACAAAATATAAAAATATCTTTTATAATCATGATTAGTATGTATTCATGTATGTATTTGTAGATTCTTCTGTTATTCGGAGCACCCCTCGAGAGTTGCAAGGGTACAGTGGAATCCGAGTATACTCCCTATTTTGATTAATGTAGATGTGTCACGAACGTATTTACAACAATATTTACATAGAAAATTCAAACCCTTATCCAAAAGGAGTACTAGGACACCGGGAAATCTGTTAGTATATTGTGCTCTATTGAAAAATGTGAATAGTTCTTATGTTGTATTTCACTGCATAAGTGCTATAAATGTCATCATCATTTGGCTTGAAACATTGACCAATCAATAGCAAATTAGAGTGGCTTTGGTGGTCGAGTGTTCTAGGAAGTTCCTTTACAGTGATCATGACTAGCCTTTCAACACTAACGATGTGAGTTCGAACACTTGTCGTGGCGATTATTTGACATTGATTGACCGTCGGTGGTTCTTTGTCTGGGTCATCTGACCTCCACCGCCAGTAAAACATGGTCGAAATGATTGAGCCAAGGTCGCTGAAAGTGTCATAAACACCAAAAAAAAAACAAAAACGACCATAGACAATTGACCACTCACGTCTTGAGAACAAGAGTGTACAAACACTAAAGTGTCTTCTGTAGACCGCGTGTCTGGCGTAAAAATATATTATAAGTTTCTTTTGGCAACTTCTCCTCTAGTTTAATGTTAAACATCTTATTTTATCATTTTGAGCTGGGAGCTCTGGATGAAAACTTATAAAAAGAAACCGGTCTTCGGTTGGAGCGTAATTGGTATCTTTAATCGTATTGTATAATGCTTTCTAGGACATTAATGTATTCATGTGCCTGTCCCAAATCAGGAGCCTGTAATTCAGTTGTTATCGTTTATTGCTGTATATCTTTTTTGTTTTTCGTTGATTGTTTTGTACATCAGGCCGTTAGTTTTCTCGTTTGAACTGTTTTACATTTGTCATTTCGGGGCCTTTTACAGCTTACTATGCGGTATGGGTTTTTCTCATTGTTGAATGTCGTATGGTGACCTATATCTGTTAACTTCTATGTCATTTGGTATCTGGTGGAAAGTTGTCGCATTGGCAAACATACCACATCTTCTGACTTTTAAATCTATGAAAATCTTGTTTATGATTTAGTTACTTACGGATTTTACAGCAGACTGAGTTTTTACAGTAGGTTCCTGATGGACACGGTTTACTGTCCAATGGTCCAAATCTGCAAGTCCCTTGAGGCGTCCCCTTTTCACATGCTATATGAATATATATGTGCAATAATTACGAATTTTGAGTTGATATATATTTTACAATAAAATATAATACGATAGAAGTCATGTGGGTTTTTTTTAGGAAAACTAATTTCCATTTTATGCTTCCGGTTTCATTAGAGGAATTTATTGATATTCTTTTGTTAATATATACTTATCCTTTCTTTAAACAGAAATGTAAACAAAAATGTGTTATTAATTTACTAGAACAAATTGTTTCCAAAGACCTATTACGTTATTCCAAATGAGGATTGCAACATCCCTTCTTTCCATCGCATAAAAAACACAGTCAGGTCTGTTTGAATTGCGACGTATTATTCAATACTATTAATTTGAAATTGGGCGGTTGTAAAGGTTCACTGACATGAATTAATTCGAGAAAAAATATATGTAGAAACAGAGTCAAAGGTTAGAGTGCTCCAACGCATAACAGACTAACAACAACGCTATTTGTGAAAAAGTAAAATAAAAAAAATACCGAACTCCAAGGAAAATTCAAAACCGAAAGTACCTTATCTAATTGCAAAATCAAAAGCACAAACACATCAAACGAATGGAAAACAACTGTCATATTCCTGACTTGATACAAGCATTTCCTAATGTACAAAATGGTGGATTAAACCTGGTTTTGGTAACATTGGCATAAGTTTAACAATTTTGAGTGAAACTTCAAAGAAAGGGACCAATTTTATCGTACAATGTGTATACAATTAACGTTTTAACTCTTTATTTAAATGGTTATTAATTTGAAGTCCCACATAAAGTCAACTGTTGCAGAATTATTATTTTGATTTCAGGGGCCTTGGTAGCCAAGTAGTATAATTAGTCAACTAAAGTATCACTAGCCTGTCAACACAGATGTTGTGAGTTCGAATCCCTCAAGTGACAAGTGCGCTCGACTCTTTATTGACAAGAATTTTCAGTTTTCGTACCGAAGGTCGGTGGTTTCCTCCGGGCACTCCGGCTTCCTCAACAAATAAAAATACTGCCACGAAATAGCACAAAAGTGCTGAAGTGGTGTAACGCCAATCAATCAATCCATCATTTCTATCAGATTCAGAATGTTTTAAAGGAAATGTGATGCATTACAAATAGACAATACTAACATTCAACTATATGTAAATGCCATGCCAATAGCCCAGTGTGAGACCATTTTTATCAACCATTCTGTTCGGATGTCTGCGAGAAAAGAGTCTATAGCTGGAAATATGGAATAAACTACTTGTCAATTTGGTTTATCTCCCCAACACCCCTTTCTAGACATTTCATAAAGCTCACCTTTTTTAGACCTTACTCACCAGGTAGACATTGGCATGTCTGACACACATTGACGTCAGACTTATAACCGTATGGACATGGTCTGCTGCATTTTATTTGCGGACATACTGAGAAACAAAAAATAGATAAATTACACACATTCTAGATATAGATTCATATGATAGTAACAAATATACAGAAAATTATGTTCTAAATATCGTCCAGTTTTAGAGTTTGCTGGAATAAAAAATAATCAGATACGCTTCCATTGAATTGTTTCATATCTTTCATGTCGGGGCTTTTTATAGTCGATCATACGGTATGGGTTTTTTCTCATTGTTGAAGGCCGTACGGTTGCCTATTTTTGCTTACATCCTCTTTATTTGAACTTTGGTGGATAGTTGTCTTATTTTCAGTCATACGTCATCTCCTTATTTTTATATTTATAACAAACTGTTTGTTTTCGAGTACGACCTTGCACAGATCATATACGTTAAAAAAATTTCGTCCATCATATGATTTTAATGATTTTTGTTATCTTTTCCTTTTTGTTTTTAAATTTCATGTTTTATCGTGTATCAGTATTACTTCACGTCATATCACGGTATTCAATTTCAAACCAACCTTCACTGTTGGCACTGAAATTGGCTTATCGTTTATATTGTTTTTGTACCCAGTATTGGACAATATTTTTAATGCTGTTTATCATAGACTGTAATGGATGTAAAACGTATGGAACAGAATCGTTCTATACAATTGATCAAATATATCACTACAAACCAGTAAAAGTCTGAAATGGCCTATATCTGTACTCGACTGTACTGATTTTTACTCGACCAGTCTGAATTGGTCTGAATTTTACTTAATATTACTCGACCCAGTCTTAACCATACTCGACTGTACTGATTTGTACTTGACCCTTATCTTTGCTATTGAAAATAGTCTAAACTATTACTCGACCAGTCTGAAACAGTCTTAACCCAGTCTGGACCAGTACTCGACCAGCTCTCGACCTATTTTTTCAGTCTGAACCATACTCGACCAAAGGTCTGAACAATACTCGACCAGTCTGAACCATACTTTACCAAATAACCTCTGCTTTATAATTTTGATTGTTTAAATAACTTTCTCTTTAACTTACATGACAACAGCCACAATTAAATAAAGATATATATAAAAACATTTTTTACATTCTTTAATAATACATTAGGTATTCTCTTAGATTTGGCAAATCGAGATAGTTAAATTATCTAATTTAAAAGTCTGAGTCTTGTTAAATAAAAGACTTGTTTTACCTGAAAACCACACCTATACTGAGGGTAATAAAACCTTATTAAAAATAAGGTGTTTTTTGTTTGGCATGTGTTTTTTTTTTAAACAAAACTTGATTTTCCTAAATTCCTAAATAAAAACGAATGTAGGACAGAAAGTCAGAGGACAAAAAGTCACAATTCAGTTTTGAGGTTATTTTTCTTTGAACAATAGAACACTTATTTTTAAAAAAACATTTTTGTATTTTTCTTGAAACAATATCAATAATGATCAAATAATTGTTAAGAAAACAAAATGTTACAATGTCTTGGTACTTAAATGGCTTCATGGTGCCAAGAAATATATCCTTTGCATGATTAAAATTTTATAAATCTTTATTTATCAAATTAAGTCTTATGAACAATTTCCTAAACTGTAAAATGAATATGTGTCATAAAAAGTAAACATTTCAAGATCTTTCTCATAAATATTCAATCAATTGTATACAAATTATTTGTGACTTTTTGTCCTATCAAATTTGTGACTTTCTGTCCAGTGACTTTCTGTACTTAGGTTTCATGGTTATATACAATAGTTATATAACTATCTTTTAAATGAGGTAACAACAGCCAACAAAATCACTGACATTGTTTAACCTTATATCAGAAATATATCTATTCCTATTCATAATTTGGGATATATATATATTTTAAAAGGGATAAAAAATTCAAGAAATGAATAAAATTTTTCTTCTGATTAGGGGTAAACTATAAAGTAATACATCCTGCTTGACGCACACTGATTAAAAAGATCACACCTGTTCAGAGAGTAATAAATTTTAAATAACATCCATTGAAAATTACAACATCCTGTAAAACTTAAATAACAAGGCCTTTGAATTCACTAGATAAATAATACACGAGTTTAAGAAAAATATGGTTTTCTTTTTACCTGTAAAACACCTGTACTGAGGTAATTAAACCATTAAACCTTATTAAACTGTTTCTTGTATGCCATGTCTTTAATTTTGACAAAACGTATTTAAATTTAATTAAAATAAATTTCTACTGCAACTTTGGAATACATTTCCTTTTTTAAAAGGTTATCAAGGATAAAAAGATGAAAGTTTTATTATTATTATTATTATATTAAATTTTTGATTTTACAAAACAAAGGTGTCAATTCTAACATTTATTAAGTTGCTTTATATACTATTTTATATATATTTTGATAAAAAAAAAATTGAATAACATTTAAGATATTTGAATAATGGTTGAAAGTTATAGTATTTTTGATGCATAAATCAATGTGAACATGATATCATGTATATGAAAATTCATTTAACGAACTTAATTTATTACATGATATTTTTTTAATCCAACCAGAAATTTGATCACCTTGTTTTATTTTAATTTTAAATGTGATATACATTTTATATATATATATATATATATGAATAACAGTTCCTAAATTAATGAAAAAATAATATAGATAGATACAAAAAATAGGTTTAGGTTGGTTAAGACTTGGTCGAGTATGGTTCAGACTAGGTCGAGTATGGTTCAGACTAGGTCGAGCATGGTTCAGACTTGGTCGAGAATGGTTAAGACTATGTCGAGTATGGTTCAGACTCGTATAAAATGGTTAAGTACTGGTCGAGTAAAGGTCGAGTACAAGTTCAGACTGTTTAGTATCGTTCAGACTACAGTCGAGTAATATCAAGTAAATTTCAGACCAATTCAGACTGGTCGAGTAAAAATCAGTTCAGTCGAGTACAAATATAGGCCATTTCAGACTTTTACTGGTTTGTAGTGTATATGATTAACAAATGAACAGAAGCTTTATCTAACAATATCATTGTTGTGTTCGTAGAAGACCTGTCTTTTGAATCACCGTAATCAGGTACGCTCTGACTACGACCTGAAGGAGTTGAAACCTCGTGTAAGTGTTTATAAACTAGACATTTGACACTTTAACATTTTATTTTACTAACACAGTTTAATCTATTAATGTGTCTGTCCCATGTAAATCAGTGATTGTCGTTTGTTTCTGTATATCATATTTGTTTTTTTGTTTTTTGTTTTATGCTTTTATTTCGGTGCCTTTTTCAGCTTGTTATGCTGTATGGGTTTTACTTATTGTTGAAGGCCGTACGGCGATCTATAGTTGATTTAATTTATGTTATTTTGGTCCCTCATTTATAGTTGTCTCATGCTTTTTGCAATCATACCACAACCCACATATCATATTTCGAACAACATGTATCATAAATCTCTTTTTATGTGTGTAACGCCATTTATATATGCAATTTGGTGAATGTTACAACTGGTTTACAGTAATTGACCTTTTCAGAATCTAAAGAAATATGACGTTTTTAACCAATCAAAACATTTTTGTGTACGTTTTTGAAAATATTACCCATAATACATTAGATTCTACGACGGCGAATTAGGACGCTTTTTAACATACCATAAGGACAGCATACTCCACTGCCGCCTGCTGAGGGTGTGTTGCATTGATATCGAGCGGGACATCTTTGTTGACCTGAACCACAGCTGATTGATCCTAATGGACTAACATTACCCTTACATCCTAAAATAGAAAACAAAATGTGAAAGACAGACGAAAGATACCAAGGGACATTCAATCTCGTAAGTCGACTACGCCATGCTTAAAAAAGAAAAAGACCAAAAGATAAACACCAAACTGTTAGGACAAAGTTCAATCAACAAATGAGAACGCATGGAACGAAAAGTACCCAGTTATTTTTTGATGTAATAACGAATATATAATCAGGCTAATTTCTTTTTGTATATCATCTCACATTTTAAATCTATACAACAGACCATTATTACCTGTTTTGCATCTACAAGTTGGACAGTTGTTTTCATCAAGAACATTTCCAAAGGGACAGAATATAGCACAAACAGGTCCACATCTAGGTTCTGTAAAAACCGTAAATGTATTAACATTTATAACATTTTATTTAATAATCCTTTTCTAGTATGTTAATCAATTTTTTGAGAAGAAACTAAGAAAGAATATAAATACTTAATAAAATAGAAATATACCATTACATTCGGATTTTCCTGAACGATAAGGAGAATAAGAAGGAACGTAGGTGGCAATCGAAACATGTACGGATGATGTCCGAAGAATCGAGTTGAAAATACAAATAAAAAATCTCGTCTAAAAAAAGGAACAGAAACGAAACAAAAGATTGAGCATCGCGAATACCAATGAAAATCAGAAACGAACTCGGTCAAAATGTCAATAAAAGCGATCTAATGATTTACAAATACATGTACGCAGACATTTCTAGCAGGAATGCGGATTTCCAATCAAATTTTCGTGTGGAATGTACTTTGCACATTATAAAACTGTTGCAGCAACTGTTTCTGCTTCTATCTTACATAACATCTTTTGCCTGTGTGAGAACACATTTCTTGTACAAACTCATTCGTCCAAAATCTTGTTTCTACGAAATATTCGCCACTGTACATTAAAATTACAATCAACTAATATTGAATAATGGAAGTTCTTTCACCCTAAAAACCGAAAACATTTGCGACTTTAATGTGGAATAAAAGTATACCATTAGTGCATTGATAATAAGTTGTACAGTAAAATCAGTGATACGTAAAGAAAAAAAATTATCAAAAAAGGTACACCACAGAATCTTTTTTCGTAAAGATTTCATGATCCATCATAATTTTCATGCGGCGATAAAAACCTTTTGCGCTGATTTCGGCGTAAAACAAACATCAATCAATCAATTACTCAATGATATACCAGAACTACGAATTCCTACATATTATCAACTATTGTAGGAACATCCTGCATCTGTTTAAAACGTAAAACTTTCCTTACAAAACGTAATGGAGGACGTTCATTAAACAAGACCGTGGGAACAACAATGAAATTCTATATGTGATTGCACCGCGCCTAAAAAAATACAAAGTCAAATGTGTAATTATGTTATTCAATTAAAGTAGGTATTATTGAATGTTGAACGTAAGTCAACCAGACATATATGTATATATATAATTGATGTCTCACCAAGTATAACATAAATGATTTTATTTTTTATTTTATTAGAAAATATTGTTTTGTTGAGTATGTTCCTTTTATGTCTTTACTTGTTAAATTTGTATATACAATGCTGTACGTAAACTTCAACACTTTTTACCTCTGCTAGTGAACTATCAGTTCCCGAGGGTATCATCAGCTCAGTAGTCAGTACTACGGTGTTGACAAAATTTATAAAAACCTTTCTAAAATTGTCCGTTTATAAATTTTGAAATTATAAAGAAACTAAGGTTTCAACTCCCTCAGGCAAAGTTGATCTTAGATGATTTAGGCTATTTTAAAGGTCCTTTTTGTCATATAGCTCTTCAACTGGTTCGGTTCTTATACATTTTTGGCTTTCACATTTTTCGGCTTTTAAGGTTCCTGATAAAGGTAAATAAAAAAAAGCGCCTTGGACTCATTACATTTAAAGCGTGTTGTTTTCATTATTTATCTAATATTTACAAAATCCTGCATTGTTTTCATATATTTAACTTACTACATGTACATGTTTGACAGCCATTTGCGTCAATCACATAACCGTATGGACATGATTTGCACTTGTAAAGAGGACATTCTGAAAAATATATGTGCACATTTTTAGAAATATCTTAAAGTATTCATTTTGTCCAATGTTATAGTTGTCTTTTTGGCATTGTGTCATAGATCAAATTTATTCGTTCAGTGTATGTTTACTTGTTTTTGTTAATATGTCTTTTTGATTGAGTTAAGCCATTTTAATTGATATTTTATAGTGTGTCTTTCTATGTTGTAATATTACACTACTATTTCAGGTGAGGGTGAAGGTTGGCGCCTGTCAAAACGTTTAAACCCGCTGCATTTGTTTGCACCTGTCCTAAGTCAGGAACCTGTTGTTCAGGGGTTATCGTTTGTTGATGTGTTGCTAAAGTGTTTCTCGTTTCTCGTTTTTTATATAGATTAGACCGTTGGTTTTCCAATTTGAATTGTTTTACACTAGTCATTTTGGGGCCGTTGATAGCTTGCTGTCTAATGGCAGATATTGTAAGTTAGAGCATCACTAAATGAGCATGGGCGGTTCATAGGATGAAGCATTTGAGTTGATCCAGAGTTCTAATGAGGTTCGTGTTGCTCAATATACCCATTACAATTTGTGTTATCGTTTTTTAAGTTATGCTTCTTTTATTCTTTTGGACATGCCATTGCCTTAGATGACTTATTCTATTTCTTTCTGTATTTTCACTTTTTTTGTATAAGCTTGAGGTAAGCATTTTGAACAACATCATGACGGTTTTTGTCCTATGCAATTTGTCTTTTCTAACATGTCTATAATTTGTGAACATTCAGATTTTTGTTATAATTTCAAATTCAACAATGAATGCAAACAACTATATGCAGAAGTGGCAAGCATTGTTATTTTGCAAAATTCACATAATAATCATGATGGTCATTTAGTTCTTCTAAACACAATACTGTAAAATTAATATAAAAATTGTAACCAAATTTAAGAAATAAATTACTATACTAGTATACAGTAAGCACAACCAGAAGACATTACTAACTTAGAGATAACATACCATACGGACAACACACTCCTACACCATTTTGAGCTGTTTTACACTGGTATTTAGAGGGACATCTTGGCTTGCCTAAACCACAGCTGACTGACGGTAAAGGACTTGCAATATCCGTACATCCTGAAAAAAAAATATACAGTACAGTACCTTTTTTCTGTCGGATAAAAAATATATTGAAACACGAGAGAACTAAAACTGTCAGAAAAATCAAAACCAGCAAAAAGTTGTATTAATGGCGTTGTCAGTTTGTTTTCGATCTATGAGTTTGACTGTCCCTCTGGTATCTTTCGTCCCTCTTTGATACCGTCATTGACTATATCAGAAGACACTGTTAAAAAAAGGCAAAAAAGGGAACCATAATCATTAAAGAGCAATAACTACAAGCATCAGTCAGAAAAGATGTCATTCGTCGTTTAACAGTCTACAAATTCCTTTTGGGCTTTTTAAAACTTCTTCTGGTATTGAACATTGCTTCATTAACGTCTGGTAAATCAACTTTTATCTCTTTTATTGATCACTATGAATGAATACACAAAAGAATATTTACAGATCGTTTTAAACAATTTTATGCTATTTTGTTTAATTCGCGTTTACAAAACTTTGAATGTTTGAAATACTAAGGCTTTTCTACCTCAGGAATAGATTACCTTAGCTGTATTTGGCAAAACTTTTAGGAATTTTTGGTCCTCACTGCTCTTCAAATTCGTACTTTATTTGGCCTTTTTAATTTTTTTTGATTCGAGCGTCACTGATGAGTCTTTTATAGACGAAACACGCGTCTGGCGCAAATACAATATTTCAATCCTGGTATCTGTGATGAGTTTATTTACCTGTTTTGCATTTACAAATTGGACAGTTGTTCTTATCTATCACGTTACCAAATGGACAGAATATTTCACATAATGGTGGACACTTCGGTCCTGAAATGAGATTTAATGTTAGTGATAAAAGTTTGAAATCATGTCGTAGAAGATGATTGTTACAGAATCTATCTTTTACATTTTTTTTATAATAGCCACATCTACAGTTTTTTTTTGTGTTTTCGAACAAAATTATAAACACCAGAACGATTTATTTGCGAAAAAAAAAGGGAAATAGTGAATAACCTTTAAACATATTGTCAGGTTATGAACAAACAAACGAATTGAAAAAATACATTTTACGCTCTTACGCAGAAAACCATTTAAGTTCCGTGATTTTTTCACACGAAACAGATAAGGGGGCTCAGTTGCCGAAAGATCTAGGTAATTAAACTACTGTATCACTATCCTGTCACAACAGAGGTTGTGAGTTCGAATCCCGCATAGGGCAGGTGCACTTGACTCCCAACTTAATTGACTATGATTGTTTTCCTACAAACTGTTGGTGGTTCACCCTATGCACTCTGGTTTCCTCCACCAATAAATACTGACCTCCACGATTTGGCATAACAGTGTTGAAAGTGGCGTTAAACGTCTATCAATAAATCATCAATCATGGAACAGATAATGTGATCTGTATAGCTGAATACGCACATATAAATTAGCATTATATTTGATTATATATATCATCGTAGCTTTCATTTTCTCTGTTCGAATTAAACATATTTTAGAAATTACAAAAGTAATCTAGATAACTAATAAGGCAGTCCTTTATAGCTTGCTGTTCGGTGTGAGCCAAGGCTCCGTGTTGAAGACCGTACTTTGACCTATAATGGTTTACTTTTACAAATTGTGACTTGGATGGAGAGTTGTCTCATTAGAAATCATACTCACATCACATATAAAACTAAAGACTGAGCAACATAAACCCCTTCAAAAACTTGGTGTGATCTCAGTAGCTCTAGAAGGGAAAACAGATCCTGCTCCATAATAAAGATCGCATGTACTTACTTGGTTTATCTATACATTTATCTTGGCATTCAGTTAGTAATTCAAAATTGTTGGCGTTTCCTTGGCATCCACCATATATAAACTTTTCACATTTCATTGTTTTGAGATTGAAGAAATATCTTGGGAAACTGCCTTTACATGGTCCGGGTTGTTTGGGTAAGCGACAATCTAAAAAATATAGATAATTGTAATTTTTTTTCAAGATGGATCATATCATAATCTTTCCAAGTTCAAGGTTGTTTTGGTTAGTGACAATCTAAAAAAATCTAAATCATTGTAAAATCTTCCAAGATAGAACATATCATAAACTTTACAAGTTCAAGGTTGTTTTGGGTAGTGATAATCTAAAGAAATAAATACTTGTGAGATCTTCCAACGATACATGGCCCGAGAACACAGTTATTTCGTAGTGCATTTCTTTTAGACAATAAACTCAAATTAAAAAAATCGCACCTGCTCTATCTCAAAAAGATTTTTACAGTGTAGTGTACTACTATTGATACAAATAATATCAAAATTATAGAAACTTCTACCAGCTCTAACTCAAAATATTGACAATTCTGTGTTAAGGGGGGCTAAAATTCAGTTTGACAGCTTCAGACATTCTAATTTTTGACCTTTTTTAACTGGACCAAATCACTACTTAACATAAAGATTCAGCACCCAAATTTTTTTAACATGTAATTTCATCCCCTTTCTTAATATTTCATGCATAAAATATCAAGAAATAAATTGGGAAAGTGTATAAAAAAAAAATGTAAGTTATACACTGTTCACACTAGGGACTATATTCGTAGACAACGAAAACCAAAGGACGATAACTGTGTCCTTGGACCTAATAGGATAGAAAGACTTGACCAATTTAAATAAAACTTTGCATGACCTAAGCTTAGGCAATTATAAGATAGTTGGCCAAGTTTCATGGCCATAGGATATATATTATAGAAACTAGGGCCATTTTAATATTGAAATTTGGTGGGTTTTTTTTTTGACGTTCAAATCAATTATTTTCAACTGTCAAGATTTTGGCCTAAAAAATTTAAATATTGCAAAAATTAGCTTTTTAAATACTCTTGAATTTAATATAATAAGTATTAAAAGCAACGGAACACTCATTTGATTTATCAGATTTATTACAGTTATTCAAAAGTCAAATTTATATGAGCCTGTGCCTGAAGATAGAGATTTTCGAATTAAGGGAAGCCTTACATAAACATGCATTTTTTTCAACCAATTTGAAGTTTTTGAAGTTTTTTAACCATACATTATTCTTCCATATATATTAAATGTACTTTAAATGTAAAGAAAAGTTACAAAAAGCATACCACATGAGTATAAAATGGTCTTAGGCCATGTAAGACTGAGAATTATTTAGAGTCGATTTAGGCTGTAGCCCATATTTACATATAAAAATGCACACAGAGGCTATAAGAAATTGAAATTTGTTACTTTTTGCTCATTTCTATGCTAAGATGTCATGATACAAGAAGTCTAATTGCAAAAGGACTCTTGAATTCAACTTTTTTTGGCAGACAGTATGGTCTGATGACCAGTTTTTCACTTTTCAATGGAAAACTTGCATGTAGTTTTAGTCTCATTTGGCATATATTTGAACCACTTACTATCCTAGAGAAGAAAATTATGGTAGCATATGAAATGAATAGGGTGTACTGATCATTGTAAAGTGTTTTTTTACAGATTTAGTGAAATATTTGTGATGGACTACAGATTTTATGTACAAAGCTCTTCACATTTCACATACATCAAACAGGCCGTTTAACCAGGGACATAAATACAAATATTCTGCACATTTTTTCTGTGATAATCTACTTTTCTATAGATTCCGAGTTCACAAATGGTTAATTAAATTTGATTTAAGCATAGAAACACAAATATCAGGAACATAAAAAGCTGTCAGATAGAAAGTCAGCATGGCTCTTAGGCATAAAATGGAAACTGCTTTAAAATGCTTATTTTAGCCGTATAATGCCAAAATGGGACATTTTAACAGAATTTCTGTCAAACAAAGATGTAAATCCTTTACTTTTATTGAGTTTGACAAATTGAAACCAGCAAACCATTCAGGAAAGTTGCCAAAGTACAGAATCTACATTTACGGAATTCATCTCTTAGGCCCGAGAACACAGTTATTTCGTAGTGCATTTCTTTTAGACAATAAACTCAAATTAAAAAAATCGCACCTGCTCTATCTCAAAAAGATTTTTACAGTGTAGTGTACTACTATTGATACAAATAATATCAAAATTATAGAAACTTCTACCAGCTCTAACTCAAAATATTGACAATTCTGTGTTAAGGGGGCTAAAATTCAGTTTGACAGCTTCAGACATTCTAATTTTTGACCTTTTTTAACTGGACCAAATCACTACTTAACATAAAGATTCAGCACCCAAATTTTTTTAACATGTAATTTCATCCCCTTTCTTAATATTTCATGCATAAAATATCAAGAAATAAATTGGGAAAGTGTATAAAAAAACAATGCAAGTTATACACTGTTCACACTAGGGACTATATTCGTAGACAACGAAAACCAAAGGACGATAACTGTGTCCTTGGACCACATATCATAAAGAAACAAAATTATCTTAAGATCGAAAATAAAGCATGACACGAAAGAATTATTTCCTATATAAATTTAACTTGACTTTATTGGAGTATAATTGTCTTACAAAGGATAAACAGTTGAGTAATAATGAAACAAAATATTTTACCGCCATCAGGTTGTATCTATAATACAGGATACAACTAATGGCGCATTGTCATTCAAAATAAAGATGGTTGTGTACTGACCGGTGAATGACATTATTTCATGCATACTCAGATCGATAACATATAAACATAAATTTAAAAAGTTGCTTCTGCAAAAAATCGATCAACACTGATGAATGCTGAAAAATTTAGACTACTTTTGTTGAAGAGTTATTGGGGAACATAGACGGAAATTTGACTAGCAACAGGTAACTAACTGTCCCTGAACGCGTTTTTGCTAAAGGTTCTTTGAACATAGCGAGGTATTTTTCACTCACGCGGCGTTAGTGTTAACTTCCAAATTTCTTTGTAACATTATCATTACTATCATTATCACACAAAAATATAATATATAAAAAAAGATGTGGTATGATTGCCGATGAGATAGTTCTACACAAGACACCAAAATGACACAGAAATTAACAACTATCGGTCACCGTACGGCCTTCAACAATGATCAAGGCCCATACCATAAGTCTTGTTAAACAAGTATTAAATGATACCTTTATTGCATGGAATGATACCAGGAGGGCCATAACATTTCACTCCATCTACATAGAATATTTTTGCTTTACCATCAGTGCAAAGCCATGGTGGAGGAGGGGAGTACATCGGACAAGGATCTAAAAACACAAGTAAGAAACAAATAAGGAATGTTGCATCATTGGCATTAAATAAAGACGTTTCATCGAGGGGACATGAGTTCTATTTTTTTTTTCATTATCGAATCTATCAGACATACGCATATTGCATATGTAATGGAAGGTATTTTTTTCTTGGAAAAGGAAAAATAACTATCGATGTCCCTTTGTCCATAACAAATGCAATGTCTGCCGATATTTATACATATCATCAAGAAAAACATTGTCAAGCGTACAGTCAAGATGATAATAATAACATGAATTAAACTACCTTTGCACTGGTGCAAAAATGTGGATCAGGATCTACTTACTCTTTCGAAGCACCTAAGATCAGCCCCAGTTTTTGATGGGGATCATGTTGCTTAGTCTTTAGTTATCTATGTTGTGTTTTGTGTACTGTTGGTTGACTCTTGGTCTTTTTTCTTTTTTTTTAGCCATGGCGTTGTCAGTTTTTTTTCGACTGATGAGTATGAATGTCCCTTTGGTATCTTTCGCCTCTCTTTTAATGGTAAATAATCAACTAATTCGACATTACAAATTAGGAGATCTGGTATGATTGCTAATGAGACAAGTATTTACCAACATCATTTTTTTACCACTATAAGACATTTGTTTCACTGTCACTTTTCAAAATTGTTTTTGAATTTGATGTATCGCTTGAGTAAATAAAAAAAAAAGTAAAATAAGTATTAGTACAAGATACTGCAAGTTTATCAAAAAGGGTGACTGTAATCTTTTCTTATTTGCCTCTATATGAGGGTCTGGATGGGGTTTACAGAATACAGAATAATGGACAAATGTACAAAATAAATGTAAAAATATAAACATAGAGAAAAAAAAGGACAAAATAAATAAAGAATAGAGAATAATTGGGTGTTAAAATATAAGAATAGAGAATACTGAGCAAAACCAAATAAAGAATACAGAAAACTGGCTGAAAAGATTAAAAAATACAGAAATTGAGGTCCCCCATAGAGACCCTCTTTTATGTTAATGTTTTAACAAAAGACTGTGTCTACTTACCTTGTCTGCATTTACATATCTCACAGCCATTTTCGTCCTTTTGAAATCCTAATGAACATTTTATTAAAGGACATAATATTTCGGGGCATACTAAAAAAGAAATTCAAGTTTTTATTAACATTGTTCAAGCAGCATCAATTGTTATGAATGTATTTTCACACGTAAACAAAACAAGGATGAAAAATTATTTTCTTTTATCATGTTAACCCATGGTCATATAATTTAGAGATAATGTTGATTTTGTTGTAAATTATCAATTATTTGTTTTAATAGTTAATTCTACTTGTGAAATTCATTTGAAACTTCAATATAAAAGGCATTCTGTTAATTATTTTTTTCAAGGTCAAACTTATCAACGTCGGTTCACTCATTATGACGTCGGTGAGATGTCCGGGTCAATGTTATTAGGTTACAGGTCAACGTCTTTGACGTCACAAAGCCGTGACATGCAATTTTATGAAGAACTGAGCAGAGTGATATAGACAGTGGAAACACCGAAATAGACAAATAAATAATCGTTTTTCTGCAAAAAGGAATCTTCCAGATATAGGTGCATCTGATATCACGCAATATAGATGGCAGAAATAGCCCTCAAAATGACAAATTTTAATGTAAAACAATTCAAACAAACAAAATGTGAAGTAAAATTACTCAAGGTAAAAATAGGTTTTAAATGGATATTAGAAGTTCTGTTTTGCATTAGAAACAGAATGACTACCATACAATATGAAAATAAGAAGATGAGGTATGATTGCCAATGAGACAACTATCCACCAAAGATCAAATAAAATGGATGTAAGCAATTATAGGCAACCGTACGGCCTTCAACAATGACAACAACTCATACCGTGTAGTCAGCTATAAAAGGCCTCGACATAAAAGATATGAAACAATTTAATTGAGAAAACTAATTTATAACAAAACAATTTACGAAAAACAATTATAAGACGTGAACCAACGACAACCACTGAACTAACGGATCCTGACTTGGGACAAGCACATAAAGACTGTGGCTGGGTTAAACATTTTTGTAAACGCTCAACCCTGCCCTAACCTGGGACAGTGGTGTACAGTACAGTACAACATAAGAACAAACTATAAAAATCAGTTGAAAATGCTTACTCATCAGATCGACACAAAGAAAAACATTAAACAAAAAACAGACAAGTCGTGTCAGTTTTTTTTTTTATCTATCCCTCATCCCTAACAACAAAAAAGACACTTAGTTCAGATCTGAGAGTACTCGCAGTTGCTGACAGCTAGTTCAAAGCCAATAACAACTAATAAAAAAAATCATGTATCTAAGATTAAAATATCAATCAGTACAAATCCAACATCCAATGGATTTAGTGTAAAAACATCATTAACAGTCAGAAAAAAACAAGAACTTGTGCAATGACAAAATATAGGTATCAACAAAATCAATAAGCTTATTATGATGAACTTGTAGTGGTATTATTCAAAAGCGTGTAAAAAATATCATTGACAACAGCATGAACAATGGAATAGAGAATGAAGAAAATGAATTGTGAAAATGAAAAGAAAGATCTGCATAACAGTTACGCTGTTTTTTATTGCTTCTTTTTTAAGTTTCACCGCGGAAAAGATTTCACATACCTTTGCCTTTGCACGATGTACCACAGGAAGGATTGAAGCAACACATTTGACCTGAAAATATATCTTAAAAATTAAGGAAATTGAGAAACATAGTTGTATATTGTAAACGTGATGTTCTTGAATACACTGTGATTTTTGTGGATTTTTTCAAGTTCAACTGATTTTTAAAGAGTTAACTCCCATGTTCTGTACCCACTTAAAACGCCATCGTTTGTCATAGCGTGACACCAACAGGTGAAATATCAATAATTAGCATAGAAAGAGGAGCATGTCCGCTAGCTTAAAATTCAATATCATATCTTTAACATAATATTAAGCGATACAGTGTTTTTGGGGCTAACTTAAATGTTTAAGAACGTTTAAATGTAAGCTTGCTTGACAAATATTAATAATAAACAAAACGTTTAAGGTTGCAGTGGCACGGGTCACAGTAAATTATTCCAAAAACAGGCAATCAAAATATTATGAAAAAATGTTAGACGAAAATAACGTTCTTGTAGCCTTAGAGTTTCTTACCAAATAATATTCATTTTGCATGTCCAGGTAATTATAGAAGTACATATTATCATATATGCTTGTAATTAAAAGCAAACACTGTACTTCGTATATGAAAACCATCCTCTTAATCTTAAATTTGAACATTATGGAGAATAAAACTATTTAAAAAGGTTGGCTTATTATAAACTTGTTTTCTAAGAGGCTTTTAAAATGGTTTTATTGTTATCTGACATTAATGATTTTCCTGTTGAATATTTTCATTTTTAACGCTTTAGCCGTGACCTATCTATTCTACTGACATAACGAGTTCCGATGTGTTAGCCGGCATGACCTAAAACGACGAATCAAAGAATTCACCTTTATATATAACTGATTTAGAACAATGGTGTTGATTAAAAATTACACCATTCCAGGCCCATTTGTTTTCCATATAATAAATATTACCAATAATTAACAAGTTCTGGGTCGAATCCGATACCAATACCAATAGTAACTGTCACGTGTAGTTTCAGCTTGTAATAAGAAAACCAGGATGGGTTCAAACAGAAATGTTTTGAGAGCAGATGAAACTGTGCACCTTATAACCAGGATGACTTTATCAGATGACAATACGAATACTAACAATCCAGACTAAAAATAAGGCATAGGTTCTTTTATTCAGTCACGGTTGTCGCAGGTGTGTTTTAGTTCTATATACAACAATACACTGACCTGGTTTACATTCAGTATCTGCGTTACATAACTGCTGGTAACGAACACACACAGGACATTCTGTGCTACCTTGGTTATTGAGACAAACTGGACATCCAGGACGGTCACCCTATTTGGATATAAAAACAGATCAATTTATTATAGTAATCATTATGGTGTTTCTACTTCGTCATAGTCCCTACCTCTAGTTTATTGAATACATAAGTAAATGTAAAAACAAATAACAATGTCAATAATGTTCCTTTTTACCTGATAAATCATAATTTCTTCTTTGTTTTTAAGAGGGGGCAAGATATTTTCTGTTAAGGTAGTTGATGTGTCTCCCTTGGTTTAGTTTGTAACCCGGATTTGTTTTCTCTTAATCGATTTATGACTTTTGAACAGCAGTATACTACTTTATATCTATGGAAGAATTTAGTAAAGGTTTTAAGTAATTTGTGGTAACGAAATCCTTGACTTAATAATTTACCAGTTATTCATAGATTACGTTCATTAAAATTCAAAACGTCACAACAGACACGGGCATAGCGAACGAGTTGTGATATATAAACACCGTAAGATGGTGCCAAAGGAACATCACCATCCAAAAAAGGAAAAAAAACAATAGGGAACGAAAAATCGTCCCCTTTGTCGTAATCTTTAGTGTGAAGTTTCCCGTGTTAAAACTGAAATATCTAAATCTAGGAAAGGACAGTTATTATCGTTTACATTTGATTTATTTAAAGTAACTTCCTTTGGGTAAATTTCGGCAGTATGTTTAGAAAATTCTTGATTATGTAACACAACATTTCATCAAGATAACGGTAAGTTTTGTTGAATTTATCAATTAAATGCAATTGAGACGGGTCTTTACTGTTTTTGGTCATAAGCTGTGATTCATAACAGTACAAAAACAAATCTGCTATTATAGGGGCGCAATTAGTGGCCATAGGAATACCTACAGCCTGTCGATAAACTTTGTTGCCGAAACGTACATAAATATTATCAAGGAGAAAATTACCAGCTTCAATCATCTCATCACACCTCTAGTAAGTATATCTAGCATATTTACCTTTCTCGTTAGAGAAGAAGGCTTTAAATGAGTTGCATCAAATATATATGCATTCAGATTTACCAAACGACCATTTAATTGATTAGGAAAACTTTTGTTTGATAAGTTTGTTTGGAAGTGTAGTGTAAAGAGTTGAAAAGTCAAAACTGTAAACAGAATCAAAAGGACCATCAGAGGCACGTAACTTATCTAAAACACCCAAAGATTTTTTTACGCTTCAAAAATAGTTATTTCTACTATTTTCATATATTTTATTACAAAAGTTAATGATACGTTCTTTGATAGTAGTTAAGGAACTAGTTAAAAGCACTGAAAGATCAGTTGAAAAACACTTACTAGAGCATGTAGAGACCGAGATGAAACGATATTTTGCTGGTTTGTTGTGTAGTTTAGGTAACCAATACATAGTAGGGACCTTCAAATATTCAGAAGAGGCCTTAAGCTGTAATGTGGTTATGATATGTTTGTTTACTATATGACTCTCTGTGGAGCGTACGGACTTGAATGTAGATGAATTTAAAATTTCATTCTTAAGAACGTCCGTGTAGTATTTACGGCATACCACCACCACATTGTTGGCTGCTTTGTCGGCCGGTACAAACACAAACCGCTTTAAAAGTTCTTGAAGTTTATTTCTGATTCTAGAAATAGGCGTATTATGTACTCTTTTATTTATTTCTGATTTTTTTTCAAAATGTGATATTCGAATATCCCCAACATTCATGCACTTATTTAAATAAGAATCAAGAGATTTTTTTATCAGATTTTAGTATACATTATTGCTTAGGGAACAGTTAAAGACCGCCTCTTGGTGCGGGATTTTCTCGCTGCATTGAAGACCCATTGGTGGCCTTTAACTGTTTCCGGTCTTTGGTCGGGTTTATGTCTCTTTGACACATTCCCCGTTTCCATTCTCACTTCTAATGGTTTTATTCTTCTTATTTAATCACTTTTCTACAAACTGTCAGAAATATTTGGCTATTTTGTGGATGATACTAAGTACTTAGTCTACATTCAGTCAAGTATAAGAGATAGATAATTTACATTATCGATGGTTCATAAATTTTGTTATGTGTAAGGGTCATTTACGATACATTTACAAATTCGCTACTATGTGTAAAAAGTAAAATAACAAAAACACTGAACTACAAGGAAACTTCAAAACGGAAAGTCCCTAATCAAATGGCAAAATCAAACACTCAAACACATCAAACGTATGGAAAACATCTGTCATATTGTTTACTTGGTACAGATTTTTCCTTATTGAGAAAATGGTAGATTAAACCTGGTATTATAGCTAGCTAAACCTCTCACTTATATGACAGTCGCATATATTTCAAATATTGACAGCAATATGTGGAGCAAAACAAACAGACACATAAGGTAAAAATGTAAAAAATTTGGGTACAGCAGTCAACATTATATTACAATCTTAATCACTATAATAACAAACAATTATGTCACCTCTCTACCTGTTATGATTCTTTACCGCATTTAACAGAAACAGTTGGTGGGAAGAGATAGAGTAGACCCTTCCGGAACAAAGGAGTGCACTGATTTTAATCTTAAATGTCTGTGTAGAGCTTTACCAGCCGTTTTTACACTTCATTGTTTGTTTAAACAAATATAAACAAAAATACCGAACTGGAAGGTAAATTAAAAAATTGGAGATGTCCAATAAACCTGGCAAAATCAAACGCTCGACCATATCAATCAACGGAACGATTGGAAAATTTTGAAGTTTATTCTTGACTTAGTACGAACATTTTTATAAAAAAAGAAAAAAAAGAAAAAAAAAAAACCATAACCCGTGTTTGAACCTGGCTTTAAAGATAGCGAAACCTCCAACTTGTAAGACAGTTGTGTATAGTGTCATTATATTGACAACAAAAATTATGTAATTATTATAACATTAACCTATGACATTTAACTTTCCCTTTTTATTCTTCTACAGACTCTTTGAATATAAGAAGTTACATACTTTTAAAGGATCAGTGCAAGCAAAATTTCCACATGGTTTTCTACAACATTTTTGATTTCCTAAAATGTAAAATGTTTAAACATTAGCAAAGCACCGGGTAGATGAAAGGCAAACAAATTAATGAAATATAATTACAGATAATATCATCGAAAATGCTAGGTAGCTTTTCAAATCGTACTACGTTCTCAGTAAATATCAGTCCTTGGAAAAGTAAAATCAATACGGATAAGAATCTTAGATAAAGCAGTACTTTTTACATACAGTTATTCAATACAAGTGGCACATTAGTTTCAAGGATATGTTAGAAGACGTTTGCTCAATCAAACGGGGGCGGAAAAAAAATAATAAAAATACATCAAACAGTTCACAAAACAGAGAAAAGTCAGACTTTACAGAGAAAACGTTAGACTTTATAAAAAAATGAAAACATTAACCGTAGAAGGGAGGTCCTCAAAAACATAGAATAACCGTTTGTTGATAAATTGAATAGAAGCCTAGCACTTGTAGAAGTATATGTTGATGGCATTCCAGTTAAATTGCTAACTGATGTGATTGATCTTTTTCCAATGCCAACATGTTTTCAAACTAGACAATCATTTTGATCGAAAATGTTTTAAATCGAAACAATATACACCAGACCTGTAGTTTATCAGTGATCACAGAGCTTTCGGAGGTGTTGTACACTTTTTGCTTATACTTTGCTTATAGTATGTTACACCTATATTAACCATAATAAATTAATAATAATACGTGATGAAAATTTCTTATTGTCCAGACTTTGAAAGTCATTTGAACAGATTTTCTGGTTATTATAATATTAAGAAAAAATTAAATCAATGTATGAATATGTACTATACTTAGGCCGTGCTCACATTGATCTCAACTCGGTGTGGTGTAAATGTACTCAACACTTAAACTAAACTCTATTACGTCCCCATTGATAAAAATCAATGTATATATATAGTTTAAATCCGGTTTTGAACACATGCAGTCGATAGTAAATGTAGAACTTGTGTTGGTTAAGTGTACATAAAACTGGATATTAAGAACGTGGATTTTATTATGAATATTAAAAAAGTTACATATATTGAATAAAAGTGATTATAATAATATTATGAATGAAGTTATTTACCTATTTATATGACAAAAACTTAAAAAATTGCTCATCCAAAAACATGATTAAACTTGATAGCCTTCGTGGAGGATTGGATTTTCAGTGGGAGGGGGGATTATTATCTGATAGAATATTCATTTTACACCGATTGATAGAACGGCTAATTTATTTAGTGCGAAAATTATTTTCATTCTTTGTACACAACTATTTCGTTTAGAGTTCTGCATTTTGTAGGTGAAAATATTTATTTTCATCATGTCTTGCACAAGATTATTTTTTACAGTTAGTTCCAGTCCAGACTATTCATTTCCAAAATTAACCCGTGGGTGTCTGGGGGAATAGAAATATGGTCACTTAGGTCTTCTTCCGATCGGCCGTAAAACCCTTCCCTAAGTGGGGCGTCCGTTTGGCTGTGCGAGATGTACAAGTACTCAGCCACGTCTGGTCAGAGTGGAAACATGAAATCCGATGTCTCGTTTCGAGAGAATGGCCTGTTGCAATGCAAAATTTCTGTCCCACTTCAATATACTGTCATTTTCAAATGGCAGTCAAAATTGCCCGATTTTCATCTCGGATGGTCTCTATTACATGACCAACCTATTGTGTTTATTGTCAATTTGTTCTAGTCTTGAATATGCACGAAATACTTGCCATTGATTGTTAAGCTACAGACAATCAATCAAATAACCATTCTCAAAATCCTTTTATGCCTATTGTTACACTGTTTTAGCTTGTTTTAATCCATAGAACGAGACTCTTAAGGTACCGACCATTCATCCTCGTGGGAAAAACCATTATTATTCTTACATTAATAAAACAAAAAATAAAAAATCAATCACATATTGGAACATTTTCTAAACTCTATGTTTAAAACCCTAGCCTTTCATTTACAATGGAATTAAACGATTTTTATCATTTCCCTCTCTCTCTGAAAACCAATACATTATTTACCCCACTCCCTCCTCAAAAACAAATATAACTGAAAAATAAAAAAAAAGATATGAATCGGTATGCTCATAAAAAAAGTTTAAAGAAAACATTCATTCAATTATATGTCATGTACATGTAAATTACGTGCACATGTTGTTTACTGGTGTGAACAATTTTCATGTACAGGTAATTAAAACCAATGTACAGGTAATTAAAACCAATGTACAGGTGAGAACAAATTTAATGTGAAACCAGTGTGCATTACATGAAACTAATTGTAAACAGGTTTACAGTCAACGATGTTCGGTGTGAAAACGGCCTTAGTCCCATGTGCATGTTTTAATGTTTATACCTAATCTATAACGTATAATCGACAAAGAATACTTAATTTAAGGATTGTTGATCAGAAACTTTGGATTCTTATTAATTGTCGGGTTATGTTGGCGAAGTTTACAGACCTTGATAAAAAAATCAACACAAAAAGCATGGAGCAAGAGAAAAATAAGTGAAATGATAAAGCAATGTTAAATTGTTTTTTGTGTATTTTCAATTCTATCCAATTTTTTTTATTTTCTAATCTTTGTTTTAACTGTTGTAAAATGATGAATTGTAAAGATTTTTCTGAATCGGTTGATACTATTTTCCGTCCAAATATGTTTTCTTTTCTTTCATCACGTTTTTTCAGCTATGCGATTGCCGCATTTCAAACGAAAGGTCATTGCATAAAGGAAAAGCAGACGACGGTTTAGGCTGGTCCTCTCCCTTGCAACATATACCTTATATCTGTCAGAGCCAAACAGATAAAGGACAGGGAACCAGTCTAACGACGGTTTTTATAAAATGAAGGATTTCCCTTTAAACAAAAGACCTTATACACGTGTTTTGTAGTAAAATGTAGCCATTCAAATATATAAACATATTCATCTTGTCGTTAAATATTTAGAGACTTTAAGATCTGATCTGATAATATGACTTTTCAGGTAATCATTTTAATAAAATAGTTGATAACAGATGTTCAATCATTAAGATGTCATTATTTATTTTTGTAGTTACATGAAAAATTACTGGCAATCTGATTAATGTTCTGATAATTTTTACATCAGCCAATGAAATTTCAGCCTTCAAATTTTTGAATGTGTGTATTACCCCGACAAAACCAGAGGATCCCGAAAGGTCTTTAAAACAGAAAGTAGAACGGAGCGTTTTCAGATCCTTGTATGCCAAGCTTAAACACAGGAACTGTATTTTAATCAGATTGAATTACTTGTAAAATGAACTTACTACTTTTACAGTCTGCGTCAACATGACAGTTAGAAATCACACGAATACGTTTACAAATTTCTGGTACCTCCTTCGGAAATGACGGACAAACTCCATGTCTAGGTTTTGGGGGCTACAATAAAAAAAAATCAAATAAAAGTACACGCTTGGGAACATTGACGAAAATAAGAAGTAGTATATCGAATACAATAAAATATCGTTTGCCTTCAAATAATACGAATACACTAAAACGGAGCTCTTTTATATTTAAAGATTAACATTTGTATTCTTGGAATGAGTAATATAGACACTTAATGTTCATCAAAAAGGTGGTCATTTTAATGGACAAGCGACAATAGCCTTTTTATCTAATATTTATTTATTTTTGTATCTAGAGATTATATCAAAATAAGTATACGTTTTCATTTTGATAAAAATAAATAGGATTCGTGAATGCGTTACATTTGGAAAATATTTACTCACATTTGGTTTTACAGGATATACACATCCTGTTCCACAAATAACCCCGCAACATATTTTACCTGTAACGTGAACATAAAGTATATATTTTCGGCAAGTTATAAACTTATAGAAATGTAAATCCGTAATTTATCACAAGAAGGAGTTTAACTGTATTCAATAAATCGGTTGTTTTCTTTTCGCATCGCGGTATTTCTGTGAACGATGATAACCATGAGTTATGTGTCAGGTTCAAGAATAATGTTTATATTAAAATGCATATGTTGACATCAAAATTTTCATTACAAATGTATCCATGTATTACAAAAAAAAAAAGACTAGTTGACTCGTATGTCTAAAATTGACAAGTTAAACGGCTTTAAAAAATAAGTTGTCGATAAGAAATGTTTTATCTAATATTTTATAATTTACGTAAAATTATGTCATAGTACTAGAATGAGCAGTACTCAATATATACAGATAATTGTATTAATCCACAGATACGATTTCCATTGACCATTGGAATCAGTGGTAGGATATCAACTCACAGGTAAAGCTACTCACTAAACGAACACTTTTTACGGCAAGTGACCCCACGATTTCAGAATGGTGTTCTGTGTTTGAATGTCTCGCTTTCATTTGAGATGGAAAACAGCCACCAAATCGATCGCTTGTTTATACATCATACAGCACATTCGTTTTAGGAGCTTAAAAAAAACCTTACACGTCAAAGATACAATTGTTTAATACCAAACAGTAACTTTATTACCTAACTTACCACGACAAGAAGATAAAACTTATGAAGCGGAATGAAATCCTTAGTAACTTTTTTGAAAGATGAAAAGAATCTATATCAGAAACAGAGGATTACTAAGAAATTAAAATAACACTTTTACATGAAGCAAAAACATAATGAAAGCTTGAAATCAATGCAACGACAGTTTTGAAAATTTAAATCGAGGATTGCTTAAAATAGGAAAATAACAGCTTTGTCTGAACCAAAAATATAATGAAAGCTAAGGATGTAAAGGCTGTACTGTAATCCATGCAACACAAATTTTCACAATTTAATTCGAATCTTCAAAGTTAATCCAGCAATGAATGTTATTAATTATAAATTAACCTTTTTGACATTCTTTATCATGACTACATGCCTGGCTGAATAACAAACATTGTGGTTCGGGTTTTCGCACAGCCGGACAGCCTGGTCGAGGACCCTGCAATATTGATTGTCATAAAGTTCATAAATTACATTGACAAATTTCATTTTTAGAAACTAAACGTACAATTCTGTTATAATGACAACTGCTGCATCGTATTGTTTTGTTCTTGCTTTAAAAAAAAATCAGAACATCTGCAAAATCATTTACCTGCAGAGTTTTGTTTTACTACATTAAGCCTTAATTTATGGGAACTTCTTTACACAGAGAAATATTTAGTTGCAAAACATTAAACGTAATGCAGTGGTCGAAGATATCAAACAAATCCAATAAATTTCATCACCTCAAACAGTACGAATAAACAATTTCTGGACAAAGTTGACCTATGACTACTTGTTAAAAAAAATTAGCTACACGATGTTTTTTCAAAGAATGGTGGAGAAAAACAAATATTTTTATAAGGGAAGGATGATTTTTAACATTTTATTTCAATAAATAAAAGAGTCAAATGTATTTTATTATAGAAAAACAAAGGATATGACACAAAATCAGTACATGCACATCAATAAAAAAAACACACAGAAAAAGCAAAGGATCAGCGCTTTTATTACCTCAAAGTCACAGTGAGACCTTCAAATCGGAGCAGAAAAAAAACCCCACCTCACGTTCAAGTTTAAGACGCCCCCTAGAACCGGTTTGATTATACGCGTATAAGTAATAGCTACTTACCGATATCGGTTCTTTACAGTTCTGAGATCCACAGATATCTGGGCAGCATTTCTTACTACCTGGAAAAGGGGAATAACAAGTGTACTTAGAATAAACTCAATTGGCGTTTTCAGTGTCAACTTCCGAAGCAAGGTTATCGGCTCCTCAAATTTTCCCGAAATCCTGCTTTTAATACGGTGATTGTTTGTCGAGTTTATGAGCTTCGGTACTTGCTTGGAAGTTGGTACAGTGTGCTACTATTTAGAACATCTCTTGCAATGATGTCATTGGTAGACACATGCCGACCAATTAATTGTTAGATATTTTATTTGCACTTCAGGATGTTCGCTACTCTTCTTTTTGACTTTTTGTCAGATATTCCTATTCCTCTAGTATTATCCATGTAGTGCCGATGAAAAAAAATTTGCCCGCTAACCAATATTTTATTTTCATTATTTTATTATATATAATTAAAAAGACATTTTTCAAAATCTCATACAATCCTTGTTATTTATTCAGAGTTTTTGAAAGAAAAATGGAGCCAATTTAAAATGTAATACAAGTCTACAGAGAATCATTTCCCGCCAATTTTTGTAATGGCTTATATCTCGAAAACAAGGAAACGGACCCTACATTTTTTTCGGCTCTTTTAGTTCCGTTACTTTAATACTATTATGTTTAACAGTCTTTTTAAAAGCTTGTTATTTTGCAAAAGAGTAGCGAACATCCTCTAGCAAACAGAAGTGGTGTGTTGTTTTACTGTTGCTGTTATCTCAATCTGATTAAAATACAGATCCTGTGTCCAAGCTTGGCTTAAAAGGATCTGAAAACGCTCCGTTCTACTTTCTGTTTTAAAGACCTTTCGAAATCCTCTGGTTTTGTCGGAGTAATACACACCTTTAAAAATTTGAAGGCTATAATTTAATTGGCTGATGTTATAATTACCAGAACAGAAATAAAACTGAGAGTTGTCAGATCCTTGTACGCTAAGCTTGGACACAGGATATGTATTTTAATCAGATTGCTGTTATCTTGAATTAATATACTAGTACTTTAATGCTGAGATAACATCTATACTTGTTCCGAAAATAATCAAACAAGAACAAGTCGGACGATTCCATGGGAAACTAAACCATAAGTCCATTACAGATAACAGTCAACATTACAGATAACAGCCAACAAAATACTTCGCAGACAAATTGCTGAGCCACACGATCTCAACTAATTGCCGGCAGTGAACCCAATAATTTAGTAACGATACGCACTTTTCGTTCGCCTAGTATCTCTCCAAAAGGTTAAAAAATCACATGAAATGCTGATATATATTATCGAGACCTTGCATTGTTTATTGTTTATTTTAGACTTTTGGAATTTGGATATACGTTTTAATATGTTATACATAAAAAATGAGATGTGAGTCATATCGGTGAACATGAATTTGACATTTAATGTCCCTTTACATGTATAAAATTTAAAGAGGGAATCATTTCCCGCCAATTTTTAATGGGTTATATCTTCAAATAAGGACACTTTTTTTACTTTTTGAGTTCCGTTATTTATATGCTTTCAATTTATAACAGTCTTTTAAAAAGTTTGTTATTTTGAAACGGTGGAGCAAACATCCTTTAACAAACAGAAATGATGTGATAATATTTCTATTGCTGTTGTCTAGAATTTATATACTAGTGTTTTAATGCTTATATAACATCTATACTTGTCTCAAAATAATCAAACAAGAACAAGTCGGACGAGTCCATTGGAAACCAAATCATAAGTCCATTATAGTTGACTGTCAACCAAACACATCGACGAAAAGTGGCTTAGCAACACGATCTCAACTAATTACCACAAGACGGGTGCCACATGTGGAGCAGGATCTGCTTACCCTTCCGGAGCACCTAAGATCAGCTCAGTCTTTTGTTTTCTATGTTGTGTTTTGTGTAATGTTGTTAGTCGTGTTTGTCTGTTGTTCTTTTCCTTTTTAGCCATGGGTTTGTTTTCGACTTATGAGTTTGAATGTCCTTTTTGTATCTTTCGCCTTTCTTTTAATTACCAGCAGTGACCCTAAGAATTTTGTAACGACTTGACTCTCCCCAAAATGTTCATTATCACTTCTTGGTAATAGTTTCCTAGGTCTATACATCAATTATCAATAAATCATTATGTACCTTTACAATCGGCGTCATTTCCATAGCAATTAGAACCGACTCTGGCTCTCTTGCAGAACTCAAGAGGTTTTTCGTTTACAGCGGGACATATACCAGGTTTTTGCTTTTGTTTCTGAAATTGTAATTTATCACAATAATGTTATACCGACCGAGTTACAGTTTTATTACCCATCAAATGTTGAGATATAGCAGGTTACCCTAAGGAGTAAGCATTTAAGTCAACAGCTAGACATGAATGTATTTTGTTCTTAATAGTGTCTGGCTAATGTCACTCTTACGGCTTATAAGATTTATTGAACAAAATAAGAATCATAAGAAACTATAATTTATGGTATGAAACAGTTCTAGAATTCATCAAATTGAATGAGATAAATATTTTGCGATAAATGTACGAGCATTGTGTCGTCTTTATATGGTAGAGGGTAGATTTATAAAAAAAAAGTATCACAATGCTTTAAATATGTTGATATTGAACAGAGAGTGTTTAAATGTATTTGACGCTGGACGTTTTTTTTTTATTAATGCTGTCTAAATCTTTGACTGAAGAAATTTTGATAAATCACATATTAGAGTTCACATCGTCTATGTCATTTCATTTCTGTAATGAAGATGTTTATGAATTCCGTCCTTATTGGCAATTATACCTGATTTATTTCTCATTACTTCAAACAAACATTACTCACGATTGGGGTGACGCATTCTTTTCCACATTTTTGTGGGCAACATACTTTGCCTAGAAAATAACAATAACAATTTATTCAACTATTGTGTGTCTGCACAATTTATCATTCATACAATTCAGAAAAATTTGTGACGCATTCATATTATCATAAAAGACATTATTGCAAGTGATGACATTTATTTGGTAGAATTTCTCTTATTCTTTAAGTCGGTTACACTGTATCCAGGTGAAAGAACCTATAACGGTAATTAAAACCAGAAAGGATTGTGACCAAAAGGGGATGTGGTTACATGTAACCGATCGGAATTCAAATAAGCTTTGAAAGTTAAATTTAATAATTTGTCACCATGATTTCTACTTCGTTTAGATCGGTCTGAGTAGTCGAACAACTGTTTAATTGGCCTATCAAGACTGATGTTGTGAGTTTGAATCCACTTGTGGCAGGTTCATTCGACTCCAATTTTAATTGACAAGGATTGTCAGTTTTCCTACCGAAAGTCTGTTGTTCTCTCAAGGAGTTCCGGCTTTCTTCACTAATAAAAACATTTGTGATAAAAGTGGTGTTAAACACCAACCAATCAATCAATTAAACACCAATCAATCAATCAATCAATCAATCAATCGTTTAGATCTGTAAAATACTGAAAGGTAACTTATCAAAAATCAAAACACAAAAGAATTCGTTTAATATAATTATTGTACTTCAATTGTTTACATATATTTGAAGCTTGAAGCGTATTTTGGTAATATGAATTTTAAACGTTTATCTTATCTTTAGAATGAATATCGTGTAAATTAGGGGAAATTTCTTATGGACAATATTTTTAGTGTTGTTATTTTATGAGCATTGTTTAGTTGTAATTTTTGTTTTTAATTTTTGGAGTACTTTTAAGTTAAGAAAATGCATTAAACAGATTATAGTTGTTAACAGTTATACATAGATAACATTGCCGACAAAATAGCTAAATATTTCAAGATATATTTCTAACCCCCATGACAGTTCGTATCTATATAAGATATGCGAATTAATAACCACTAAGACATAAATACTAACCATCAAGACAGTTTGTATCTGTGTAAGATATGTTAATTACTAACCACTAAATTAGTTTGTATCTGTGTGAGATATGTTAATTACTACTCACTTACCAAGACATAAATACTAATCACCATGACAGTTTGTATCTGTGAAATATGTTAATTTCTAACCACATAGACATAAATACTAACCACCAACACAGTTGGTATCTCTGTGAGATATGTTAGTTACTAACCACCAAGACATAAATACTAGCCACCAAGACAGTTGGTATCTGTGTGAAATATGTTAATTACTAACCACCAAAACATTAATACTAACCACCAAGACAGTTGGTATCTCTGTGAGATATGTTAGTTACTAACCACCAAGACATAAATACTAGCCACCAAGACAGTTGGTATCTGTGTGAAATATGTTAATTACTAATCACCAAAACATTAATACTAACCACCAAGACAGTTGGTATCTCTGTGAGATATGTTAGTTACTAACCACCAAGACATAAATACTAGCTACCAAGACAGTTGGTATCTGTGTGAAATATGTTAATTACTAACCACCAAAACATGAATACTAACCACCAAGACAGTTGATATCTGTGTGAAATATGTTAATTACTAACAACCAAGACATAAATACTAACCATTAAGACAGTTGGTATCTCTGTGAGAGCTGTTAATTACTCACCACCAAGACATAAATACTAACCACCAAGACAGTTGGTATCTGCGTAAGATATGTTAGTTACTAACCACCAAGACAGTTGGTATCTCTGTGAGATATGTTGTTAGACATAAATACTAACCACTAAGACAGTTGGTACCTGTGTAAGATATGTTAGTTACTAACCACCAAGACAGTTGGTATCTCTGTGAAGTATGTTAATTTCTAACCACCAAGACATAAATGCTAACCACCAAGACAGTTGGTATCTGCGTAAGATATGTTAGTTACTAACCACCAAGACAGTTGGTATCTCTGTGAAATATGTTAATTTCTAACCACCAAGACATAAATACTAACCACCAAGACAGTTGGTAGCTCTGTGAGATATGTTGATTACTAACAACCAAGACATCAATACCAACCACTAAGACAGTTGGTATCTACGTAAGATATGTTAATTACTAACCACCAAGACATAAATACTAAACACCAAGACAGTTGGTATCTGTGTAAGATATGTTAATTACCAACCAACGAGACGGTTGGAATCTGTATAAGATATGTTAATTGCTAACCAACAGGGCAGTTGGTATCTGTGTAATATATGTTTATTACTAACCACGATGACAGTCGGTATCTGTTTGACATTGATCAACTTTTAGGTAACTGTTACATCTCACACTTCGGTTCAATACTGGACAACGTGGATTTGCTGACTGTGGTTAAAAAAAATAGATAGTATTTTTATTTATATTAAAAATGCTAATATATATGAATACAACAGTTTAATAGTAATTAAATATTACACCCAATAGAAATAGATCCCCAAGTATATTATATTATGTGTGATTAAAGAAAAATATATCTCTAGGTACGAACTTACACAAACTTTTTAATTGTTGTAGGATACGAACAGTGTACTTATTTATCGTTCTTTGTTTCATCATTAATGCCTATACGAGCAAGTTTACGAAAGTACTACTTCTTATTAATTCTCTATTACATATGAATAAGTTTCTTTTTGGCTTATTACATTATAAATTATCAAGTTATGATTCTTAAATTATACACAATTATGTAGCGTCAGTTTTGATCTATTTTTCAAAATTTACATCACAATTCAGCACAGATGACTTTGGCTGAAACCTATGATCCATAGAATTGGCACCCTTTTGTAACAGAACACATTGGATTGTAAGTTTCAGCAAATGTTTTTTTTTTTGACTGACTTTGGTGTCTATACTGTACTCTTATGAAGACAACTGGTTCACTTAGCATTTAGGGGTTTTAATATATATACAGATTAAAATACCAATTTGAGAATATGGCCCTTTTGCATATTTAATTATTTTCATTTACATTCAAGGCCACATTTTTGCAAAAGTGAACTTGGTCTTTAAGTCCATGATGCAATCGATGTTTTATTGTTATAATGTTTAACTGGATTATTTCTGATAAGTTTTTAAATGATTTTAAATGGATGACGGTCAATATGATTTGACTACAAGTAGTAAGACGGAAATCCTTAGACAGGGAAATAAAGGGGATGGGAACAACAAGTAGTAAGACGGCAAGCCTTAGACAGGGAAACAAGGGGGATGGGAACAACAAGTAGTAAGACAGAGGGCCTTAGACAGGGAAATAACGGGACTGGGAACAACAAGTAGTACGACAGAAAGCTTTAGACAGGGAAAGAAGGGGACTGGGAACAACAAGAGTAAGACAGAAAGCCTTAGACAGGGCAAGGAGGGGCTGGGAACAACAAGTGGTAAGACGGAAAGTCTTAGACAGGGAAAGAAGGGGACTGGGAACAACAAGTAGTAAGACAGAAAGCCTTAGACAGGGAAAGAAGGGTACTGTGAACAACAAGTAGTAAGACAGAAAGCCTTAGACAGGGAACAATAGGTTGGAAACAAAAAGTAATAAGACGGACAATCTTAGATAGGGAAAGAAGGGGGCTGTGAACAACAAGTAGTAAGACAAAAAGCCTTAGACAGGTTACGAAGGGGCTGGAAAAAAAAGTAGCAAGAAGGAAAATCTCAGATAGGTAAAGAAGGGGCTGGGAACAACAAGTAGTAAGACGGAAAACATCAGAGAGGAAAAGAAGGGGACTGGGAACAACAAGTAGTAAGACAGAAAGCCTTAGAATGGGAAAAAAGGGGGCTGGGAACGAGAAGTAGTAAGACGGAAAGCCTTATAAAGGGAAACAAGGGGCTTGGATCAACAAGTAGTAAGACAGAAAGCCTAAGACAGGGAAAGGAGGGGCTGGGAACAACAAGTTGTTAAGCGGAAAGCCTTAGACAGGGAAACAAGGGGACTGGGAACAACAAGTAGTAAGACAGAAAGCCTTAGACAAGGAAAGAAGGAGACTGGGAACAACAAGTAGTAAGACAGAAAGCCTTAGACACGGAAAGGAGGGGACTGGGAACAACAAGTAGTAAGACAGAAAGCCTAAGACAGGGAACGGGGGGGGGGGCTGGGAACAACAAGTGGTAAAGCGGAAAGCCTTAGACAGGGAAACAAGGGGACTGGGAACAACAAGTAGTAGGACAGAAAGCCTTAGACAAGGAAAGAAGGGGACTGGGAACAACAAGTAGTAAGACAGAAAGCCTTAGACACGGAAAGGAGGGGACTGGGAACAACAAGTAGTAGGACGGAAAGCCTTAGACAGGGTAAGGAGGGGACTGGGAACAACAAGTAGTAAGACAGAAAGCCTTAGACAGGGAAAGGAGGGGCTGGGAACAACAAGTAGTAAGACAGAAAGCTTTAGACAGGGAAAGGAGGGGCTGGGAACAACAAGTAGTCAGACAGAAAGCCTTAGACAGGGAAAGGTCGGGCTGGGAACAACAAGTGGTAAGGCGGAAAGCCTTAGACAAGGAAACAAGGGGACTGGGAACAACAAGTAGTAAGACAGAAAGCCTTAGACAAGGAAAGAAGGGGTCTGGGAACAACAAGTAGTAAGACAGAAAGCCTCAGACAGGGAAAGAAGAGGACTGGGAACAACAAGTAGTAAGACAGAAAGCCTTAGACAAGTAAAGAAGGGGACCGGAAAAAACAAGTAGTAAGACAGAAAGCTTTAGACAGGGAAAGAATGGGACTGGTAAAAAAGAAGTAGTAAGACAGAAAGCCTTAGACAGGGAAAGAAGGGGACTGTGAACAAACAGTAGTAAGACAGAAAGCCTTAGACAGGGAAAGGAGGGGTTGGGAATAACAAGTAGTAAGACAGAAAGCCTTAGACAGGGAAAGGAGGGGCTTGGAACAACAAGTAGTAAGACAGAAAGCCTTAGACAGGGAGAAAAGGGGACTGGGAACAACAAGTAGTAAGAGGGAAAGCCTCACACAGGTAAAGAAGGGGCTGGGAACAAAAAGTAGTAAGACGAAAAATATTAGATAGGGAAAAAAGGGGCTGAATACAACAAGAGGTCAGACGGCAAGCCTTAGACAGGGAAAGAAGGGGGATTGGAACAACAAGTAGAAGACAGAAAGCCGTAGACAGGAAGAGAAGGGGACTTGGAACAACAATTAGTTAGAGCGAAAGCCTCACACAGGTAAAGAAGGGGCTGGGAACAAAAAGTAGTAAGACAAAAAATATTAGATAGGGAAAAAAAGGGGGCTGAATACAACAAGTGCTAAGACGGCAATCCTTAGACAGGGAAAGAAGGGGGATGGGAACAACAAGTAGTAAGACAGAAAGCCTTTCGCAGGGAGAGAAAGGGACTGGGAACAACAAGTAGTAAGAGGGAAAGCCTCACACAGGTAAAGAAGGGACTGGGAACAAAAAGTAGTAAGACGAAAAATATTAGATAGGGAAAGAAGGGGGCTGTGAACAAAAAAAAGTAAGACGGAAAGCTTCTGACAGGGAAAGAAGGGGGGATAAGAACAACAAGTAGTAAGACAAAAAGCCTAAGACAGGTTAAGAAGGGGCTGGAAAAAAAGTAGCAGGAAGGAAAATCTCAAATAGGTAAAGACGGGGCTGGGAACAACAAGTAGTAAGACGGAAAGCATCAGAGAAGGAAAGAAGGGGACTGGGAACAACAAGTAGTAAGACAGAAAGCTTAAGACAGGGAAAAAGTGGACTTGGAACAACAAGTAGTAAGACAGAAAGCCTTAGACAGGGAAAAAAGGGGGCTGGGAACAAGAAGTAGTAAGACGGAAAGCCTTATACAGGGAAACAAGGGGCTTGGAACAACAAGTAGTAAGACAGAAAGCCTTAGACAGGGAAAGGAGGGGATTAGAACAACAAGTAGTAAGACAGAAAGCCTTAGAGAGGGAAAGGAGGGGCTGGGAACAACAAGTGGTAAGGCGGAAATCCTTAGACAGGGAAACAAGGGGACTGGGAACAACAAGTAGTAAGACAGAAAGCCTTAGACAAGGAAAGAAGGTGACTGGGAACAACAAGTAGTAAGACAGAAAGCATCAGACAGGGAAAAAAGGGAACTGGGAACAAGAAGTAGTAAGACAGAAAGCCTTAGACAGGGAAAGGAGGGGCTTGGAACAACAAGTAGTAAGACAGAAAGCCTTAGACACGGAAAGGAGAGGACTGGGAACATTAAGTAGTAAGACGGAAAGCCTTAGACAGGGAAAGGAGGGGACTGGGAACAAGAAGTAGTAAGACAAAAAGCCTTAGACAGGGAAAGGAAGGGACTGGGAAGAACAAGTAGTAAGACAGAAAGCCTTAGACAGGGAAAGGAGGGGCTGGGAACAACAAGTGGTAAGGCGGAAAGCCTTAGACAGGGAAACAAGGGGACTGGGAACAACAAGAAGTAAGACAGAAAGCCTAAGACAAGAAAAGAAGGGGACTGGGAACAACAAGTAGTAAGACAGAAAGTTTCAGACAGGGAAAGGAGGGGACTGAGAACAGGAAGCAGTAAGACAGAAAGCCTTAGACAAGGAAAGAAGGGGAATGGGAACAACAAGTAGTAAGATAGAAAGCGAAAGCTTTAGACAGGGAAAGAAGGGGACTGGTAACAAGAAGTAGTAAGATAGAAAGCCTTAGACAGGGAAAGAAGGGGACTGTGAACAACAAGTAGTAAGACAGAAATCCTTAGACAGGGAAAGGAGGGGCTGGGAACAACAAGTAGTAAGACAGAAAGCCTTAGACAGGGAGAGAAGGGGACTGGAAACAACAGTTAGTAAGAGGGAAAGCCTCACACAGGTAAAGAAGGGGCTGGGAACAAAAAGTAGTAAGACGAAAAATATTAGATAGGGAAAAAAGGGGGCTGAATACAGCAAGCCTTAGACAGGGAAAGAAGGGGGATGGGAACAACAAGTAGTAAGACAGAAAGCATTAGACAAGGAGAGAAGGGGACTTGGAACAACAAGTAGTAAGAGGGAAAGCCTCACACAGGTAAAGAAGGGGCTGGGAACAAAAAGTAGTAAGACGAAAAATAATAGATAGGGAAAAAAGGGGGCTGAATACAACAAGTGGTAAGACGGCAAGCCTTAGACAGGGAAAAAAGGGGGCTGGGAACAAGAAGTAGTAAGACAGAAAGCCTTATACAGGAAAACAAGGGGTTTGGAACAACAAGTAGTAAGACAGAAAGCCTTAGACAGGGAAAGGAGGGGCTGAGAACAACAAGTAGTAAGACAGAAAGCCTTATACAGGGAAACAAGGGGACTGGGAACAGCAAGTAGTAAGACAGAAAGCCTTAGATAGGGAAAGGAGGGGCTGGGAACAACAAGTGGTAAGGCGGAAAGCCTTAGACAGGGAAACAAGGGGACTGGGAACAACAAGTAGTAAGACAGAAAGCCTCAGGCAGGGAAAAAAGGGAACTGGGAACAAAAAGTAGTAAGGCAGAAAGCCTTAGACAGGGAAAGGTGGGGCTGGGAACAACAAGTAGTTAGACAGAAAGCCTTAGACACGGAAAGGAGGGGACTGGGAACAACAAGTAGTAATACGGAAAGCCTTAGACAGGGAAAGGAGGGGACTGGGAACAACAAGTGGTAAGGCGGAAAGCCTTAGACAGGGAAACAAGGGGACTGGGAACAACAAGAAGTAAGACAGAAAGCCTCAGACAAGGAAAGAAGAGGGCTGGGAACAACAAGTAGTAAGACAGAAAGCCTCAGACAGGGAAAGAAGGAGACTGAGAACAAGAAGTAGTAAGACAGAAAGCCTTAGACAAGGAAAGAAGGGGACTGGGAACAACAAGTAGTAAGACAGAAAGCCTCAGACAGGGAAAGAAGGGGACTGGGAACAAGAAGTAGTAAGACAGAAAGCCTTAGACAAGGAAAGAAGGGGACTGGGAAAAACAAGTAGTAAGACAGAAAGCTTTTAGACAGGGAAAGAAGGGGACTGGTAACAAAAAGAAGTAAGACAGAAAGCCTTAGACAGGGAAAGAAGGGGAATGTGAACAACAAGTAGTAAGACAGAAAGCCTTAGAAAGGGAAAGAAGGGGTTGGGAACAACAAGTAGTAAGACAGAAAGCCTTAGACAGGGAAAGGAGGGGCTGGGAACAACAAGTAGTAAGACAGAAAGCCTGAGACAGGGAGAAAAAGGGACTGGGAACAACAAGTAGTAAGAGGGAAAGCCTCACACAGGTAAAGAAGGGGCTGGGAACAAAAAGTAGTAAGACGAAAAATTTAGATAGGGAAAAAAGGGGGCTGAATACAACAAGTGGTCAGACGGCAAGCCTTAGACAGGAACAGAAGGAGGATGGGAACAACAAGTAGAAGACAGAAAGCCTTAGACAGGGAAAGAAGGGGAATGTGAACAACAAGTAGTAAGACAGAAAGCCTTAGAAAGGGAAAGAAGGGGTTGGGAATAACAAGTAGTAAGACAGAAAGCCTTAGACAGGGAAAGGAGGGGCTGGGAACAACAAGTAGTAAGACAGAAAGCCTTAGACAGGGAGAAAAGGGGACTGGGAACAACAAGTAGTAAGAGGGAAAGCCTCACACAGGTAAAGAAGGGGCTGGGAACAAAAAGTAGTAAGACGAAAAATATTAGATAGGGAAAAAAGGGGCTGAATACAACAAGAGGTCAGACGGCAAGCCTTAGACAGGGAAAGAAGGGGGATTGGAACAACAAGTAGAAGACAGAAAGCCGTAGACAGGAAGAGAAGGGGACTTGGAACAACAATTAGTAAGAGGGAAAGCCTCACACAGGTAAAGAAGGGGCCTGGGAACAAAAAGTAGTAAGACAAAAAATATTAGATAGGGAAAAAAAGGGGGCTGAATACAACAAGTGCTAAGACGGCAATCCTTAGACAGGGAAAGAAGGGGGATGGGAACAACAAGTAGTAAGACAGAAAGCCTTTCACAGGGAGAGAAAGGGACTGGGAACAACAAGTAGTAAGAGGGAAAGCCTCACACAGGTAAAGAAGGGACTGGGAACAAAAAGTAGTAAGACGAAAAATATTAGATAGGGAAAGAAGGGGGCTGTGAACAAAAAAAAGTAAGACGGAAAGCTTCTGACAGGGAAAGAAGGGGGGATAAGAACAACAAGTAGTAAGACAAAAAGCCTAAGACAGGTTAAGAAGGGGCTGGAAAAAAAGTAGCAGGAAGGAAAATCTCAAATAGGTAAAGAAGGGGCTGGGAACAACAAGTAGTAAGACGGAAAGCATCAGAGAAGGAAAGAAGGGGACTGGGAACAACAAGTAGTAAGACAGAAAGCTTAAGACAGGGAAAAAGTGGACTTGGAACAACAAGTAGTAAGACAGAAAGCCTTAGACAGGGAAAAAAGGGGGCTGGGAACAAGAAGTAGTAAGACGGAAAGCCTTATACAGGGAAACAAGGGGCTTGGAACAACAAGTAGTAAGACAGAAAGCCTTAGACAGGGAAAGGAGGGGATTAGAACAACAAGTAGTAAGACAGAAAGCCTTAGAGAGGGAAAGGAGGGGCTGGGAACAACAAGTGGTAAGGCGGAAATCCTTAGACAGGGAAACAAGGGGACTGGGAACAACAAGTAGTAAGACAGAAAGCCTTAGACAAGGAAAGAAGGTGACTGGGAACAACAAGTAGTAAGACAGAAAGCATCAGACAGGGAAAAAAGGGAACTGGGAACAAGAAGTAGTAAGACAGAAAGCCTTAGACAGGGAAAGGAGGGGCTTGGAACAACAAGTAGTAAGACAGAAAGCCTTAGACACGGAAAGGAGGGGACTGGGAACATTAAGTAGTAAGACGGAAAGCCTTAGACAGGGAAAGGAGGGGACTGGGAACAAGAAGTAGTAAGACAAAAAGCCTTAGACAGGGAAAGGAAGGGACTGGGAAGAACAAGTAGTAAGACAGAAAGCCTTAGACAGGGAAAGGAGGGGCTGGGAACAACAAGTGGTAAGGCGGAAAGCCTTAGACAGGGAAACAAGGGGACTGGGAACAACAAGAAGTAAGACAGAAAGCCTTAGACAAGGAAAGAAGGGGACTGGGAACAACAAGTAGTAAGACAGAAAGTTTCAGACAGGGAAAGGAGGGGACTGAGAACAGGAAGCAGTAAGACAGAAAGCCTTAGACAAGGAAAGAAGGGGAATGGGAACAACAAGTAGTAAGATAGAAAGCGAAAGCTTTAGACAGGGAAAGAAGGGGACTGGTAACAAGAAGTAGTAAGATAGAAAGCCTTAGACAGGGAAAGAAGGGGACTGTGAACAACAAGTAGTAAGACAGAAAGCCTTAGACAGGGAAAGGAGGGGCTGGAAACAACAAGTAGTAAGACAGAAAGCCTTAGACAGGGAGAGAAGGGGACTGGAAACAACAATTAGTAAGAGGGAAAGCCTCACACAGGTAAAGAAGGGGCTGGGAACAAAAAGTAGTAAGACGAAAAATATTAGATAGGGAAAAAAGGGGGCTGAATACAGCAAGCCTTAGACAGGGAAAGAAGGGGGATGGGAACAACAAGTAGTAAGACAGAAAGCATTAGACAAGGAGAGAAGGGGACTTGGAACAACAAGTAGTAAGAGGGAAAGCCTCACACAGGTAAAGAAGGGGCTGGGAACAAAAAGTAGTAAGACGAAAAATAATAGATAGGGAAAAAAGGGGGATGAATACAACAAGTGGTAAGACGGCAAGCCTTAGACAGGGAAAAAAGTGGGCTGGGAACAAGAAGTAGTAAGACAGAAAGCCTTATACAGGAAAAGGAGGGGCTGAGAACAACAAGTAGTAAGACAGAAAGCCTTATACAGGGACACAAGGGGACTGGGAACAACAAGTAGTAAGACAGAAAGCCTTAGATAGGGAAAGGAGGGGCTGGGAACAACAAGTGGTAAGGCGGAAAGCCTTAGACAGGGAAACAAGGGGACTGGGAACAACAAGTAGTAAGACAGAAAGCCTCAGACAGGGAAAAAAGGGAACTGGGAACAAAAAGTAGTAAGGCAGAGAGCCTTAGACAGGGAAAGGTGGGGCTGGGAACAACAAGTAGTAAGACAGAAAGCCTTAGACACGGAAAGGAGGGGACTGGGAACAACAAGTAGTAATACGGAAAGCCTTAGACAGGGAAAGGAGGGGACTGGGAACAACAAGTGGTAAGGCGGAAAGCCTTAGACAGGGAAACAAGGGGACTGGGAACAACAAGTAGTAAGACAGAAAGCCTCAGACAGGGAAAGAAGGGGACTGAGAACAAGAAGTAGTAAGACAGAAAGCCTTAGACAAGGAAAGAAGGGGACTAGGAACAACAAGTAGTAAGACAGAAAGCCTCAGACAGGGAAAGAAGGGGACTGGGAACAAGAAGTAGTAAGACAGAAAGCCTTAGACAAGGAAAGAAGGGGACTGGGAAAAACAAGTAGTAAGACAGAAAGCTTTAGACAGGGAAAGAAGGGGACTGGTAACAAGAAGAAGTAAGACAGAAAGCCTTAGACAGGGAAAGAAGGGGAATGTGAACAACAAGTAGTAAGACAGAAAGCCTTAGAAAGGGAAAGAAGGGGTTGGGAACAACAAGTAGTAAGACAGAAAGCCTTAGACAGGGAAAGGAGGGGCTGGGAACAACAAGTAGTAAGACAGAAAGCCTGAGACAGGGAGAAAAGGGGACTGGGAACAACAAGTAGTAAGAGGGAAAGCCTCACACAGGTAAAGAAGGGGCTGGGAACAAAAAGTAGTAAGACGAAAAATTTAGATAGGGAAAAAAGGGGGCTGGATACAACAAGTGGTCAGACGGCAAGCCTTAGACAGGAACAGAAGGAGGATGGGAACAACAAGTAGAAGACAGAAAGCCGTAGACAGGGAGAGAAGGGGACTTGGAACAACAAGTAGTAAGACAGAAAGCCTCAGACAGGGAAAGAAGGGGACTGAGAACAAGAAGTAGTAAGACAGAAAGCCTTAGACAAGGAAAGAAGGGGACTGGGAACAACAAGTAGTAAGACAGAAAGCCTCAGACAGGGAAAGAAGGGGATTGGGAACAAGAAGTAGTAAGACAGAAAGCCTTAGACAAGGAAAGAAGGGGACTGGGAAAAACAAGTAGTAAGACAGAAAGCTTTAGACAGGGAAAGAATGGGGCTGGTAACAAGAAGTAGTAAGACAGAAAGCCTTAGATAGGCAAAGAAGGGGAATGTGAACAACAAGTAGTAAGACAGAAAGCCTTAGACAGGGAAAGGAGGGGCTGAATACAACAAGTGGTAAGACGGCAAGCCTTAGACAGGGAAAGGAGGGGCTGAGAACAACAAGTAGTAAGACAGAAAGCCTTATACAGGGAAACAAGGGGACTGGGAACAAGAAGTAGTAAGACAGAAAGCCTTAGACAAGGAAAGAAGGGGACTGGGAAAAACAAGTAGTAAGACAGAAAGCTTTAGACAGGGAAAGAAGGGGACTGGTAACAAGAAGAAGTAAGACAGAAAGCCTTAGACAGGGAAAGAAGGGGAATGTGAACAACAAGTAGTAAGACAGAAAGCCTTAGAAAGGGAAAGAAGGGGTTGGGAACAACAAGTAGTAAGACAGAAAGCCTTAGACAGGGAAAGGAGGGGCTGGGAACAACAAGTAGTAAGACAGAAAGCCTGAGACAGGGAGAAAAGGGGACTGGGAACAACAAGTAGTAAGAGGGAAAGCCTCACACAGGTAAAGAAGGGGCTGGGAACAAAAAGTAGTAAGACGAAAAATTTAGATAGGGAAAAAAGGGGGCTGGATACAACAAGTGGTCAGACGGCAAGCCTTAGACAGGAACAGAAGGAGGATGGGAACAACAAGTAGAAGACAGAAAGCCGTAGACAGGGAGAGAAGGGGACTTGGAACAACAAGTAGTAAGACAGAAAGCCTCAGACAGGGAAAGAAGGGGACTGAGAACAAGAAGTAGTAAGACAGAAAGCCTTAGACAAGGAAAGAAGGGGACTGGGAACAACAAGTAGTAAGACAGAAAGCCTCAGACAGGGAAAGAAGGGGATTGGGAACAAGAAGTAGTAAGACAGAAAGCCTTAGACAAGGAAAGAAGGGGACTGGGAAAAACAAGTAGTAAGACAGAAAGCTTTAGACAGGGAAAGAATGGGGCTGGTAACAAGAAGTAGTAAGACAGAAAGCCTTAGATAGGCAAAGAAGGGGAATGTGAACAACAAGTAGTAAGACAGAAAGCCTTAGACAGGGAAAGGAGGGGCTGAATACAACAAGTGGTAAGACGGCAAGCCTTAGACAGGGAAAGGAGGGGCTGAGAACAACAAGTAGTAAGACAGAAAGCCTTATACAGGGAAACAAGGGGACTGGGAACAACAAGTAGTAAGACAGAAAGCCTTAGACAGGGAAAGGAGGGGCTGGGAACAACAAGTGGTAAGGCGGAAAGCCTTAGACAGGGAAACAAGGGGACTGGGAACAACAAGTAGTAAGACAGAAAGCCTGAGACAAGGAAAGAAGGGGACTGGGAACAAGAAATAGTAAGGCAGAAAGCCTTAGACAGGGAAAGGTGGGGCTGGGAACAACACGTAGTAAGACAGAAAGCCTTAGAAAGGGAAAGAAGGGGTTGGGAACAACAAGTAGTTAGACAGAAAGCCTGAGACAGGGAGAAAAGGGGACTGGGAACAACAAGTAGTAAGAGGGAAAGCCTCACTCAGGTAAAGAAGGGGCTGGGAACAAAAAGTAGCAAGACGAAAAATATTAGATAGGGAAAAAAGGGGGCTGAATACAACAAGTGGTAAGACGGCAAGCCTTAGACAGGGAAAGAAGGGGGATGGGAACAACAAGTAGTAAGACAGAAAGCCTTTCACAGGGAGAGAAGGGGACTGGGAACAACACGTAGTAAGAGGGAAAACCTCACACAGGTAAAGAAGGGGCTGGGAACAAAAAGTAGTAAGACGAAAAACATTAGATAGGGAAAGAAGGGGGTTTAAGAACAACAAGTAGTAAGACAAAAAGCCTAAGACAGGTTAAGAAGGGGCTGGAAAAAAAGTAGCAGGTAGGAAAATCTCAGATAAGTAAAGAAGGGGCTGGGAACAACAAGTAGTAAGACGGAAAGCATCAGAGAGGGAAAGAAGGGGACTGGGAACAAGTAGTAAGACAGAAAGCTTAAGACAGGGAAAAAGGGGACTGGGAACAACAAGTAGTAAGACAGAAAGCCTTAGACAGGGAAAAAAGGGGGCTGGCAACAAGAAGTAGTAAGACGGAAAGCCTTATACAGGGAAACAAGGGGCTTGGAACAACAAGTAGTAAGACAGAAAGCCTTAGACAGGGAAAGGAGGGGCTGAGAACAACAAGTAGTAAGACAGAAAGCCTTAGACAGGGAAAGGAGGGGCTGGGAACAACAAGTGGTAAGGCGGAAAGCCTTAGACAGGGAAACAAGGGGACTGGGAACAACAAGTAGTAAGACAGAAAGCCTTAGACAAGAAAAGAAGGGGACTGGGAACAACAAGTAGTAAGACAGAAAGCCTCAGACAGGGAAAAAAGGGAACTGGGAACAAGAAGTAATAAGAGAGAAAGCCTTAGACAGGGAAAGGAGGGGCTGGGAACAGCAAGTAGTAAGACAGAAAGCCTTAGACACGGAAAGGAGGGGACTGGGAACAACAAGTAGTAAGACGGAAAGCCTTAGACAGGGAAAGGAGGGGACTGGGAACAAGAAGTAGTAAGACAGAAAGCCTTAGACAGGGAAAGAAGGGGCTGGGAACAACAAGTAGTAAGACAGAAAGCCTTAGACAGGGAAAGGAGGGGCTGGAAACAACAAGTAGTAAGACAGAAAGCCTTAGACAGGGAAAGGAGGGGCTGGGAACAACAAGTGGTAAGGCGGAAAACCTTAGACAGGAAAGGAGGGGCTGGGAACAACAAGAAGTAAGACAGAAAGCCTTAGACAAGGAAAGAAGGGGACTGGGAACAACAAGTAGTGAGACAGAAAGCCTCAGACAGGGAAAAAAGGAGACTGAGAACAAGAAGTAGTAAGACAGAAAGCCTTAGACAGGGAAAGAAGGGGAATGTGAACAACACGTAGTAAGACAGAAAGCCTTAGAAAGGGAAAGAAGGGGTTGGGAACAACAAGTAGTAAGACAGAAAGCCTGAGACAGGGAGAAAAGGGGACTGGGAACAACAAGTAGTAAGAGGGAAAGCCTCACACAGGTAAAGAAGGGGCTTGGAACAAAAAGTAGTAAGACGAAAAATATTAGATAGGGAAAAAAGGGGGCTGAATACAACAAGTGGTAAGACGGCAAGCCTTAGACAGGGAAAGGAGGGGCTGGAAACAACAAGTAGTAAGACAGAAAGCCTTAGACAGGGAAAGGAGGGGCTGGGAACAACAAGTGGTAAGGCGGAAAACCTTAGACAGGGAAAGGAGGGGCTGGGAACAACAAGAAGTAAGACAGAAAGCCTTAGACAAGGAAAGAAGGGGACTGGGAACAACAAGTAGTGAGACAGAAAGCCTCAGACAGGGAAAAAAGGGGACTGAGAACAAGAAGTAGTAAGACAGAAAGCCTTAGACAAGGAAAGAAGGGGACTGGGAACAACAAGTAGTAAGACAGAAAGCTTTAGACAGGGAAAGAAGGGGACTGGTAACAAGAAGTAGTAAGACAGAAAGCCTTAGACAGGGAAAGAAGGGGACTGTGAACAACAAGTAGTAAGACAGAAAGCCTTAGACAGGGAGAGAAGGGGACCGGGAACAACAAGTAGTAAGAGGGAAAGCCTCACACAGGTAAAGAAGGGGCTTGGAACAAAAAGTAGTAAGACGAAAAATATTAGATAGGGAAAAATGGGGGCTGAATACAACAAGTGGTAAGACGGCAAGCCTTAGACAGGGAAAGAAGGGGAATGGGAACAACAAGTAGTAAGACAGAAAGCCTTAGACAGGGAGAGAAGTGGACTTGGAACAACAAGTAGTACGAGGGAAAGCCTCACACAGGTAAAGAAGGGGCTGGGAACAAAAAGTAGTAAGACGAAAAATATTAGATAGGGAAAAAAGGGGGGCTGAATACAACAAGTAGTAAGACAGAAAGCCTTAGACAGGGAAAGAAGTGGGGATGGGAACAACAAGTAGTAATACGGAAAGCCTACGACAGATAAAGAAGGGCTGGAAGCAATAAGTAGTAAAACGGAATGCCTCAGACAGGGAAAGAAGGGGTCTCGGAACAACAAGTTGTAAGACGGTAAGCCTTAGACAGGGAAAGAATGAGGCTGGAAACAACAAGTAGTGAGACGGAAAGCCTTAGACAGGGAAAGGAAGGGGGCTGGGAACAAACAAACTAATTAAAGACAATTAAAATCGAGATTCAGATAACAGTTTGACTATTAAAAGGTCAATGCGTTATGTTTCCATCTACCGCCATCCTCCGAGGCATATTGACTTCGGGTGTGAAGTCAGTTTACTGTCTTAAAGTTCCGTTGTTCATGCGCATTACGAGAGTGTTCCGTAAGAAAAGTACATATCGGAGATGTGTTAGTTTGTAAGTATGGACACAAATATCATTACATTAAAAAAAAACAAGTTTTAAAAATCCAACTTTATTTATTAACAACCACATGGGCTACTGAGGAATAGAAACATGATCACATTGGTCTTTTGCGACCGGCATAAAAATCCTTGCCAAAGTGAAGTGTCCATTTGGCTAAGCAGGATTTACAAGTACGCAGCCACATCCGGTCAGAATGAGGTGCATCGAGTAGAGAGAGTGCCACGCTCTCGGCACCTAAAGAACCATTGAAACAACTCTTTGATGGGTCAGTAGGTGACCTGTTGCAAGGCAAAATTTCTGTTCCTATCCAAAATACCTTCATTTTCCAGTGGCATTTCAAATTTCCCCGACCGTCACCCCGGACGCCCTCACTTACAAGACCTACCTACTGTTGTTATTGTTAATTTGTTCTCATTCATGAAATATTTGCCACTGGACATTAAGCAACCAATAATCTTTGCAATACCGTTAGGTTACCTTACTACGCACGAAGGTATATAAAATGTATATTAGGAAAATGTTATATACACGTTATGTCGCATACATACGTGTAGTTATTAGATCTTTGACCCCCATTGCAATAAATGAGAAGTAACGGGAACGCCTAATCCGTATTAGAATGATACAATTAATCCTATTTTATAGTGTTGTACTGTGAAATTACAATATACATTAAGTCTTTTAGTGATATTTTATTGTAATAAGCGCAGCAGGTATGAATGACATTTGACTTTAAACTGTACAAATGTCGATGTAACAATTGATATTCGGAATCCTCTAGTTTTATCCATGTAGTGCTACTAAAAGTTTTGCCCAATAAACCTTACTTTTCTTTTTATAATTCTATTACATATAGTTTAAAAAGCAATTTTGGAAAATTTTATTAAATTCTTTTTATTTTTTATAGTTTTTGAAAGAAAAAGGGTGCTAAAGTTAAATGTATGAAAAATCTAGAAAGGATCATTCCCCGCCAAATTTTCAATTGCTTATATCTTAAAAACAAGGACAATTACCTATCATTTTTTTCTGCTTTTTAAGTTCAGTTATTTATTTACTATCTTTTTTCTTTCTCTCATTTAATTTAGCACAACAGTCTTTGTGATGTTTGTATTTAATAGCTATAACTTTGTCAATTAAAAATATATTGAGACAAGCAAAATAAACATATTGAAGAAGATTTACAGGTAGCTTAGACAGATTCATGAAATGTGTATTTATAGAAAATATCTCATTGTGAGATCTTATCAACAAAAAGAGCTTTTATTTTAACCAACCTTTCAACTTTGTATAAGGTTTTGGACATTTCAAATATTTTGACCTCCAGCATTACTGAAGAGACGTTTATTATTGAAATGCGCATCAGGTGCAAAACATTACTACATAAACTACAATTCCTTTATTAAGATATTTGGACCAATACACTTAGTAACTGTTAGAGTGATGTTAGTACAAGTGATGAATTCAAAAATTATTATTGTGTATATTTTAACTAATTTGATTCGTTTAGAAAGAGTCATATGTTTAACTTTATTTTCTTCAAGGTAGACTTGAAAAAAACATAAGGAAAAATGATATTGCACGGTTATTTTTAGAATATTTGACACAATCGAAAAAACAAGCAATTGAATTGGTGCTCTTCCTCGGGCTTATTTACAATAATAATTAAACAATCGTAACCTTTTGCATGAGGTCGATACGAGGAGATATATAACTTTGTCCTCAGTCAATATACTTCTTTCAGGTCGATATTATACAATCATAGACTTGGTATGAGGTTGATACGAGGTCATATCGACCTAAGAGAAGCATATGGACCTAGAACGAATTCCGAGGTCGTTATGCTTCTCTAGGTCGATATGACATCGTATTGACCATAACCACTACAATTTTTATATTATTAGTCAACAACTATTGCATGAACAATGTAAAATGAGGGGATTTCTAGAATGTATTTTAATAACATGCTGTATGCCCTGGGCAACATGCTGTTTTTGACCTACGAAAAGCTAAACACAACAGTATTGGCGTGCAAACTGAGTAAATACAAATGTACATGTGATCATTCGATTAATAACATATTCTCGTACCGACCTCATACAAAGGCTATTTTTGTATAATATACCTGATTAGATGAAAGATTTTCAACAAAGGGAATCTGACGTAATTTCGTGTACCATATGTATTTTTCTATGTTACAATAAAAGAACATTATTCGTCCGTATCTTATGCTTACTTAGGCAAAACATAAATTGAAGAGGCTACATTTACTTATTGAAATAGAAATTGCAACCATTTTTCGTTCATTACCTTTTAATCTATAAACTTTTAGACCAAGCACTTGTGTGCTTTATAAAATCATTGTAGATATCATAAACTATTTTGTAAAGAAAGAAATAGTTTTTCACGAGATGAATGAAAAACTTTTTAACAATTCTTTCAAGTAATCTAATATTTCAAAAAAGTGATATCAATTTAAAAGATTTAGAACACATCTGTGAAATATTATATAGTATGTATGGTCTTTTCAATTCTGAAAAGTTCTTACAAGTAGAAATTGCATATTAAAATAATCACGTGTTAAGTTATAAGATTCAATATATATGTAATATTATCATTTCAGTTAATTTGTACTAATGTTGTGCCCTAGGTGCATCCGTGTCTTTAGTGCGAAGTAAACGTAACATAAATGTAAAAAAAAAGTTGTAATTTTCCGTCGTTGAACATAACCAGGGCAGATATCATCAGTAGAAACACCTATGAGAATAATTTATTATTATGGCATTATTGATTAAGTTAACAACAATAGATCACTGTACGAACTTCAACAATGAGCAAATTCCACACCACATAATAAGCTTTAAACGGCCCCAAAATGACAAATATAAAACAATTCAAACGATAAAACTGTCATGTTGTGAAAATGAGTGAAATTGTAAATTTTAGCATTTGCTACTTTTTATTTTGCGTTTGGTATCAAAGGTCATTATTTCTATCTAATTAGTTTCAATATTTTTATTTCGCAAGAAGTGCATTTTGTTCGGGAAATCAGATTTTGAAATATTTTTGAAATAATTTTATTTGAGACATTTATTAGTCGTGTTAGCACTACTTAGCATATCTATAGATTAAGATTAAGATTATGTCGTGAGAATACTTTTTGATAACAATAGTTATCTATTTAATTTACTTGTCAAAATACAAACTGTTTATAGAGTGAATAATGTCAATTAACACATAATTTTATCTGCTTTCGATACATTTCAATGTTTGGAAACAACTTGTTTACATCTCTTTTCGTCCCTTTTTATATTTTCATTGGTCAAAACGTGTCTATGGTCATATGTTTCATATGGACCCTTTGTCATCTGAAATTGGAACAGGTCTGTTGGAATATACAACATACTATTTATTTAAATGGCGGACTGAAATTGACAAAAAACGTAACAAACAAATGAAACAATCAAAATCTATAATCAACAAATATCTAATCACGTCAAAACTAACGGCTGATTCACGTACAAAATAATGAACAAAACAAAACAAAAACAGACGGCAACCACTAAATACGGTCTATAGATATATATATATATATATATATATTCAGCTGATCTGTGATATTCCACCTTCATGCCTTATGTATCATGTACTGTGTTACGACGCTAGATAAAAACTGACGAGGAAAGGTAACACCAGGCCACCGAAAGCTTTATTTTTGTCGAGCCTAGATGGTCGGGTGGTCTAGCACGTCGGGCATAGTGCAAGGCGATATATATATATAGTATGTTATATAATAAGGTTTCGAGGAGAACGAAAATATATCAATATATTATATTTCATTAATGAAATAAAGATGAGTAATACACTTGTGTCTTTTAAAGCAAAATGTTATAATTTTTTTTTAAGGCAGATTAATATGTTGTTTTTTTCATTAATATCTATATAAATTTTTATATTGTGTATTCATCATCTTAATATTGTATGTACTTTATGTATATGTTATTATTATTTTGAGGGCTTTCAGGAAGATAAGTTTTAATTAATGGGATTATCCTCTTCAAATAAAAATATTATTTATTGATATTTACTTATTTATTTATAAATGTTAATACAAATGTTGAAGAACTAATGGATATCCAACCGGACTGTTGCTATATGTTACAAATTATGTACCTTCTTTGTATATACATCTTTTACAGTAAATAAACTGAATATCAAAGAAATAGCTGTTAATTTAAATAATCATAGCATTAGTTTATATAAATAATACTTACATGTGCATGCTGAATAAGATAAAGGATCAAGATCCCAGCTTGCCACATTCTCGTACGATCAAGTTAACTTGTAAATGAATACTGGTCAGACAACGTCTTAAATTTATAACTTGTGATTTATCGATATTTAACCGACTACATGTGATTTAATACACGTAAAAGGTGTGCTTACAGGAACAATATTTAAGTGGGAAAGTTAATATATAACAAAATTCTTCATAAAAATTGATGTGCCATATTGCGCAAAACAAACATATGCAAATTAGGTAAATAAAAATCTATTAATCTGATAATTGATTACATACGTATACCTTAAAGCCAAGACAAAAAATGCACTACATGAATTATACTACAAAAAAAAATTCTATTCTTCCAACAACAAGAGATTTTTATTCTAAAAATATCACGAGATAAACTTTGAATACTATCAGCACCGGGGGTAATATCTGCCTTGTACGCGCTTTGGTACTGACATCATTTAGATTACTGAAATCAATGTAAAAATGTAAACTTTTAGTCCACGAACTTATATATGATAAAATTAAGATACAGCTCCCTCAGTTTTTATATGTCAATATGGTTTGATGGATTTAAATATCCATTCCATGATTAAAAATGTATCTAAATAGGTTTATTACAGAGTTTTATAAGCAACACGATCAGTGCCATCAGTGGTGCTGAAACGGATTTTCCTTTCTAAGAACCTGCTTTTACCAATGATTTTAATTTTGGTAGGGTGGTAGTTGGTCAATTGACTGTTTAATGTTTATCATCGTAACCACAATCACGTCCTCTGTTTTTCGAATGTAACATCACCGAATTAGACTTATCACCGAAATTGCACTTACATGAGCAACACGACGGATGCCGGACACATTTAGTCAGGATTCGTTCACCATTCGGTACCACATGAGATCACCTCCGTGATTTTAGTAGGGTTCGTGTTTGCTGAGTCTTTTTTTTTATGTTGTGTTTATAAGACTTTTGCATGTCTATTTGTCGTTTTTCATTTTTTGCTATGGCGTTGACGGTCTTTGACGTTTGAGTTTGAATTTCCCTTTAATATCACCGCCTCTCTCTCTCTCTCTCTCTCTCTCTCTCTCTCTCTCTCTCTCTCTCTCTCTCTATGGCACTAGCGACTGTATTTTTAAAATCTGTTTACCTTGAATATGGTGTTGACCTATCTTTCACCTAGAAAATACTTTATACATGTAGAATGTGTTTTTGAATTAATATCATTTCATCGAGAGGGAATTAATACGATAAATTACACGATGAATTAATAAAAGCATTTTCGCTGCTGTCTGTAAAAAAGTAACCTCTTTATCATAAAAGTCTTTTGATAGAAAATAAGCAATGCATTTCGTGCTCTGAATAATAGTGAAAAAGAGAGTTCTCCGAGTTTGATTTTGAGTTACATCATTTGGAGAGAAAACAATTGGGCGATTAAAGAGGATGTGAATTTATTTTAGAAAAGTTTTTGATTTAATATTTTTCTTTTAATTTGAAACATGAAGAAATCTGGGAAAAAAATTAGCTTATTCCATTTAAAAAGTAAAATAAAAAAAATACCGAACTACAAGGAAAATTCAAAACGGAAAGTCCCTTATCAAATGGCAAAATCAAAAGCTCAAACAATCAACCGAATGGAAAACAACTGTCATATTCCTGACATGTCTCATCACTTTGCGTCCGTTGATAACTTTTCAAAACAATCATCTCCTCTGCAACTAGCTCGCCTGTTGGATCTAAACTTGTCCACAATAATCCTTGACGATAGTTTCGAAGGCATAAGTCAGATTATGTAATTAAATTAGGACATCGTTGCGTAATTAATAGACCCGGAACGTTCTGGGGCTTGATATATTGTATATATAGACATTCCATTAATCATTGAAGATTTATAATAAATCTCTTGTCAAAAAACTATCAAAATGTCCCTTTACACCATTTGCATACATTTATGATATATATATTTATTGATTTGTTGCAATAACAAGCATATGGGTCAAGGCAAAAACACAAATGTGAACATATATTTTTATTTAATCATACACACTTTAAAAGTACACAACCGTTTCGACTTCGCTAATGACTTTTTTTAGTACTTTCATAAACAGCTGGAAAAAGTTCAAACTTAGGGCTAAGAATTTCTTGTATTCGTATATATTAACAACTTAATTAAGTATATATAAATATCATGCAAATTTGCAGTGCATGTGTGACTTAGTACATGCTAAAAACAAAATCTTTCGTTGTTAGTGCGTGCGTCAAAAAATGAAACTCAGATTCTGTGAAATATTCAGGCGTTTGAATATAACTAAAAGAGTTCCTATGTCCCTGCGTTGCACATATTTATATACCCAAGGTTACTAACTAAAAAAAAACCTTTTAATTTTTTGTTTCTTAAAACTTTTTAAACATATCTTAGAGAAATAAAGACTTATAATATTTTCAAGGGGCATAACTCTTTTAAACATATTTGATCGGCACTGATTTTCATAACTTGATAGAGCCATTGCTTATATAAACCTTTGGTATAAGTTTGATAAAAATCTGGCGAAAATTGTACACATGAGAGCGCTAACAAGACCAGAGAGAAAGACGGACGAATGGACAAACGTAGGGTATGTCTATGTCCCCCAAAACGCGTCGCACGGGGACAAACATGGGAACAATAGACACAAATTTTAAATCTGGTACACTCAAACCTCAAGAAAATAAGTCCATATTTTTTTTTTGTAATACGCTTATATGTAGATTGCGTGGGACGTATAAGAAATCATGGTATAATACACATCAAACAGAAACATTGATATAAATACTTGTTTTATTGATAATTGTTTTAATTTGTTTGTAAGGCTTAAATAATGCAGACTTAGATATTGAGTAATACAACATTGATTTGACCTGACCTGGAATTAATTTAACGGATAGGAAATGTAGAAACATTCTATATATAATTAAGCTGCGTCGGATATAAATCGATCTTATGCAAGCGCACGTATACATAGATATAAGAAGATGTGGTATGAGTGCCAATGAGACAACTCTCCATCCAAGTCAAAATTTATAAAAGTAAACCATTATAGGTCACAGTACGGTCTTCAACACGGAGCCTTGGCTCACACCGAACAGTAAGCTATAAAGGGCCCCAAACAATTACTAGTGTAAAACCATTCAAACGGGAAAACCAACGGTCTAATCTATATAAAAAAACATGTACATTTAGTTGATTTTTGGAGCGTTCAAATACGAAATGAAACGATTTCTATCCGACGCAGCTCAATTAATATTATACAACTCGTCTTAACATCAACCCAACAATGTAAGATCTGTAAATTTGCTTTCGCAAATGTTTTGTTCTTCCCTATATATATATAAACAAGTGTAAACTGAAAACAACGTTCAAACCTATGATTGCGTTGGATAAAAACCTCAATTTGTTTACGTGTGCATGTAAAATAAATTTCTAGGTAGAGGGGTCTAAATACAGCACAAACAACATTTTCCAAAAGACCAAAATAGAGAAAAAGTATATTTTAACAAAATGCATTTGACTAACAGGTCGAACAACGGATGTTCTTAAACCCTGCTGACTGCCATTGGCGATTGCCAAATAAATTGATCACCAGTACAAAATGGATCTTAGTATTAATTTAATACCAAACAAAAAACAATAAACTTGTGGAAAAGATGGTTAACCTCAATTGTAAGGTGCAAAAATTTTAATACACCATATCCGGATTTCGACATTTAATGTCTCTTCAGTGATGTTAGGGATCGAAACGGTATTTGGAAGGACATATAATTTACCTCAATTAAGGATAGACTCTTGAATTTTAAAGAGTCAAAATAAATAGGATGAACGGATCATATAAACCCAAACGGAAAAATATAAACAAGTCTAAATTGAAAACAACGTTCAAACCTATGATTCCGTTGGATAAAAATCGCAATTTTTATACGTGTGCTATATGTATCCAAGAAAGGTCAAAGATGTGTATTCATAAAGGTAAAGTCAAATGCCTCGTGTAACGAAAATATCTCGATCTCTTGTACGATATAGCACCTCTGTCACACCAGTAGGTGGCCTATTGCAAAGCAAAATATCTGTCCCGATTTAACATGCAATAATTTTCCATTTTACAATTTTCAGCCATCTATCCAGGTTGACGCAATGTGTGCTTGTTAGATTTTTGTTAATTTGTTCTGTTCATAAAAATATGAATGAAATATGTGTCACTGAACATTAAGCAAGCAACAATCAAATCTTAAACAGTGAAAAGTAACGTTTCTTACTTACAATTACATAGCCATCAAGATAATAACCTAACAAGTGAAATATATGGGGTACTTTTACAAATTATACATGAAAAGTACTATTACACATTTCAGATCGGTTTGTGGACCGACATTATTGTAAATAGTCCATAAGAATTATTTGTTATTTCTATAAAAGTATTTCAAGATAGGATATACATTAACATAATAATACCTTGATTTTCTTTGATATTGTGTTAATATTAACTTAGTTCTGCACATGACATTGAGAACTTCGGGCAATTGATGTGAGTATTTTATCAAAAAATAAATATCCGTCGTTTTTTCTAATTTATTGTTGTTAATTGAATCATTATTTATCAATGCATAGAAACATTATCTTTGTAAGAGATCAATTATCAATGGCGCGCCTTTAACACCATACTGTTAGAGTGAATGATTTCATCAATACCAAAAACATGTCCAAAAACAAAAATAGGCAACGATCATTGGTAAATATGTCACTGAAATTATTGGATGACAAATGAATCTGTAAAGTGAGCGTGAATTATTGTCGTGGAATTCAGAAGGTACTTATAAGTTAATATAATAGACTTTGAAATAGAGCAAAATGTACAAACAACATGTTACACATTGCACATATTTGTTTATGGCAGAATGTATGCGGTATAATCATGTAAAGTTCATATTTATGTATACATGTATAAATATATTATCAAGAAGTGTTCATTGCAGAAAAAAAAACTGTAATGTTCATTGTAATTTTATGAATAGAATTGAGAATGGAAACGGGAAATGTTTCAAAGAAACAACGACGCAACCAAACAGCTAAAAACAGTCCCAAGCCACCGATGTGTCTGCAACGCAGCGTAAAAACCCTGCACCCAGAGGCGAGCTTGAGCTGGCCCCTCACCAATAATGTATACTAGTTCAGCAAATTAGATGCCACACTATTAAAGGTCCGAAACATATAAATGAACTAAAATTTAACAACACACAAGACTAACAAAGGCTAGGGTATTTTATCAAAAATAAATATCCGTCGTTTTTTCTAATTTATTGTTGTTAACTGCCAAAGCCACCGATGGGTCTGCAACGCAGCGAACAAATCCTGCACCCAGGGGAGAGCTTCAGCTGGCCCCTAAACATTAATGTATACTTGTTCTGCGAATTGGACGCCACACAATTAAAGGGTTTAAACATATAAATGAACTTAAATTTAAAAACACACAAGACTGACAAAGGCTAGGGGTTTTTGATTTGGGACAAGAGCATAAATGCAGCGGTGTTAAAAATGCTTTGTGAGATCTCAAGCCTCCCCAATCCCTCTAGCCAATGTGGAATACACAAACACATCATTACGCACAGTAAAACTCAATTTAAAAGAAGCCCGAGTCCGATGTTAGAATAGGTAACAGAAGAAACTAAGCAAAATGACAATAATCAACATAAATCTACAAAGAACTACTAGTAATTACTGACATGCCAGCTTCAAACCTCCAATAAACTGATCGAAATATTACGTCTTCATCATATGAAAATTAGGCACAATCCTTTCCGTTAGGGGTTTAATATTATAAGAAAAAGTATAACAACAAATATACAGAACTCCAAGGAAAATTCAACACGGAAAGTCCTTCATCAAGTGGCATAATCAAAGCTCAAACACATCAAACCAATGGAAAACAACTGTCATATTTCTGACTTGGTACAGGCATTTCCTTATGTAGAAAATAGTGGATTAAACCTGGTTTTATAGCTAACTAAACCTCTCACTTGTATGACAGTCGAATAAAATTCCATTATATTGACAACAATGTGTGAACAAAACAAACAGACACTATAAAAACAAACAAATATGTCAACAAAAGAAAAACAAAATTCATTATAGACAAACCATATAAGCAAAAATGAAAGACAAGAATACTAAAATTTACCATAGTACGATAACACAATGAAGGGATGTATAAGTACCGATTCACATCAAAGTAAAATTGAGAATGGAAATGGGGAATATGTCAAAGAGACAACAACCCGACAAAAAGAGCAGACTACAGCCGAAGGCAAATTACCATTTCTTTTTCTTTTCAATTTGAAGTATCATACTTATGAATTTAATTAACCAATCTTACCAATGCTACGTAAATGTATGCATTATATGTATTATATAAATTCGCATGTAATAAAACTTCTTGTAAGAGTACTATAATTATAGTTAAGGTTAACTTTTAATGAACTGTCAATTGTACTTTTAAAAGCGATGTAATTAAATTTAAATCAACCCTCGACCCCAGGATCCGCCAATGGTCATACATTACATTAAGAATAAGCATGCATAGCAGAAGATTAAATTGAAAAGACAATCCGCAGCCCCCCACCCAACCCCAATCCCCCCCCCCCCCCCCAACAAATCCCCCTAGAATATCAAATTGTCCTCACCTTAAGTACAATGTTAGTCCAAAGTATCATCTATTATTAGATTAGCTTACATAGTATTAGCTTATGATGATGTGGTACGCATAAAATAATTAATTTTGTTATGTATATTATACGTTGAATGCATGTAGTACAATTTTTTGTACTTGTTGACCGATGATTTATTTTGTTTATTGTTAAAATAAAATAATAAATTTCATTGGACAAAAACTTCTATTTCCTTGTTCAATGTTGTTGTTTATGATGGCCTGGAAGACAATTACAATATTTTCTGGTTTTTATTTCATTTTCATACAGGATTAATACAGACAGATAACTTATTATTTACAAAAAGATGATACCGTGGTTACAGAGGATTATCTCAGATATATATGCATCCTTGTTTATATTTTACTTGTTTTTTTTTTTAGGATCTGGGGGATCTTTCGTTTCTGTGTTCTTTGATTTTAGGTCAGTTTTCTGTATTCTTTATATGTTTGTCCAGTTTTCTGTATTCTTTATATGTTTGTCCAGTTTTCTGTATTCTTTATATTTTAGCACACCGTTATTCTCTTTTTTCTTCATTTAATTTCATTTTTTTATCCATTTTTCTCTATTCTGTAAACCCCCATCCTGACCCTCTTGCGGGACTTCAGTGCACTGTTTGTCACCTATAGGTTTTTTGCAGGGTTTGATTGCTTCTCTTAAATTCTCTGTTGAGTCTTTTATAGATGAAACGCGCGTCTGACGTATAAACAATTTGAAGTCTGGTATAATTGATGAAGTTATACCTAGTATGTGTAAAATAAGAACACAACTAGTTTAAGTTCTTTAGAATAGTCTATTTGTCTATTCCGTAATTGACCCTACACTTAAAGATCCATTTTGTGAATTGGTTCCCCTAGCAAGGACATATTGATATTTTAATTGACAATGAAGAACTAATGGAAAGAGCAAATTTATTTTTGGTTTTGATAAAACTCTTAAATATTTATATCTAAAGCTTGTTTGTCCTTTCTTTTAATTTTGTTAAAACGCTTTTATTTTAAAGTATTTGTATAACATATAGTCTTGGTTGATAATTGTGTTGATAGCTGCATTTTATTGTTCGGTTGATGAAGTCGTCTTTAAATGATTGACCTTCGGGTGTTTGTTTTCGTTTCTGTGACTCGTTAGGAATTTATAGCTAAACAGTCAGGTCATATAGATGGGTACAGTCCTAACCTGTACAGCTAGTTAACTTAATAAGCAGATTTTATGACTGATTAAAGTTAACTTAGGACCGGTTTTATGACTGCTGTGACCGGTCCTAGGACAGAATTTGTGTTAACTTAAAAAGCAGACTTGGTCCTAGGACTGTTTAATGATTGCCCGAAAAGTTAACTTCAAGACAGGTCCATGGCCAGAATTGAAGTTAACTTTGGACGAAGTGCCACAAGCAGTCCTACACACAAGTTAACTTATGACCAGGTCTGCTATCAAAAGTCAAACCAGACTTGTTCTTACAAAAGTTAACTTTGGTTTGGTCCATGATAAAGTTAACATGATCAAACGTTAACTTTGGTCTGGTCTGCTCATCTAAGATAAAGTTAACTTGATTCCAAGTTAACTTTGGTCTGGTCTGCTCTTCCAAGATAAAGTTACCATGATCCAAAAATCCGTAAAAATAATTACTATGTGAAATTATTTGATATACAACGCTCAGTCTTCTTGTTTTCGTTCAGTTCGTTAGCTGTCTGGTCAAAACAAAAGTATACCCTCCGCCAACAATTTCAGCCAGCTTGCATTGCGCATGTGACGGGATTATCTCAGCTACGCAGCAATACCTCTGCACTGCCAATCATTGCATTTTTTTTTTTATCACAGGTCAGTCTTTTAAATGATTTTTTTATACCCTAAGTTCTATCAACTTACAACTCACATTTCATTAGTTAGACTACAGTTCATAGAACAGGTCACGTCAAATATCCTGTCATACAGTGTTTTGCAAGCATCCATAGTTCCCGCAAACTAAACGCTTTACAACAAACCAGGATTCAGCGAATTCGACGGAAAGTATTTTCAAAATTAGCTAAGATGATTTCCTAAGTACTACTGGATCTGTTTCGATGCTGTCGGTTCCAGACCACTTCTTATTTTGGAACTTCTTGATGATTCAAATATAAACTTTCATTCTTCAATGTAATCTGTATGAAATACGTGTATCTGTAACAAAGACACGAGTCTATTCTTTCTTTGTCATAAGTATCATACTATTGAAACTTATGCAAATGTCATCTTTAATTTGGGCAGCGAACATCCTCAAATGGTTTAAATACTGGTGAGTTTAAATTTTAAGTGACTACTGCATTAATTTTTTTCATTATTATTTACTTTGTTCGAAAATGAGCAACGTTCATGGTCTACAAATCTATTGTCAGTCAGGCGAAGAACATACCTGGTATAGTTGTGTCCTTATGTAATAACATGTGTACTAATCAAACGAATTAAACTTTCGGTTGACAGAGCGCCACTTGACAGTCTCCCGAAAGACAAAACTGTTTCCGTTCACTTAATGGTAAACAAATGAATTTTCTTTATTGGAACTTATACAAATAAAGTCTCCTGTTATCATGTTTCCATCTTGAGCGAACAGTTATGTTAATAATACATGTAATAATAGTACTTTTTAAGTAACTGTTTATTTTGAGGTCCTATTTGTATTTCGTGTTTTAGTCTTGTGGGAAAATGCTAAAAATTTCCAAAAACCTTTTATGTAAAATTTTAGTATTTATAAATAATAACACAAAAAGCTCTTACATTGTAACGTAGAGCTGCGATTAAAACATATTTTGAAATTGTTTTGTTCGAAATTGGACATACTTCCTTTTATTCAGTATTCTATCAAGATGAAGCTTTATGTGTTGTATGTGACCTCTACTATTACGAATAAATAATGATGTTGAGGTCATGTCAATGAGACAACAAAACATAACAACTAAATATTCAGCAATATAGAAGACAATAATCAAAACTATTTGTCAATGGCCAGGCATCTGTACAACATCAAGATTGAAATAGAACAAGAATATTTCTATGGAACACACATTCCCTCGCTTGTGAATATACTGCATATTCCATGTATTCGGCAATTTGTCCATTTATAAAGGGATATAACTTTAGAACGGTGAAAGTTATGCCACCAAATACGAACTTGATATGTGTTTGGTGGTATTAAATAATGTGTATACCTTTCATAACATTTGATTGAGGATAGATTTTTCATTTAAAAAGTGAGATAACTCTGGAACTATGAAAGTGACGCCACCAAAAGTTGAAACTGATCTGTCTTTGGAAATAATAAGCATTGTGTATACATTTCATATAATTTGGTTGAAGCAAACTAAAGTTGGTGGAGTTTGTGCGGCTCAGTCTTTAGTTTTTTATGTTGTGTTGGGTATATTGTTGTTTGTCTTTTGGGCTTTTTCTTTTTTTTCCATAGCGTTGTCAGTTTAATTAAAACATATGAGTTTGAATGTCCCTTTGGTATATTTTAAGATTCAAGATTCATAGTTTTATATACAGACAATAACTGTCATAAACACAAGCTATAGTGAGCTTTTCAAGGCGACTATCTTTTAGAGAACGGAATCTAATTTTGGACGTCCGGTCGTACAGACGGACAAGGGTAAAACTCAATGCCTCATTCACCTTAGTGGCGGGGGCAACCAAATGTTATAGACTATTTAACACTATTTCACAATGGTTTACTTCATAATTTTGCGTTTTTTGTCTCATTATCATGATTATAAAAAAGAAGATGTGGTATGAGTGTCAATGAGACAACTCTAACAATGTCACAATGTATAAAAAACAATTATAGGTCAAAGTACGGCCTTCAACACGGAGCCTTGGCTCACACCGAACAGCAAGCTATAAAGGACCTCAAAATTACTAGTGTGAAACAATTCAAACAAGAAAACCAACGGTCTATATAAATAATAAGATGTGGTATGAGTGCCATTAAGACAACTCTCCATCCAAGTCACAATGTATAAAAAGTAAACAATTATAGGTCAAAGTATGGCCTTCAACACGGAGCCTCGTCTAACACTGAGTAGCAAACTATAAAGGACATCACCATGACTAGTGTGAAATAATTCAAACAGGAAAACTAACGGTCTAATATTCTATATATAAAACTATATAAAAAAAGGGAAACGAGAAACACCTATGAACCACACCAACAAACGAAAACCACTGAACAACAGGCTCCTGACTTGATAGTACTAGCAAAAACTGATAAGAACGTTAATGGATAAAAAGTTTTACTTTATCTAACTTAACCATCTTTATTTACAACACAATTATATAGTTTTTTTTCTGTAGAACTGATCAGTAAACAGGATCTACACATTTATATTGACATCCTTGTTTGCAACATTTCTTATTCCCAAGACAAGATGAATCGTTTCTACAGCTTCGTCGGACATAACACCTTGACCATGGGTATCGGTCTATTGGACATTTGTCTGGTGTTGGCTTATTTTCTAAAAAGAAAAATCTATTAATTAATAATGCACGCGTTGTCGTTCTTAGCATACCCCTACTCGTGATTACAAGTGTCGGAAACAAGAAGAATGTGTCTTACATTGCCCGGGACCTCGGTGGCCAAGTGGTCTTAGTTGTAAAACTACTGTATCACTAGCCTGTCAACACTGAGGCTATGCTTTCGAGATAGTTCATAATTGACTAGGATTGATGAATTTCATGCGTCCGAAGCGCTTTTCTGGATTTACCTTTATCAGGAACGATAAAAGCCGAATATTTATATTAGACAACCTGATGATTAAAAATGTGAAAAGTTTATGATGGATCATGCTCGCCATGTAATGAAATCAGCTCTCGTAAAAATAAGTTAAAATTATGATTACCATCAGGACAACAAGCAAAGTACTCATCAGCTGGGCCTCCTAGGCAGCTATATCCAGCTGGACACTTGTTAGAATCGATTACCATTCCACAGGAAAGTGTTGGATGAGGATCACCAAATTTACAAGCTATAGATAGAAATTAATATACAAAACGTAAACATATCATTGATGAGTCTTCGGTAGACCGCGTGTCTGTCGTACCAAATCATAAGCACCTTTAGGACTTTTTTTTGTAACGTTTCCTTTAGTTTATTTTTAGATATCTTGTTTAAAAACAATTAAGGTGAGAGTTCTGGATGAAAACTTGAAAAAAGCTCTTCGGATGGAGCGTACTCGGTATCTTAAATCTAATTGAATTATGCATTTATGTATTCATCTATGAAAAGCTTGATTAAGATTAAGTTACTTACGGATTTTGCAGCAGACTGAATTTTTACAGTAGGTTCCTGATGGACACGGTGTACTGGGAACTGGTCCTATTCTACATGTCCCTTGTGGTGTTCCTTTTTCACAAGCTATATGAACATAAATATGCAATTTATAGAGGGTTTGATTTGGTGTATAGTTTACAATAAAATATAATACAATAGAAATCATGTGTTTGTTTTTTGAAAACTTATTTTCGTTTTTATGCTTCCGGTCTCCATTAGAGGAAATTATAGTCTTTCTTAATACAGCAATTTAAACACAAATATTAAACATATTTGAAGGTATAAATTGGGGAAGGAAGGGGGGGGGGTCCTTTAATTCTATATTCTTTATTTTGTTAAGCCGTTTTTACCTATTTTTTATAAATTTTGCGTATTGTTCTCCATTTTTTATATTTTAGCACCCCATTATTCTGTATTCTTAATTTAACTGAGTAGTGCAACATCCTTTCTGTCCATTGCTTAACATACACAACTAGGTCTATTTGAGTTGCGACGTATTATTCAATACAATTAATTTGAAATTGGGCGGTTGTACGAAGGTTCATTGACATGAATTAATTCGAGAAAAAATATATGTAAATCCGAGTAAAAAGTCAGTGTGCTCAAGCAGCATAACAGACGTACACCAACGCTATATAAGTTCAATAATTTTGAGTGAAACTACAAAGAAAGGGACCAATTTATCGTACAGTATGCGTTGGTACCCTTTTACTTAAATGGCTCATTTTTTTTCTAGTAATTTGAAGTCCCACAAAAAGTCAACTGTTCCGGAATTGTTTTGTCGGTTCAGAATGTTTAGAAGAATATCATGAATATGTGAAGCATAATCAATAGACAATGCTAACATAAAACTATATCTAAATGTCATGCCGATAGCTTAGTGTGTGATACAACTATTCCGTTTGGAAGTCCACGTGAAAAGGGTCTATAGCTGGAGATACGGATTAAAGGTCAATTAGCCGTTTCAGAATCTAATGAATTCTGGGTAATACTTTTAAAAGCGTACACCAAAACGTTGTGATTGGCTTACTGAATTGAAATTTAACCAATGACGTGAAGTTGTTTTCAGTTTTGTGGTACGAACATTGACACTACCAATTTCTCTTTAGAATCTGAAAAGGCGAATAAGGCAGCAACTCATCACCATGGAATTTGATGTTTCTTGTTGGGATTTTATAATATTGTTGATGGTAAACTACTTGTCAATTGTTTTATCTCCCCAACACCCCTTTCCAGACAACAAACATAAAGCTCCCATTTTTCGGAATTAACTCACCAGGTAAGCATTGACATGTCTGGCAGCCGTTGACGTCATACTTATAACCATATGGACATGGTCTGCTGCATTTTATTTGAGGACATACTGAAACACAAAAAAAAATAAAGTGTACATATTATAGATAAATATGCATTAGATATGAACGAATATTCAAAATATTATGTTCTAAATATCAAACAGTTTAAGTGTTTGCTGGAATAAACATAATGAGGTACGCTTTGAAAAATTTCTTACAGCCAAAAGTACCAAATATTGGAAAGCATGAAACCAAACAGTACATGAACAAAACGTCAAAATCGACTAAGATAAGATTCATCTTTAGGCGCTGCAATATAGCGTTCTTTTTATGGACTAGAAATTTACAGACAAAATGTATCATAATAACATTAACGGAATCAATTTTACTGCACCAGATGATCATTTCGACAATAAATGTCTCTTCAATGATGCTTAAAGTCAAAATATTTGAAAATCCAAAACTTACAAACAAAATGAAAAGCTGATAAAACCAAAAAGGACAAAAGTAAATATCTTTTTATATCTGTAACTTCATTTATATATATAAAAGCAACAGTAGTTTACCGCTGTTCAATATATACATAATTTGGTGAATTTTTAAGACAAGGTAGATATAAGAAAAAGAAGATGTGGTATGATTGCCAATGAGACAACTCTCCACCAAAGACCAAATGACATAGAAATTTACAACTATAAGTCGCCGTACGGCCTTCAACAATGAGCAAAGCCCATACCGCATAGTCATCTTTAAAAGGCCCCGAAATGACAAATGTAAAATAATTCAAACGAGAACACTAACGGCATAACTAAGAGCTTACCATAAGGACAGCATACTCCATCACCATCTGTTGAAGGTGTGTTGCATTGATATCGAGCGGGACATCTTTGTCCGCTTTTACCACAGTTAATTGATGGCAATGGTTTAACATTACCTGAACATCCTAAAAAAGAAAATAAATGTGAAGGATATGAGTCTCCAAAAAAAATAAGAACTGAAATTAAGAATAACTTTTTTCTTAAAGAGATATTATATTGGATGATTCCATATGAATTTGGTTTGTTGAATGTACATCATGCGCATCTGTCGTCCATTTCGTAAAAAATAATTTTACCACTCATGGTATTATGATGTAACGGGTCTAGTTTAACTGTTTTTTGTTCATGTCGGAACTATTCGTCCGGGATCATGCAAACCATGATTTAGTTAGTTTCGTGTTATATTATCCGTTATCATAGGGAACCAGCTATATTTCTCCATACTATTTCAATAGTCCACAAATTTTCAGATTTAACATTGTTGTGCTGTTATATATATAATTATATATTTCTTGGATGTTTACTTTCAGCTTGCTTTCGGTAAAGACTGTGATATTCAGAATTGTGATTTATGTTTTAAAAAAAAACTTCTAAACAGATTTAAATGAATAGTTATTCCTGGAATCAATGAAAATAATTACTTTACTGTCGTCACGTGTTAAATATTTCGTTATTAGTTGTTTTTATTTGTTTATAATTGTTGCAATGTAGACAACTGTATGTCAAATCTTCAAACAATTTCGGTTTAACTATGAAAATATTCTTTTAGAGTCAGGAATAATGAGAATCTTGAAGAGGAATTTGACAAACGTTAAAGGTCCCATTTTTGTCTGTTGTTTCGTTGATGAATGTCCTACTTTCTTTATTCACATACTTATTTTTAGTGAGTATACACATATTCTTCATTACCATTTCATATCTGAAAGCTACCCAGGTTTTCAATATGACTGAATACACACCTTGGGTCGGTAATTCTGCTGGTGGACTATCAGTCCCCGATGGTATCATCAGCTCAGTAGTCAGTACTTCGGCACTGACATGATTTATAACAAACTTTTCTAAAATTGTCCGTTTATAAATTTTGAAATTATAAAGAAACTAAGGTTTCAACTCCCTCAGGCAAAGTTGACCTTAGATGAATTTTGCTATTTGTTTTAGGTATTTTTGTCATATAGCGCTTCAACTGTTTCGGTACTTATACATCCCTCGGATTTCAAATGTTTGGCATTGAGCGTTCTTGATGAAGGTACATCCAGAAAAGCGCTTCGGACGCATGAAATTATTAAACGTGTTGTTTTCAATTTTTTATGAGCATTTGTATTTGTCACTACCTATTTATTATAACCATATATATATATCTGGTTCATGAAATGAGTTTTTCTTATTAGATATATGTTAAACACATACATAAGGATACTTTCATTTTGTAATTTATGTTTCATTTAAAAACTACAAAAGACCATTATTACCTGTTTTGCATGTACAAGTTGCACAGTTGTTTTCATCATATACATTTCCAAAGGGACAAAATACTAAACAAACAGGTGGGCATCTTGGTTCTGTAAAAAGCTCAAATGTATTCATTCAAATGACATATTTGTTCTATGACTTATTGTATATATTTATAGATAATAAGAGGATGATGATGATGGATGGCTGTTTAACATCCAGCGGCAAATTAAATGCAATGGGTACTAATTGTGCACCCCTACTGACCGATCTGTTTTTGTACTCGTATGAAGCAGAATTTATTCAGAACCTTCTAAAAGACAAAAAGAAAAAGCACCTTGCGAAATTCTTTAATTTTACTTTCAGATATATTGATGATGTCCAATCATTGATTAACCCATATTGCAGCCAATAATTACATCTCATGTATCCCAGTGAACTTGAAATTAAGGATACTACTGATACTAGAAGGACTGCTTCATACCTTGATCTTTTCCTCAATATGCATTTTTAGGACAAGAACATATTGATGTAATATTAATATGAATCCCGCTTTGTACTTAACCGACACTCTCAGCCGATTTTTTAACATGCTATTTCACAAGATAACAGTCCGCAAGAAGAGATGTAACTCTATCCCAACACATTATTCAGACCCCGAGCCGACCAGTCTTTGCTCGCACTCCTTAATATAGCGTGCTTATAGCTCGCCATGTAATGAAATCAGCTCTCATAAAAATAAGTTAAAATTATGATTACCATCAGGACAACAAGCAAAGTACTCATCAGCTGGGCCTCCTAGGCAGCTATATCCAGCTGGACACTTGTTTGAATCGATTACCATTCCACAGGAAAGTGTTGGATGAGGATCACCAAATTTACAGGCTATAGATAGAAATTAATACACAAAACGTAAACATATCATTGATGAGTCTTCGGTAGACCTCTTGTCTGGCGTACCAAATCATAATCACCTTTCGGACTTTTTTTTTTGCAACGTTTCCTTTAGTTTATTTTTAGATATCTTGTTTAAAAACAATTAAGGTGAGAGTTCTGGATGAAAACTTGAAAAAAGCTCTTCGGATAGAGCGTACTCGGTATCTAAAATCTTATTGTATAATGCATTTATGTATTCATCTATGAACAGCTTGATTAAGATTAAGTTACTTACGGATTTTGCAGCAGACTGAATTTTTACAGTAGGTTCCTGATGGACACGGTGTACTGGGAAATGGTCCTATTCTACATGTCCCTTGGGGTGTTCCCTTTTCACAAGCTATATGAACATAAATATGCAATTTATAGAGGGTTTGATTTAGTCTATAGTTGATAATAATATATAATACAATAGAAATCAGGTTTGTTTGTTTTAAAAACAAATTTCCGTTTTGTATGCTTCCGGTCTCCACTAGACGAAATTAAAGTCTGTCTTAATATCTTAATACACTAATATAAACACAAAAAACACAAATGTTAAACATATTTGAAGGTCTAGATGGGAGAAGGGGTGTCCTTCAATTCTATTTTCTTTAAGTTTTTATCTATTCTTTGTAAATTTTGCGCATTGTTCTCCATTTGTTATATTTTATCACCCCATTCTAATGTATTCTTAATTTAACTGAGTAGTGCGACATCCTTTTTGTCCATTGCTTAAAATATACAACCAGGTCTATTTGAATTGCGGCGTATTATTCAATACAATTAATTTGAAATTTGGCGGTTGTACGAAGGTTCATTGATATGAATTAATTTGAGAAAAAATATATGTGAATCAGAGTAAATGTGTCAGAGTGCTCAAGCAGAATAACAGACGTACACCCACTCTATTTGTGATTTTGCCCCTATTAGCAACATTGATATAAGGTCAATAATTTTGAGTGAAACTACAAAGAAAGGGACCATTTTATCGTACAGTATGTATATACAATCAGTGTTGGTACCCTTTTACTTAAATGGCTCATGTTTTTTTTTCTAGTAATTTGAAGTCCCACAAAAAGTCAACTGTTCCAGAAATTGTTGTTTCGGTTCAGAATGTTTAGAAGAATATGTGATGCATAATTAATAGACAATACTACATAAATTTATATCTAATTGTCATGCCAATAGCTTATTGTGTGATACAAGTATTCCGTTCTGAAGTCCACGTGAAAAGAGTCTATAGCTGGAGATACGGATCAAAGGTCAATTAACCGTTTCAGAATCTAATGAATTCTGGGTAATATTTTTAAAAGCATACACCAAAACGTTGTTATTTGCTTACTGAATTGAAATTTAACCAATGACGTGAAGTTGTTTTCAGTTTTGTGGTACGAAAATTGACACTACCTATTTCTCTTTAGAATCTGAAAAGGCGAATAAGGCAGCAACTCATCACCATTGAATTTGATGTTTCTTGGTGGGATTTTATTGATGGTAAACATTGTCAATTGTGTTATCACCCCCAACACCCCTTTCCAGATAATAAACATAAAGCTCCCATTTGTCGGAATTAACTCACCAGGTAGGCATTGACATGTCTGGCAGCCATTGACGTCATTCTTATAACCATATGGACATGGTCTGCTGCATTTTATTTGAGGACATACTGAAATACAAAAAAAGTAAATAAAGTGTACATATTATAGATAAATATGCATTAGATATGAACGAATATTCAAAATATTATGTTCTAAATATCTAACAGTTTAAGTGTTTGCTGGAATAAACATAATCAGGTACGCTTTAAAAAATTTGATTTGGAAAGCATGAAACCAAACAGTACATGAACAAAACGTCAAAATCGACTAAGATGAGATTCATCTTTAGGCGCTGCAATATAGCGTTCTTTTTATGGACTAGAAATTTACAGACAAAATGTATCATAATAACATTAACGGAATCAATTTTACTGCACCAGATGATCATCTCGACAATAAATGTCTCTTCAATGATGCTTAAAGTCAAAATATTTGAAAATCCAAAACTTACAAACAAAATGAAAAGCTGATAAAACCAAAAAGGACAAAAGTAAATATCTTTTTATATCTGTAACTTCATTTATATATATAAAAGCAACAGTAGTATACCGCTGTTCAATATATATATATATATAATTTGGTTAATTTTTAAGACAAGGTAGATATAAGAAAAAAAAATGTGGTATGATTGCCAATGAGACAACTCTCCACCAAAGACCAAATGACATAGAATTTTAAAACTATAGGTCACAGTACGGCCTTCAACAATTAGCAAAGCCTATACCGCATAGTCAGCTATAAAAGGCCCCGAAATGACAAAATGAATGTAAAATAATTCAAACGAGAACACTAACGGCATAACTAAGAGCTTACCATAAGGACAGCATACTCCATCACCATCTGTTGGAGGTGTGTTGCATTGATATCGAGCGGGACATCTTTGTCCGCTTTTACCACAGTTGATTGATGGCAATGGTTTAACATTACCTGAACATCCTAAAAAAGAAAAAAAATGTGAAGGATATGAGTCTCCAAAATAAAAAAGATCTGAAATTAAGAATAACTTTTTTCTTAAAGAGATATTATATTGGATGATTCTATATGCATTTGGTTTGTTGAATGTACATCATGCGCATCTGTCGTCCTTTTCGTAAAAAAATATTTTATCACTCATTATATAATGATGTAACGGGTCTAGTTTTAACTGTTTATTGTTCATGTCGGAACTATTCGTCCGGGAATGTGCAAACCACGATTTAGTTAGTTTCGTGTTATATTATCAGTTATCATAGGGAACCAGCTATATTTCTCTATACTATTCCACTAGTCCGCAAATTTGCATATTTAACATTGTTGTGCTGTTATATATATAATTATATATTTCTTGGATGTTTACTTTTAGATTGCTTTCGGTAAAGACTGTCAATTCAGAATTGTGATTTGTGTTTTAAAAAAAACTTCTAAACAGATTTTAATAAAAGAGGGACGAAAGATTCCAGAGGGACAGTCAAACTCATAGATCGAAAACAAACTGACAACGCCATGGCCATAAATAAAAAGACAAACAGACAAATAATAGTACAGAAGACACAACATAGAAAACTAATGACTAAGCAACACGAACCCCACCAAAAACTGGGGGTGATCTCAGGTACTCCGGAAGGGTGAGCAGATCCTGCTCCACATGTGGCACCCGTCGTGTTGCTTATGTTATTACAAATTCGGTAAATAGTCTATTTCGGGAAGTCACATTCGTGAAACGGGCAGGGTATTGTAGTTACGACATAAGGAACATATCCGATATCATCTGTGAAATGGTTATTCCATAACGGTCAACCAACTCGTGATGGCGTCCGTAAAATTTAAGGGATGATTTCAACTTCACCATTTGGAACTCTTGGCTTAATAGCTTCCTTGTGAGCAGCAATCCTCTACCAAGGAAATCATGATAGGAAACACAAGACCGGGAATATCGTATCAATTGGGAGATATATACTCCGTATGCAGGCGCTGCTGGAATGTTGCTACATAGAAATGGAAAGTTCACAATTGGGAAGCTAAAATCATCTCTTTTGTCGTAAATTTTTATTTTCAACCGACCCTCATTGTCAATTTCTAGATGTAAGTCAAGATATGAGGCAGACTTAACTGTATCTGTAGTATCCTTTATCTCTAGTTCGATGGGATAGATTCGTTCAACATATTCACCAAATTTTGTATTATTTAGTGAGAGAACATCTATAAAGCGGAACGTAGAGTTATAGAATATTGCTAACTTCTTATCTTTCTTTCTAAGAAGTTCCTGTATGAAGTCAGCCTCATATTAATAAAGAAACAAGTCGGCAAGAAGAGGGGCACAATTGGTTCCTCTTGGAATTCCGATAGTCTGTTGAAAAACACGTCCTCCAAACGTAACAAATATGTTGTCAATCAAGAAATCAAACATCTTGATAATGTCAGTTTCATAGAATTTTTTGTTTGAATCAGAGTGGTTCTTTACAAAGTAGGATTTATCCCTTCCCAAGACAAGATACTTGTATCTATGTTCGCCATTCTTTTTAATGAAACAAAGCAATACCAACTCTTTCAATTTGTCTTTTAGTTTGGAATGGGGAATACTTGTGTAAAGTGTAGAAAAGTCAAATGTTTTAATAATATTGCAAGATTAGAGTGTCTTAGATTGTATGTACTCTAAAAGATCTTTGGAATTTGTTAGTATCCAAATCTGATTCACGCCACCTCTAGAATAGGCGGTTTCACAATAACTTAGGAGCCCGGCTTTGATTGCTGATAAAATAGATGTTAATAATTTAGAAAGAGGTTTCGTGGAGCACTTGAAAGACCCAGCAATATACCGTTGTTTGTAAGGACACTTATGTAGTTTAGGTATCCAATACAGTGATGGAAGATCCAGTTCTTCATCTTTGGTTGAAATTGCAAAGGAACATAGAACAGAACTATGATTATAAATAGTTATTCTTGGAATCAATGAAAATAATTACTTTACTGTTGTCACGTGTTAAATATTTCGTTATTAGTTGTTTTTATTTGTTTATAATTGTTGCAATGTAGACAATTGTATGTCAAATCTTCAAACAATTTCGGATTAACTATGAAAATTTTCTTCTAGAGTCGGGAATAATGAGAAGCTTGAAGAGGAATTTGACAAATGGTAAAGGTCCCATTTTTTGTCAGTTGTTTCGTTGATGTATGTCCCACTATCTTTATTCACATACTTATATTTAGTGAGTATACACATATTCTTCATTACCATTTCATATCTGAAAGCTACCCAAGTTTTCAATATGACTGAACACACACCTTTTATGAGCATTTGTTTTTGTCACTACTTATTTATTATAACCATATATATATATATATCTGTTTCATGAAATGAGTTTTTCTTATTACATATATGATAAACCCATACATAAGGATACTTTCATTTTGTAATTTATGTTTCATTTAAAAACTACAACAGACCATTATTACCTGTTTTGCACGTACAAGTTGCACAGTTGTTTTCATCATATACATTTCCAAAGGGACAGAATACTAAACAAACAGGTGGGCATCTTGGTTCTGTAAAAAGCTCAAATGTATTCATACAAATGACATATTTGTACTATGACTAATTGTATATGTTTGTAGATAATAAGAGTATGATAATGATGGATGGCTTTTTAACATCCAGCGGCAAATTAAATGCAATGGGTACTAATTGTGCACCCCTACTGGCCGATTTGTTTTTGTACTCGTATGAAGCAGAATTTATTCAGAACCTTCTAAAAGACAAAAAAAAAACACCTTGCGAAATTCTTTAATTTTACTTTCAGATATATTGATGATGTCCAATCATTGAATAACCCATATTTCAGCCAATACTTACATCTCATGTATCCCAGTGAACTTGAAATTAAGGATACTACTGATACTAGAAGGACTGCTTCATACCTTAATCTTTTCCTCAATATGCATTTTTAGGACAAGAACATATTGATGTAATATTAATATCAATCCCGCTTTGAACTAGACCGACACTCTCAGCCGATTTCTTAACATGCTATTTCACAAGATAACAGTCCGCAAGAAGAGATGTAACCCTATCCCGACACATTATTCAGACTCCGAGCCGACCAGTCTTTGCTCGCTCTCCTTATTAAAGCGTGTTTAGCAGAGAAGCAGCAAATACCTATTTTAAAGTCTCTGGTTTGACCGGGTTAGAACCCACGACCTCCCACACTAGAGGCGAACACGCTAGCACGAGACCACAGATTCGCTATAAATACTTAAAGAAGAAGGGAAGAAAGAATTAAAGTACTTGACGAAATATGAATTTATAATAAAAGAGAGGCAAACGATACCTAACGGACATTCAAACCCATAAGTCTAAAATAAACTGACAACGTCATGGCAAAAAAAAAAGAAACAGACAAAATGACAAAAACAGTATAAATATCACAAAAAAAAAAACTAAATACCAAGCAACACGAACCTCACAAAAAACCGGAGGTGATCTCAGGTGCTCAGGTGCTATAATGATAATCATATTATCCTGTGTAATAAGGAGAAAAGTAGGCGTCAATTGAATAATGTACATAGAATCATGTTTCAATAGATATAAGAAGATGTGGCATGAGTGCCAATGAGACAACTCTCCATCCAAGTCAAAATTTATAAAAGTAAATCATACTATGTCTTCAACACGGAGCATTGGCTCACAACGAACAGCAAGCTATATAAGGACCCCAAAAATTACTAGACGTGTAAAACCATTCAAACGTGAAAACCAACGGTATAATCTATATAAAAAAACGAAAAACGAGAAACACTTATGAACCACATCAACAAACGACAACTACTGAACATCAGATTCCTGACTTAGGAATCAAGTTTGTTTCTGTATGTATTTATTTAAACGTCTAAATCAATGCAAATATTTAGAAATTAAATTTTATACATTTATCTTATACACAGTAGTTTTTATCAGATTCCTTGCAATATCTTAACTTTAAGAGAATTTCAGCAAAACCGGTGCCCGTGGAATCTCCAACCGAATCTTTCTCACTTCTATTAATCGGTCAAATTTGGATATAGTTCTACACTAAATTTATCTCTATCAACTTTGACACTGAAAGAAAAATAGAATGTCAAGTACTCTAGTCCGTCAAATGGAGAAGTTTGAATGAAAATGTAACACGTATCACTACTGTATAAGATCAAAGTATAAAATTTGTTCAGCAAAAATGGACGTCATACTACACTTCGAAACATTATAAATCAATGTTTTGAATAATGGAAATGCTTTTACCCTAACAACCGAAAACACGAGCGACTTAATAATTCAAATAAAGTGTGCCACTTGCGCTTTAATTACAAGCTATAGAAATAACGTCAAATCAGCGAATCGTGCTTATGGACGTAAATAACAAAACTCTTTTTAATGGTTTCGGCACTAATAAAGATATTATCAGAAAAAAGTACACCTTTTAGAAATTTAGATGACTAAGACTGATTTATTATGAAGTTCTATATATTAATAACTCTCGTAGGATATCTCGTGCCTATCTAAAAAACAATCCTTCCAATATAAATAAACTCATCAGATCCAGATACCAGGATTAAAATTTTGAACGCCAGACGCACGTTTCGTCTACAAAAGACTCATCAAACACGGGGCCGATTTTGTATGAATGCCAATGAGGCAACTTTCAACCAGAGATCAAATGACGTAGATGTTGGCATACTTCAACCCTGTATCCAATTTTTGTTAATTTTTCATATATTATACTCACTACATTCACATGTTTGACAGCCATTCACGTCAATCACGTAACCATAAGGACATGGTTCGCTGCACCGTACAAGAGGACATTCTGAAAAAGATGTGCACATTGTAAGATACAAATGAATATCTAGATTTATTCAAGAATGTGAAATACACTAGTACTATGAAATACTAGTAATTGCAAACTGTTCGTTTTAAAGTTTGACCTTGCGCAGATCATATTCGTATTAAAAATTTCGTCCATCACATGATTTTCTATAATATTTGCTTCCTTTTGAATTTCCTTTTTCTATTTAAATTTCATGTAAAATCGTATATCAGTATTACTTCACTTCACATCACGTAATTCAATTTTAAAACAATCTTTATTTTTGCACTGTAATCTGTTAATCTTTTATATTGTTTTTGTACCCAGTATTGGCAAATATTGTAAATGTTGATTATTTATAGCTGTCTCATGCTTGTTCAAATATGCCACTTCCCCATATTTCATATTTATAAACAACATGTATCATCAATCTCTTTTTATGTGTGTAGCGTCATTTATAAATGTAGTTTTGTGAATGTTACAATTGGTTAACATTAATTGGCCTTTTCAAAATCCAAAGAACTATTGATAATCTCATTCTTCATGCATCAAAATAAAAACAATGCTACGTCATTGGTTGAATTTCCAGTGAATATGACGTTTTTAACCAATCAAAACATTTTGGTGTACGTTTTTGAAAATATTACACAGAATACATTAGATTATACAACAGTGAATTATGACGCTGTTTTGCATACCATAAGGACAGCATACTCCACTACCGCCTGATGAAGGTGTGTTGCATTGATATCGGGCGGGACATCTTTGTTGCCCTGAACCACAGCTGATTAATCCTAAAGGATTAACATTACCCTTGCATCCTCAAAAAGAAAACAAAATGTGAAAGTGAGGCGAAAGATACCAAAGGGACATTCAAACTCATAAGTTGACTACGCCATGGATAAAAAAGAAAAAGACCAAAAGAAAAACAACATTTAACAAAACACAACGTAAAAAACATGGGGTGATCTCAGCTGCTCTTAAAGGGTAAGCAGATCCTACCCGACATAGGTCTGATTGATAAATAATGTTTATTCAAAATCTCTACCACAAGCTAGTAAATTGGCTTGACTTGAATTTCTTTTTTTTTTGTATTTATAAAAAAAAAAATAGTAAAAATACACCCAGGCAAAATCAAAAGGGGAAGTCCATCAAAGTTGACAATATCAAACGTTATCAAACAAAGAAGTGGAAAAACGGGAGCGAGTGGATTAAATTCAAATGCCAGATAACAACTATTTAAAAACATTAATCAATATTTCAAATGAGCAGAGTGTTTCTAAACAATAATTGACCTTGATCATTGTTATTGTACATTCATTTAGATTTTTCTTTTACACTGACAAATATATAAAGGCAAAGTACACTAAGTTTTGAAATTATGTGGGCAGTAAGAACTCATTATTTAAAAATTGTGTGAGCAGTTAGAACTCATTATTTATGTAAGCAGTCAAAACTTATAATTTGTGTGAGCAGTCAGAACTCATTATTTGTATGAGCAGTAAGAACTCATTATTTGAGTGAGCAGTAAGTACTCATTATTTTAAAATTTTAAAAGACGATTCTTTTGATAGAGATGCAAATGCTTCATGTATATTAATCGATATTTAGATGCAGTTCTTCGACGTTAATATGCAAGCAAAATTCCATCAAAATCCCAAATATTACCCAACCACGAATACGAATCCATAAAGTCGTATGATCAATCAAATTAAACACAAAGATGACTAGGTTTTATATACTATGTTTTACTTCATTACACTTGTATATAACTTTCATTTCAAACGATAATCTTTTTATTTCGATCTAATCTTCTGAAATGTACTGCTCAATACGCTGCCGAAATTTACCCAAAGGAACTTACTTTACATAAATCAAATTTAAACGGTAACAACTGTCCTTTTCTAGATTTAGATATTTCGGTTTTACACGGGAAACTCCACACTAAAATTTACGACAAAAGGGACGATTTTTTTGTTCCCTATTGTTAATTTTCCATTTTTGGATGGTGATGTTCCTTTGGCACCATCTTACGGTGTTTATATTTCACAGCTCGTTCGCTATGCCCGTGTCTGTTGTGACGTTTTTGATTTTAACGAACGTAATCTATGTATTACTGGTAAATTATTAAGCCAGGTATTTCGTTACCACAAATTACTTAAAACCTTTACTAAATTCTTCCACAGATATAAAGATTTGGTTTTGAAGTTTGGTTGTACCTGTAGAAAACTTATTTCAAACGGGATTGCACATCCTCATTTTTACGGCAATATTGTTTACCGTGCCCGGAAATAAAGAAACGATCCTGGTAAACTTATCGATCCTTAAAATAAACTTATTCTAAAAGGTTACCAATTCAACACTGTAATTAGATCATTAAATATTGTTTTTATTGGTACTGATATTGATTTTATTATCAGTAAATTTAAAGCAAACTAAATATTATATATACATATACACATTCATGGATCTACAATCTGTCGATACCTGTATCTTGGCATTGCACAAGGTCATGTTTTTCTCTGACTGTTTATGACGTCTTTACACTAAATCCATTGGATGTTGGATGTGTACGGATTGATAATTTAGTCTTAGATGCATGATTTTTTTATTAGTTGTTAATGGCTTTGAACTAGCTGTCAGTAACTGCGAGTACTCTCAGATCTGTACTTAGAGTCATTTTGTTGTTTGGATGTACAAGTACCCGGCCACGTCCACTTGTAATTGTAGTATTTGTATTTTTATCCATCTGATGAGTTAAGCCTCTTTCAACTGATTTGTAAAGTTCGTTCTTATGTTGTACTGTTACACCACTGTCCCAGGTTAGGGGGAGGGTTGGGATCCCGCTAACATGTTTAACCCCGTTACATTCTGTATTTATGTGCCTGTCCCAAGTCAGGAGCCTGTAATTCAGTGGTTGTCGTTTGTTTATGTGTTACATATTTGTTTTTCGTTCATTTTTTGTACATAAATTAGGCAGTTAGTTTTCTCGTTTGAATTGTTTTACATTGTTCATTTTGGGGCCTTTTATAGCTGACTGTGCGGTATGGGCTTTGCTCATTGTTGAAGGCCGTACGTTGACATATAGTTGTTAATTTCTGTGTCATTTGGTCTCTTGTGGAGAGTTGTGTCATTGGCAATCATACCACACCTTCTTTTTTATATATGCTATTGAATTTTTGTCTCGCCGACACGAAATTAACTGATCCTGAAAGAAATATATATAATACACCAAATTATTCAACAACTGTGAGGACAAAGATTTATCAACAATTGGGAACGCATAGAACGAAAAGTACCCAGTTATAATTTGATGTAGTGAATAATATATAATCAGGCTCATTTCTTTTGGTATATCGTCTTACATTTTAAATCTATACAACAGAACATCATTACCTGTTTTGCATCTACAAGTTGGACAGTTGTTTTCATCCAGAACATTCCCAAAGGGACAGAATATAGCACAAAGAGGTCCACATCTAGGTTCTGTAAAAGTATTAACATTTATAACATAAATTTAGTAAGCCTTTTCTAATATGGTTATAGATATTCAGATATTAAGAATATAAATACTTAATAAAATAGAAATATACCATTACATTCGGATTATTCTGAACAATAAGGAGAAATAGATGGAACGTAGGTGTCAATCGAAACATGAACGGATAATGGAAGAAGAAACGAGTTGAGAATACAAACAATAGTGTAGTCTAAAAAAGGAACAGAAACGAAACTAAAGTTTGAGCATCCCAAATACCAATGAAAACCAGGAATGAACTAAGTCAAAGTGTCCAAAAAGGGATATTGAGATTAATAAATACGCAGACATTTCTGGCAAGAAAGCAGATTTCCAATTAAAGTTTCGTGTGTGTTGAACGTACTTTGCGCATTAAAAAAACTGTTATGAAGACTGTTTCAGTGACACAGTGCAAATTTAAACGCATAATTCTGCTTCTATCTTACATTACCTCTTTTGCTAGTGGTCCAAATTTCTTGTCAAACTCAATCAGTCAAAACCTTGACTAGTTGATTCAAATTGATTCTACGAAATATTCGACACTGTACGTTAAAATTAAACCAACCTATCTTTTGAATAATGAAAGTTAATTCACCCTATACACCGAAACATTTCGATTTTACTGTGGAATGAAAGTATATCAGCGAATCGTGAAGATGAAAAAATATTCAAAAAGTACAACACATTCATTATCTTTCCTTTTAAGGTGGTACCTAACACTACAGGGAGATAACTCTGTAAAAATCAGCTAAACGTTTTAATTATGTTGTATTGTTAAGGAAAAATTAGGCTTCTCAATGATCAAAATTAGTGTTTGTCAAACTGCTATATAACCAATGAAATTTTATTGATAAAGTGGTTGGTTCAAATTTTTTGAAATTTTTATATTTTTGTCAAAGGGTCAAAGTAAACATTTTGTCAAACTTTTATGAAAATTAAACGAGCCAAATTAATATTAGTCAAGGTGTTGGGTACCACCTTAAGAATTTAATGATTTATGAAAATGTTCATGCGGCGATGAAAACCTTATGCGCTGAATTCGGAGTAACGTAAACATCAATCATTGATATAATATGAAGTCCTAAATATCAATAATTCTTGCAGGACATCCTGCATCTATTTGAAGACGTAAAATTTTCCTAACAAAACGTGAATGAAGCATCCTCATTTTATAAAACCATGGGAACAACAATGAAATTCTATATTTTAAATGAGCTGCGCCTAAATAATACAAAGTTAGATGTGCATATTTGTTAGTCAATTAAAGTAGGTGTTATTGAATGTGGTGTCTTAACTTATAAAATATATGCATTTGCAGATCAAGGGGGGGGGGGGGGGTGCTTGGGACCCTCCGTTTTTTATTATGTAAACGTTTCATGGTGTTCCGGCGTAAGAACCCCCTTTTCAAAATGGATGGATCTGCGAATTGTATATGCAGTGCTGTAAGTTTACTTCAACCCTGCCACCAAAATTAAAAAAAAAAATTCGTATCTTTTACTTACTACATGTACATGTTTGACAGCAATTCACGTCAATCACATAACCATATTGGCATTGTTTGCACAATAGAAGAGGACATTCTGAAAAAAATGGTATTGTAAGATATATCTTAAAGTGTCCATGAATGTTAAAAGCATTATGAACTAATTACAAAATGTTTGACTAAGAGTTTGACCTCGCACCAATCATATACGTTGTAAACGTTTTATCCGTCACATTATCTTTTTTATTGATTTTATCAAGAGCTCTACGTTCATTAATGGAGACGACATATGTGGTGGCTATGGAAGGTTGAGCAGGTCATCAGTAATGATTTATTAGGAAGTTCACCATGTTTACTGCACTGTTTTTTTAATTTTTTTGTCAGATATTCGGAATCCTCTGGTTTTATCCATGCAGTGCCATTAAAATTTACACGCTAACCCCTACTTTTCCTTCTATAATGTTAATACATATAGTTTTCAATGCTATTTTTCAGAATCGTAAAAAAGTTCTTGTTGTTTTTTCATAGTTGCAACCAAAACAATATTTACTACTTGTTCTTATTTTCATTCTAGTTTGGTTGTGAATGTAAGCAAAATAGTGAGTAAATATTGGCAGGTTATAAGCAAACAAACAAATAGGAACAAGTATGACTCTCTTACGAAGAAAACCATTTAAGTTTCCGTAAGTGTGTCAAATGAAACGGGAAAAGTAATCCCGCATAGTTGAATACCCACATATAAACTAGCTTTATATTTTGATCAGGTAAATCATCGTAGCTTTATCGGGAACCAATTCGTGATTGTAAATATTATTTAGTGCTATTTTAGTTGCTGTTCTTCATAACCCTGCTTTATGTATCAGGACCAAACCCCTGTGTGTATAACATTATTTCATTTTATAAATGTTGCACCTTCAGAAATCATTTAACTTCCTTTCTGTATCTATAGACTTACTCACTTTTTTTACCTATACATTTACTGACTTTCTTTATCTAGTATTTTCACATTTACCTACTTTCTATATGGATACATTTACTTACTTTCTTTATCTATACATTTACTTACTTTCATTATCGATACATTTACTTACTTTCTTTATCTATACATTTACTTACTTTCTATATCTATCCATTAACTGACTTTCTTTATCTATACATTTACTTACTTTCTATATCGATACATTTACTTACTTTCTATATCTATACATTTACTTACTTTCAATATCTATACATTTACTTACTTTCTGTATCTATACATTTACCTACTTTCTATATCGATACATTTACTTACTTTCTTTATCTATACATTTACTTACTTTCTTTATCTATATATTTACTTACTTTCTTTATCTATACATTTACTTACTTTCTTTATCTATACATTAACTGACTTTCTTTATCAATACATTAACTGACTTTCTATATCTATACATTTACTTACTTTCTATATCTTTACATTTACTTACTTTCTATATCTATACATTTACTTACTTTCTTTATCTATACATTAACTGACTTTCTTTATCTATACATTAACTGACTTTCTATATCTATACATTTACTTACTTTCTATATCTATACATTTACTTACTTTCTTTATCTATACATTTACTTACTTTCTTTATCTATACATTTACTTACTTTCTATATCTTTACATTTACTTACTTTCTGTATCTATACATTTACTTACTTTCTTTATCTATACATTTACCTTCCTTCTATATCTATACATTTACCTACTTTCTATATCTATACATTTACCTACTTTCTATATCGATACATTTACTTACTTTCTTTATCTATACCTTTACTTACTTTCTTTATCTATACATTTACTTACTTTCTTTATCTATATCTTAACTTACTTTCTTTATCTATACATATACCTACTTTCCATATCTATACGTTTACTTACTTTCTTTATCTATACATTTACTTACTTTCTTTATCTATACATTAACTGACTTTCTTTATCTATACATTAACTGACTTTCTATATCTATACATTTACTTACTTTCTATATCTATACATTTACTTACTTTCTATATCTATACATTTACTTACTTTCTTTATCTATACATTTACTTACTTTCTTTATCTATACATTTACTTACTTTCTATATCTATACATTTACTTACTTTCTGTATCTATACATTTACTTACTTTCTTTATCTATACATTTACCTTCTTTCTATATCTATACATTTACCTACTTTCTATATCTATACATTTACCTACTTTCTATATCGATACATTTACTTACTTTCTTTATCTATACATTTACTGACTTTCTTTAAAGGGGGGGGGGGGTGCTTGGGACCCTCCGTTTTTTATTATGTAAACGTTTCATGGTGTTCCGGGGTTGGAACCCCCTTTTCAAAATGGATGGATCTGCGAATTGTATATGCAGTGATGTAAGTTTACTTCAAATCTGCCACCAAAATTAAAAAAAAAAATTCGTATCTTTTACTTATTACATGTACATGTTTGACAGCCATTCACGTCAATCACATAACCATATTGGCATTGTTTGCACAATACAAGAGGTCATTCCAAAAAAAAGGGTATTGTAAGATATATCTTAAAGTGTCCATAAATGTTAAAAGCATTATGAACTAATTACAAAATGTTTTACTAAGAGTTTGACCTCGCACCAATCATATACGTTGTAAACGTTTTATCCGTCTCATGATCTTTTTTATTGATTTTATCAAGAGCTATACGTTCATTAATTGAGACGATGTGGTGGCTATGGAAGGTTGAGCAGGTCATCAGTAATGATTTATTAGGAAGTTCACCATGTTCACTGCTCTGTTTTTTTTATTTTTTTGTCAGATATTCGGAATCCTCTGGTTTTATCCATGCAGTGCCATTAAAATTTACACGCTAACCCCTACTTTTCCTTCTATAATGTTAATACATATAGTTTTCAATGCTATTTTTCAGAATCGTAAAAAAGTTCTTGTTGTTTTTTCATAGTTGCAACCAAAACAATATTTACTACTTGTTCTTATTTTCATTCTAGTTTGGTTGTGAATGTAAGCAAAATAGTGAGTAAATATTGGCAGGTTATAAGCAAACAAACAAATAGGAACAAGTATGACTCTCTTACGAAGAAAACCATTTAAGTTTCCGTAAGTGTGTCAAATGAAACGGGAAAAGTAATCCCGCATAGTTGAATACCCACATATAAACTAGCTTTATATTTTGATCAGGTAAATCATCGTAGCTTTATCGGGAACCAATTCGTGATTGTAAATATTATTTAGTGCTATTTTAGTTGCTGTTCTTCATAACCCTGCTTTATGTATCAGGACCAAACCCCTGTGTGTATAACATTATTTCATTTTATAAATGTTGCACCTTCAGAAACCATTTAACTTCCTTTCTGTATCTATAGACTTACTCACTTTTTTTACCAATACATTTACTGACTTTCTTTATCTAATATTTTCACATTTACCTACTTTCTATATGGATACATTTACTTACTTTCTTTATCTATACATTTACTTACTTTCATTATCGATACATTTACTTACTTTCTTTATCTATACATTTACTTACTTTCTATATCTATCCATTAACTGACTTTCTTTATCTATACATTTACTTACTTTCTATATCGATACATTTACTTACTTTCTATATCTATACATTTACTTACTTTCAATATCTATACATTTACTTACTTTCTGTATCTATACATTTACCTACTTTCTATATCGATACATTTACTTACTTTCTTTATCTATACATTTACTTACTTTCTTTATCTATATATTTACTTACTTTCTTTATCTATACATTTACTTACTTTCTTTATCTATACATTAACTGACTTTCTTTATCTATACATTAACTGACTTTCTATATCTATACATTTACTGACTTTCTATATCTATACATTTACTTACTTTCTATATCTATACATTTACTTACTTTCTTTATCTATACATTAACTGACTTTCTTTATCTATACATTAACTGACTTTCTATATCTATACATTTACTTACTTTCTATATCTATACATTTACTTACTTTCTACATCTATACATTTACTTACTTTCTTTATCTATACATTTACTTACTTTCTTTATCTATACATTTACTCACTTTCTATATCTATACATTTACTTACTTTTTGTATCTATACATTTACTTACTTTCTTTATATATACATTTACCTTCTTTCTATATCTATACATTTACCTACTTTCTATATCTATACATTTACCTACTTTCTATATCGATACATTTACTTACTTTCTTTATCTATACCTTTACTTACTTTCTTTATCTATACATTTACTTACTTTCTTTATCTATACCTTAACTTACTTTCTTTATCTATACATATACCTACTTTCCATATCTATACGTTTACTTACTTTCTTTATCTATACATTTACTTACTTTCTTTATCTATACATTAACTGACTTTCTTTATCTATACATTAACTGACTTTCTATATCTATACA